>NC_137504.1:26262500-26615000 GCF_041902795.1 Electrophorus electricus | reverse complement strand
AGTAACTAAAATGAAACTGAGTAAAAAGTAGATTTTTTATATATATATATATATATATATATATATATATATATATATATATATATATATATATATATATATATATATATGATCCTTCAAATAATGGCGTGTTGGGCAGACGCTCTTATCCAGAGCAACTTACAAAAGTACTTTGTCATTTACTCACGGAATGAGTTACTCTATATGTGCTACGTGTACATTTATTAACACAACCACTAAAATAACTGGCACAAGAGAATCAGTTGTCATCACCGATTCGTCCTCATGCACTACTGCAGGAGTTTTCTACTGTATTACTGGTAAGAGATGTAATCAACTTTACACTGGAGAAACCAAGAGAAGGCTTACAGATCAGTCTGTTGAACACCGTCTGACCATCAGAATGAAGGATTTGTCGTTTCCGGTGGCGAGGCATTTTGATATTAATGGACACGGCATTAATGGCATATCTGTTTGTATTGCCAGTTGTTGCTATGGCAGCAGTGAAATTAGGAAACTCTAAGAAAAAGGTTAGATATTAATACTGCAGTACGAATCAGTGCGAATATCACAGCACATGTGCATACGTTATCAGGCGCGGCTTGACTGTGCAGAGATGCAGACAGACAGACAAATGCAGAGCTGGGGAGACGCAGAAAGAGAGAAAGCGAGAGAAGGAGTAATGAGAAAACCGCAGCGGGGGTCAGGGGAGCAGATTGCGGGCACTAAAGGTCAGGTGCCATCTCTCCGTTTCCCATTTTTTTGTAATTGGTGTGGCCTTTCCTCTGCGGCAGACGGAGCAGGCGAGCAAAGCTCTCCAGATAAACACACTGACACCCATCAGCCACTTATTCAGCTCCTCGCCCACCCCCTCTCAGCCAGCCCATGCCTGGGGACAGGGTGGCTTGTTTCTATTTCTCCGTATCACTGGAATGTTTTGGAGAGAGGCGGCGACGGTAAACCCGAGCCGTTCTGTTACCGTCTTTTGAAGGTGGAGGAGTGACGTGCACAGGCGGACCTTGATGGATCAGGAAAGCCAAAATAGCTGCGTGGTTTGTTTGTTTTTTTGCCAAAAAACCCCAAAAGCATAACATGCAGTTTGTTAGAATGTAAGGCGATAGGGATCTGATGTCGGGACGTCCGACCGCAGGAAAGATCCCAGTGTGCAGCAGGTGTTTAGCTCCCTCTCCTCCTTCACGGAAGTTCAGCTCATTTGTCAGGGGGAAAAGAGAGTAAATTGCCAGTCATATGTGAACTTTTAAAAATCAAAATCCAGGACATTTAAAAACACATTAGCTCCGAGCTATTACACAAAATACTTTAAAACATTCATTATGTCATGTGTCTAAATATCACTCCACTGTACATTGAATGCGAAGAGAATGTCTGAAGGTTTAGAGCGATGAAGGTGCCTATGCCCAGGTCGACAAGGAGGAAGAAGAGGCGTTTCATGATGCGAATGTACAGCTTTGAAGGTTTTTTCTCCTACTACATTGCTGCTACAGTTCAATCATCCTCCCAAATCTGTCCAGTTTTTTTTTTGTCCAAGTTAATAACTCACAGTAGCCTCATCCACTTGCTCTGCTGTTGTGTTACTGGGTGACTTTAATATTCATGTTGATACTAGATGTGTATTCTCTACTGAGCTCTCGGGTGTTCTTGAGTGTTGTGGTCTCATTCAGCATGTTGATTTCCCCACACACAGTCACAGTCGCACACTTGATTTGCTCTGCACCTCTGGACTTAAAAATATTTAGTTTTTTCTGACCATAAGCTTATTGAATGGTGTTTCGGTGTGACATCCCCTAAATCTCTTGGCAAATCAACTGTTTCTTTCCGTAATATCCAGAAAATAAAAACCCATCAACCCTCATACTCTCCCTACCTCTCTTCAGACTTCATCCCTACCAGATATTTCTAAGCTGTTCTCACCTGATGACTCGGCCACAGTCTCCAACAACACGGTTGCTGTTGGACTCACACTGCTCTCAGGACCAGACAAATCCCTGCCATTCACTCCTCTCCATGGCTCCCCCCACAGCCCAGAGCTGTGAAAACCAGAGCTGTGAAAGTGAGCCACCTTGTGCACCTGTGCAAGAAAACGAGCCTCGCTGCTCATCCTTTCCTCTTCACTGAGTCTCCAAATACACGGATGCTGTAAATACTGCCCATTCTTCTTGCTATTCTAACATGATAATAGTGGCCGTCATGGGCCCCAAACTCTCACACCATAAATAAATTCCTTCTAGCTCCCTCCTCATCCGCTCCCAACTCCCCTGTTCCATGTCAAGCATTTTTTTTATTTTTCAGGATAAAGTTAACAAAATTTGCCAGCATTTCCTAATGGCAACTTGGTCTTCTCTGTCGCAGGTTCCTGTCCCTCAAAATCCTGAGAGTTGTCTCTCTGTCTTTGCCAACCTGGATTCATCTCTGACATTATTACCCAGCTCCAGCTGCTATGTCTTCTCTGCTCCTTCCATTCCCATGATAATGTGATTAATCTGGGTTTTTCATTAGGCACCATCCCCCGTCTCTAAAAATTGCAGATGTTATATGCATACTTAAGAAAGCTAGGTGAGCTCCATCCTCACTGGCCCATTTCAGACCCATCTCCTGTCTTCCTTACCTAGCCAAAGTCATGGAAGGAGTTGCAGCCTCACAACCTCAAGCTTTTCTCTTAAGAAATAATCTGTACGAGCCCTTTCATTCTTTCTTTCTCACTCTGCACAGTACTGAGTATATTGAGAGTTGTTAAAGATTTGCTGTTTTCAACTGATGTTGGGTTCCACAGCTTTTTAGTTCTTCTGGATCTTGCAGCAGCTTTTGATACTGTAAATCACGACAGACTAATATTGGTATTACTGTCTTACTTCTTAATTGGTTACTAATTTCATATAATATTTTACTAATAGACAGCAGTTCATTTCAGTAGGTTCACACAAATCAACCATTGGCTTTGTTGCTCATGGAATGCCCCAGGGATCTGTCCTTGGTTCTCTTCTTTTCATTTTATATATTTCTCCACTAGTCCAGATCATTTGCAAGCTTGGCGTGAAATTCCACAGGTATGCTGATGACATTCAAATGTATATTAGCACTGCTTCGCCCACAGGTTTTGCCCAGATATTGAGTTCATGTATCACAGATCTAAAACTCTGCACTACTTAATGCTGATAAAACGAGATTTTTAGGGCATAAATCGCTACTTTCCAGTATCACTATTGATGTTGATGGTATTACTATTAGATCAGCTCAAGTTACTATTGTAAAAACCTTGTTTTTCTATTTGATTCATCACTCAGCTTTGAGTCCCATATCAAGTCACTCACCAAAACTGCATTGTATCATCTGTGCAGCATTACACGCCTTCGCCCCATGCTCAGTGATGATGCAAGAAGATTGATAAATGCCTTTTTTCTCACCTAGATTATTGTAACCCTCTTTTTTATGGTCTCCATGTTAAATTCATCTTCAGTACATCCAAAAATGAATAGTTAGAGTCCTTACATCTACCAAATGTACTGCACACATCACACCAGGCCTCCAGCAACTACATTGGCTCCCTGTCATCTCTATTAAGTATACAATTTTATTTCTAACTTTCAAAGTTCTTCATGGTCTTGCTCCTCCCTTTCTCTCTGAGCTCGTTCTATTATACTATCCCTCTCGCATCCTTAGATCCTCTAGCTCTGGTCTTCTTGGTGCCCCACAAACTCGACTCACAACCCAGGGTGGCAGACCCTTCAGCGCTGCTGCTCCTAAACTTTGGAAGACTCTGCTACAGTCTCTTCATAACTGTTCTACTTTGTCTTCCTTTAGACTGCAGCTGAAAACTTTTACTTTTCCTCTTTACTGCACATTATTCTTCCCAGGTCTTTTCCCCAATGTAAAGCATCATTAGGTTTGTGAAAGGCACAATATAAATGGAATTTAGTATTATTATTATTATCATTATTATTATTATGAGTCTTTGACTTGAGGTCCCTGGATGGGAATGCCTCAAATTTCCTCATGTAATGAAAGCCATGCTCTTTAGTCCACTGACCTCCTAAAAGGGTCTCTCTCAGGTTCTGTACTCACCATGGAGTCATGCATGGAAGCGTAAGGGCAGGAAAATGAAACCCATCTGACGTAGTGGGGCCACAGAACAGTTAATGACATTTGAAGCATTTGAAGGACAGGACCGATGATACAGAGTAGTGTCTAAAATGAGTCAACCACAAATCTCTCAGCAGCAACTTTATGTGCAAATAGATTAGCAATGAACAGAAAGTTCACGAGAACAGTTCTGCTTATTTGCATGGAACCTAAATAAAGCAATATGAATTACTGAATTATAAATGGAATTTAGTATTATTACATATGAATTACTGAATGCTTACATACCTGTAGAGGATGACAAAATGAACAAAATTCATGCATTTTGATTTCTTAAGCAATGCATGGATCTTTGCGTAAAGCATTTATGTTGATGTAAATACAAGTAGCCAGTGGCCAAATGTGGAAAATTGTATTTCATCGCTTGCTGAGGTCATTCGGGTGAAGCAGTTATATGAATGTTATGTTCCTTTTTTTTTTTTTTTTTTTTTGAATGAGCCTAATTGGTGCAAATTGGTACCATAAGGTCAAAAGCTTCCATAAGCCACACTCAGCTAGATGCTTCCACTGGCTCATACGAATGCAGAGTGAGCTGCACATATCCGAGTGGAGCTATGAAACAAACAAACCAGGTGATGAGGTTCTGGGTGGGTTTTAGCAGGGAAACAGTGGGATTGGTACTTGTCTTTAGTAATGTGACTGTTAAATCGTGTTAATGTCCTTTATTAAAAAACTCAGTTGTGGTTATGCATTCATAAATGTTTAAATATGGACAAAAATTCATAGGTATGAGTGGTGTTCATCGTTCATAAATGGCTTTGATGGCATTTGGTTTTTTCTTCTTCTTTTCCAGGTGTATGAACAAGATGACCTGAGTGAACAGATGGCGAGTCTAGAGGGCCTTATGAAGCAGCTAAATGCCATCACAGGCTCGGCTTTTTAACGCGTGGGGCATAGTGCATGTGCCCCGGAACCCGCACACCAGAACTCCAACTCACACGGGCGAGTGCTGTACCTCGAACTGGGCCAGACCCCTTCCGGACCCTCCCGGATCTCACACTCCCTTGCCACCAGGTTTCATCCAGTCCTCCATCACACACAAAAAAAAAATTAAAAATCATACAAAAGACTCCCAGGATGTTTTTATGTTGTTTAGACTGAGCTCTGTTTGGAGTTCTGATACTGGGCCACCTTCTTTGGCCAAGTTTCCTCCACCATGGTTTTTCCTGGATGTTTTGCGATGTGTCATCTGCTTGGCCTGCTGCAGCTGGCGTTGCGATCATGGCCAGCTTGTGTTTGTCGGCTCGCTGTAGAAGCCTTGAGTCCACCTGCAGCTCTGGCCACCAGAAGCTGGGGAAGAGATTCCAGCCTCTGAACCTCCCACACATCTGCCTCGGTGCCTGTCCTCTGCCCCACCCCACCGCTAAGGTCATCGCTTTCTGGTTTTTGCCAGAACAACAAGCTTCTAAATCAACGATATCACCTCACCAACATCTTGCCAGGTTCTTCCTACCCAGTTTCCTCAACACGCAGATTATTCAGTGTGGCTTATATACTGCTTCCTGAAAAGAGGTGAAACTAAATGAGTTTGTGATCGCACCCGCACTCAGTGGTCCTTTATTTTAGCTCTGAACCATCAATGGTTCCTCTGGACCAGGCAAGACTGCATCTCGTGGCTAAAATAAACAGTTTTGTTACATATATACCTCTGTTTTCCAGTCTTACACCTGACCAATATTGTTGCAAAACTGTTACTATTACCAAGAGGTCATTTTACTGTGAAAACAAATGCTTAATTTATGTACATTTATTACAATGTATATATTTTTTACATCGATCGGTTCAGTAAAGGCTACAACTATTTTTGAGGACTGTTAAAAAGAGAAAAAAACAAGAACAAAAAGACTTTTGCAGCTCGTAGCCGCTCCATGCGTTGTGTCCGGATCACACAAAAACACGTTCAGAATCATTAAAATCCGAAAATCATTCCCGAGAGAAAGACGCTCTAGGCTGGGGGGAAATGGCCAGTCAGTGTGGAAGTGACGGCCGATGTTCTGTTTCGCCCTCTTCCTCTGGATGATGGAAGGGTAGAAAATGGAGGAGGGGGGGGGGAGGGAACAGCCGAAGGAGGGAAAGCAGAACAAATGTGGCTAACAAGCGCAGCCACACCCCCTCAGCCCCTACTACACTTTACTGTCCCCTCCCATTTTAATGGTGGACAAATGGGTGGTGGCGAGTGAGTCCAGGTGGTGGAGAAGAGGGGGATAACGGGTGAGTCCAGGTGGTGGGGGGGGGGGGTGCAAAGGGTGAGTCCAGTTGGTGGAGAAGAGTTACATTAAGAGCAAGCCCACTGCAGTGTTAACATGGTCTCTTCCTCTTGTGTTCCCTTTTTTTTCTCTATATGCCATTAAAACCTTTTTCTTTATGTGATGAAGAGAGACAGAAATGCTGGTATGTGCCTATAGCTTTTCCTTTCTTTCTTTTGGGTCTCATTCCTTACATATTTATGTTGGGTTTTTTTTTTTATTATTACTTGTCTAAATCTGGAAGATATACACACTCCAAAAACAACTGTAGCTCAAACAGGAGATCCAATGTTCTATCAGCTCAGAGACCAACGGAGGCATGGCCCCAAATTTGATGCGCCTGAGCTCGTATGCTATACATGTGTACTTTCCCATGGACAAATGATCACCATAGCAACACAAGAAAATTGTTGGGGTTTTTTTGGGGTTTTTTTTTTTTTTAATGTACAGTTCCATAGAACAATTGAAGGGGAAATCATTAGTGAAAGGTTTTTGGGTTTGGGTGGGTTTCGGGTCTTTTTGGTGTGGGTGGGTGAGTGGGTTGTGGGCATGGACAGGGTTTTTACCACAAAATTTAATATATTGTTTAGATTGTTCCTCTCTTTATAATTTATGAAGGCAGTGTGTGCATTCCATAGGTTTATTTAGTCAATCAAAACAAACAAACAAAAAAATGAGTCCAGTGAGTGCTCTCTGAAATTAGCCCCAGCAGGAGTGTTGAAAACAGCTTCAGTCATGTGCGCTGAACTAGACTTTATTGGCAATACAGTTGCGTCTCAGTGACGTGTAGACCTTGTAATGGTCCAACAGTCCAAAGCCAGTGTCTGTACCGGTCTAGAAATCTCTGTCGTGTGATTAATGTTGAGCACAGGAAAAGAAAGAACCATGCTTGGACTAATATGATGTATTACATTCAAGAAAGAGTCATACAGAAGTTTGGTTGTCAAAAACCACTGATTTTGGAACTCACGTTTTCTTTTGCTTAAAACAATAGTTTGGGCTCGTTGTTTTCGGTCCTCACATGGTTCCCAGGATGAAATCCTCTCAGACAGACTGCTGTGTTATGACGATGGGGAACTGAGTCAGTCTCGTTTAGTCATCAGGTGGCTATGGTGGTCCAGTTAGCAGAAACCTTCTAGATAGCACTCTTAGTTCATGAGCTACATGACTGGTAAGATGGGATTTTACACTGATCTGAAAATGTGTAAATTTTGACTGGAAAAATGATTCACCACCCCACTAGTAATTGAATCCTTTGAGGAAAAAACATAAGCAAGATGCAGGTTACCACCACATCAATACTGTGACATGAGCATTTTCTACTCTTATTTAACCTGAGGTGGTTCTTTCTAACAGAAGTAATAAGGTGAGAAGAATACATCTTCTTATATGTATTTTGACTCCATCCTTAAATTGTTCAATTTTAGCATTGTTAACCAAATTAGAGTAGTCATTGAGCTATTAAAGTGTCTGTTTTGTTGCTATTTAAAGGGAGGGGAGAACGTTGCACACCTAACGTGAGAACACCCCCTTGGCTGTTTCTACCCACAACGTTGTATACTATTGCTGGTTTTGTAACGCACTGTAGAACAGTCTAATGGTTCTTTTTTATATAGAAATGTTATTTCAATGGTGCATTCTTTTTGTTTGATAAATAAAGTTTTTGATAATAAAAAGCTTCACTGAATGGCATTTCATTTTGTCACCCTTACAAGATCTGTCCTACTGTCAGTCTGCTGTTTATTATCAATGTACGAAACCCTGAGTGATTTACAACTTTTGGGAGGAGGTGAGTATCTCCAGCAAATATGAAAGAGTGGTGTGTTTAGTCTGATTTCTTTGGTTTACCTGTTTGCTTGCTTGCTTGCTTGCTTGTTTGTTTGTTTTTAAAAGGCACTACATCTTGATCCAAAAACCAACCCGCCAGCACCCTGCAGCTCTCAAATCTTTTTCCATTGGTCTCTGGCTCTCAATCACAGCTAATGTGCTACCACAGGCCCCCCAGAGCCCAGCAGGGTGGAGTACAGCATGGCAGCGTGGCAGACCGAAAGCAGCAGCCTGCGCCCAGTTTGGTATGGCCTGCAACAGAGGAGCAGATGCCTGGAAAATGGGTGTGATTAATGGTAGACCAGACCTGGCATATGTTGCACCAGACGCCTGGGCGTGCCAGGAGGGAGAGTGTTGGGCAGGAAGACCTGGGCCTTGTAACCCCTACGTACAATGCAGCTGGTGAAGGCCATTGAGAGGTGCACAAACACGAGCCATCCAGTGTGGGTTTACGACGCAAAGTGAACCTCTCTTACCATTTCATCAGCTTGTATATTATGATTTTGCGATAGTTTTTTTGTTTTGTTTTGTTTGTTGTTTGTTTTGTTTTTGTTTTTCTTTTAATTAAAGGTGGTATAAACAAAACCTGTTAGGTTTCTTCCTATATAGGGGACTGTGTACCAAGTTGGTGACTTTGGCCTTCAGCTTTATAGCAAGTAGAATGGCAAGAGATGGTGTGATAGAATGGAGTTTAAAGTATACATTATGAGCTCACTAAAAATAAAAAGAGTTATCTGACCAACAGAAAGGAAAACACAGAGATAAGCTGTGAATCTAAATTTTATTTTTCTACAAGCCACACACAACATTGGTTGTAATGGTGGAGGAACTGTTGATTCAAAATAGAAAAAGCCATCCACAGGGTTTTTCCAGATGAGGAGAGCATTACCCTTGTTGCATTCAATTTAGCCGGCAATCTAGTGTTGACAGAAACATAATAGACTGGATTTGTCTCCCAATAATTAATATGGTTTGTTGTCCAAATCACCATAGAAGCAACAGAATAATAGCCATTATAGTTGCAGAACATGTATTATTATGTTTACAATTAAAGAGCTCATATGTACTCACACTCTGAATCCAGGGCAGATAGTTAGACACTCGGGTGAAGACTGTTGGTTTATTGATGGTGTTGCAGCCAGCAGCAGACACAAAACTGACGAGTCCATGCACAACATAGGTATTACCAACCTGGCAGTTCAGAGGGCCTCCAGAATCACCCTGTAGTGAGAGAACCCAAGTTGAGTGCAAAGTATTTTCCAGTTAGCAGCCATGAGAATCACAGAACTGGAAATTGGTAAATGTAATATAAAAGGATGAAATAAAGCAAACTTCTCGTACAGTGCAAGCAGCATTGGTTCCACCACCAGCACAGATCATGTTGGGTTTAACGACGCTGCCCCAGTGGGTACTGGAAGAGCAGGTACCATAATCCAGTACAGCCAGGGAGGCCTCCTTTAGGATGGCAGAGTAAAGGCCTCCAGCTACATGCAGAAGGCAGGGGAAGAGGACACAGTCATGAACTGGCACTCTCAGCTTTCAACTGGTAACAGAAACGAAAGGGGCTCGAGCCATGATGAACCAGCCAGTGCTCAAGTTGCATCCTTGCTGCGAGACAGAGGTTCTTAATACTGTCCTTGGGGAACACCAGACAGGCTGCATTTTGGCTCTCTGCCAGCCCCAAGCATGACTGAGCAAGGATTCACTGTCTGTTTACTGACTCAGGTTTGTTGGGAGCTTACGAGGTACAAAAATGTGGACTGTGTGGAGGTCCACAAGGTATGGCTTACCCTGTGTTTGCCAGTCCAGTCCTCAGGAATGCTAGCCAGACCAGCCTTTTTTCTCTTCCAGTTCTCTTCACACCTTAGCCAGGTAATAGAGAGTTCTGCAGCTCTTGATTTACCTGGCTCAGATCTATAAGGAACTGGAACGAAACAAACTCCTGGACTGGCACAGGATTCCTGCAGACTGGACTGAGAAACTCTGCTCTAAAGACACAAAACTGCTCCTCACTCTGTGTGACTCCCCAGCCGGTCGTATAGCAGACACTACCAGAAAGAGTCTGGCTGCTGGTGGGCAGAGTACCCAGCTGCACGTAGGAGTTTAGAATGACATCCGAGCTCAGACGGATCAGAGCGATATCGTTCCTGGGATCAAAAGAGCAACCTGTCATTGTCATTGTCATTTTTTTCATCACAGACTTACAGAGACACTGATAATGATGCAATAAGTCAAATGAGAAAAGTCTAACGTGTGAGCTCATCTTCTGATTGAGTTCACACAAGCACACAAAGTGTACTGTGTACGACAGACCCATCAGCCAGGTTGCGGTTCCAGTTGGGGTGGATGTAGATGGCGCTCACTGCATAGTACTGCTCCCTGGAATTCTCGCTCGTGATCAGATCATAGTCTCCCAGCACAACCATGGACACTACAAGGCTGCATGGGAAAGTGACAGAGAGAGAAGTTGACCAGTGTATGGGGACACCGTTTTTCCGCACACAAGACAGTACCACAAGAGCTTCACTTACTGGTCTACACACTGGGCAGTGGTCAGCACCCACTGCTTTCTGATCAGAACTCCACCACAGACGTGGTTGTAGCAAGTCCCGCTTTGAACTCGTAGAGAGGCCTTAACAAATGAACAACATTCAAAAAGGAACAAAAAACATACACCATATGACAAGATCCCAAGAAATGAGGTGTGGAATGCAAGCTATATAGTATGGAGGTCTAAATGTCATGATTATACTGCACCACAGTATTTACCTGCCATTTCCAGGTGTTGGGACTGGCCAAACCACCACCAACAATCCGGTTCTGTTTGGCTGGAACAGTCTGCCCCAACACTAACGCGGAAATGTATGCACAATATTGTCCACACACAGCAGACTAGACCAACAACATTTATCTTCCTAGCCAAATGTTGAAGAAATGCTGCAGAGTAAAACCTTTTTTTTTTAAATCAGCATTTACAGTAGTTTTAAATGGTGTGGGGGTTATTATCTGAAATTCTTGATTTTAGAGTTACAGGTGATTAAGGCCTGGAATTATGCCCTGTGGAAGGCTATTGTGGGTAATTTTGATGTGCTGTATATAATTCTGGAAAAAAAAGCATTTGACAAAAGCACTATTTTAAACTTCTATGAATGCTGAAATAATCATGTAATGCTTATTTAATAGCCATGGACAACAGATAAAATCAACACTCACTTTGCATCAATACTCAATCACAACTTACCAAGTGTCGCAAAAGCAAGAAAGCAGAGGACATTCAGCATCTTGGCAGAAGGTAAAGATGATGTGCAGAACGGCACGTTCAGAAGCCATTTATACAGTAAGGTGCTGCATTCAGGGTGTGGTTAGATTCAACCTCTGAAGCAATAGCACAAAAAAAGTGATCCTCTTACACACAGCTAGATATCGTTTATGTTACAGGTCAGAGCTGGAAGAATGAAATCCCTTTGTGATCATACCATGAACTTGATGGCACTGATTTTGCTTAACAACAGGCCCAGGAAAAACTTTAATGTTTACAGTAAAATGTATTACAATGTATTACAATGGTACTGTCCATAGGCAGTACCATTGCAGTACCATTGTACTGTCCATAGGCATTTCTGGGACATGAAGACATGTGAAAGCTGGCCCACTACTGCATTGTCTTTTGGCATGAAACCAGAGTGTTCCTGCATCCCTTGCTATTATGGTAGACTAAAAAGCAGCTGTTCCCTTCTAAACATTAGCCTGCAATTGTTCAGATACCATGACACTGTCAACAGTGTCAGTGACATCGGATAGAGAGAGATGATACAGGAGAACACAGACAACTCGATTTTTCTTACAAAAGAATGACAGTGTAAATCATGTAAATATCAGCACATTTCTAGGTCTTGTAATTTCTAGGACTTTTTCGCACATATTCAGGACACAAACATGCAGCTTGCTCTCCACTAGCAGAAGGACCACTTTCACCAGAGTAGCGATATTAGCATGCAGAACACCACACTCCTGTAGCTCACACAGTGGGTGTCAGACAGCTGGATGAATTTGATTCCAAAATTAATAAAAGTTATAACAATGTGATCAGGGTGATTGTGTTTCTCACAATGTTGTCATATTATCAAAGTTGAATTAAAAGTGGCCAGCTCCTATATTATAGTATTATATTTATACAATAATGATATTATTATTTATCATATATTATCAGCTCATATATTATTTTTTATTGTTTGGTTGTTCGTGTTTATCAAGATTATGAGACAGTTTATAAAGTATTTTCTTCTTAGCCTTTACTGTAGTAAGATGGAATCATTTCTTACTCTATGTGTCCTAGTTATAATAAAGACCTGCTTCTTTCCCACACTGTTCTAATTATTATCAGTGTTGAGTTATATTATAGTACATAATGAAATGTTATTCTGCCGAGGACATGTATACATGAATGGATGTGGGGTATCAGTGGGAATTTATTATTACCATTGATGGGCAAGAACATACCATACAGAGCTTTTGACCCCGGACAACCGAGCTTTCTGCTAGGTGCTCCGTGGCAAAAATCATTGCTAGGTCACTGACATTACAGTTAGCCTACTCTACATTACATAATCTTTGGCTGGTTTATATATATTTATATATATATATATATATATATATATATATATATAGATCTTTGTGTCCTCTTTATGAAAATGCTTCTGTAGTGATTTTTAATACTGCTATTGTGTAATCTTAGCCAGATCATACCCCCCGTGTGTTCTAGATGTGGGCATGGTCCTGGATGGTAGGGACTTTTGAAAGCCTTTTTGCTAATCCTATTCAGTCTGAGCCATGGAGAATGTAAAAGCTTCCCCCCTTCTCAAATGTAATGCCTCCTGGCACAAGGCAACTGTTAAGCTTGTAGGCCTAAGTCCATATACACTCACCATTCAACATCCAGTTTATAAGAGCATCTACTAGGCACACATGCTCACTTCTTCCTAATCTGCAAATGCTTCTATGCACATCTGGGGCTAATACTTGCATGAATACCTTCACAACATATATTGGTGTTGCATGTATAATCCATCAAAAAAACATGACTAAACCTTGGAAAAAAAACACTTGGTAAAACATTCATTCATTCATCTTCTAAGCCATTTAATTCAATTCTGGGTGACAGAGGGCTGGAGCCTATTCTGGCAGGCCAGCCTGCATGGCAGGAAGCAACCCTGCACAGAGCAGCAGTCCACTGCAGGAGACACACACGGAACAGAGGGAATTGGGTCATTGTTCAAACTCTTCAAACACTTGCTGAAAAACCTGCTTGTTTTAAACTCATGGTGATTGTTTAAACAGTCTCTTCCCAAAGGCTGCTTTAATTTGCAAGGATATATATAGATAGATAGATAGATAGATAGATAGATAGATAGATAGATAGATAGATAGATAGATAGATAGATAGATAGATAGATAGATAGATAGATAGATAGATAGATAGATAGATAGATAGATAATTTATTCTAGGCTTTTTATGTATGTTTTGTCTGATTGTTTTATTTTGTTCATTTAGGTTTTTAGTCTTATCTTCTGTATGCACACCTTGGACCTACAAGGGATTTGGAAGTATGGACTGTGACGTTGGCAGTACAGAGGGAGCGAGAGGTGAGGTTGCAATAAAGACTTCTTTATTGTCCATAGCTCCAATAAAAGGAGAAAAACTAAACATACAATGAAGTCAGCGTCGAGGTAATTCAAGCATGTCATTCTGCAGTCTGCTAATGGGCAGTGTTGACTTCGGGTACCTGTGGGCATAAATAACAAAAGAGGGAAATAAGGATCAGGTGCGTCGGGTTACTAGGTGGGTGGTTATGAGCATGGCAGGGGTGTGGTGTGATCCTGAACAGGAGTGGGCGCGTCCCTCCTGCTGGATAATGGCCCACCATGACATGGACCAATTTGGGAGTAATACCTGTGATCAAGAAAGAGTTACTGTCTCAACAGTCAATCTAAAAATTAAGGATTGGATGCCACGATGTGACGATTCCTTCTTTGTTTATTTTGTCTGCATCTGGTCTGGAGTATTCTATAAACTGTATAAACTGTTCTATATGTGAACAGACTACTGAGGAGCTTTTGGGTGATGGAACATGGAGTGATGTGTGGTTATACATGATAACCATGAAGGCTAGAGCCTGGGCTCCATGTTGTGTATTGTAACAAGCACCATGTGAGAACAGCAGAGACTGGAGATGCAGTCCTTCAGTTAATTTAAAACACTATCTGTGTACAAAATATTCGGTCACGTTCCGTACATCAGCACCTTCCGCAGCCTGGAACGAGCATGCTCTTATTGCCACCCAATTAGATTGCCTCCATATACTCTGGTAAACAAATTAGCTACCTGAACCCAAAGAGGTGGGCAGGATCTGCCTCTTGGCTACTGAAAAACAACAGAGGTTGCACAGGGGTCTCCGTCTTTACTGTGGAAGCGCCGATCATTCCTGTGCAGATTGCACTGGTCGTCTAAATGTTGCCCCACCCACTACCATTAGTAGTGATCATTCCACTCTACACTCTCTTTAGTTTGCATTGCTGGTAACATTATACTGAAGAGCCAATGCTGCTGTCATTGCAGGTATACTTGATTCTGGTGCCTGTGATGAAGTCAGAGACCTACGCCATCACCATGTCACCTGCTGGAGAGTAGACTTACCTGAGCTCCTGGTTCCAAAAGTGTGGAAGCTGGAACAACTACAACCCTCCTACAGGTCAGAATGGCCTATGACCATGCAAGGGTAAGAGGGGGGCTGCCAAAGAGGAACACCTATAGAGATAAAAAGACAAGAAATCAAATGAGTCAACAAGTGTTCAGATTTACCAGTAAACTCTTGATGCAATGGCCATTAAACGGTGCACAGGACTGACATTGACCCATTGTAATATTTTGAGGCTGATTTTATTGTTCATCTTTAGAGGCACCTGCATGAGATATTGGTTAAGCCCAGGGCGGGAAAAGGGGTGTAGAAGAGAAGGTAGATGTTGGTGAGATGGGAGCCTTATTCAGTTGATGATTGCCTTCTGAATGAGCAGCATCGAATTCTATTTCAGTTTGGTACTGAAGCCTAGTCCAACTTTAATTAATAGGACTGTTGATTAATGTTTGAGGAAGCATTAGAGACCTACTGAACTGTTGTTTACTTTTAAAACCATTTATTTCCTTTTTCTTTGTTTTCACAATGTTTACTAATAAATTGGGCATGCTAAACTTATCTGGAGGTGTCCTATACTCTTGGTGCAGTGAACCGTGTACTCCATCCTTGACACAAAACCACATGTAAATCCTGGGATTCCTTTGGATTATACCATCCTCCGATGGTGGCAGTGGTGGGATCAGCTCAAGGCCATTGGGAGAGTGCGCCAGGTTGATCTCCCAATGCGCCCCTGCTGTGAGGTGATGGTGAAGCCCAGTGTGAGGACCCCTGTTGAGGGCCATGGGTGTGGCCCTGATAGAAAGAGCAGTTGTGTGCGGAGGGACACGTGGACAGTGTCATGCACAGGGGCACTCCTTGGAGGTGAAGGCATTGTGATGGGGGCTGTCATCCTCTGAAGGTGAGGATTGTGTGATGGAGACCATCACTTAGGAAGGTTAAATGGGTGCTCTGGCTGCTGTGTCAAGGAGATGGCTCTTTGGTCTGGTAGTCAGAGGTCACGTTTAGCTCCCGTCAGACCTGCGTTTGAGTCCCAGGTAGGGTGGCTGCTTTCAGCCTTCTTTACAGTGCCATGGGTAGTTCACATCCCACTCCAACAATTCCATATTCTTCTGTCCATGAGTTGGCCTCAGTCAGTATGAGACTTTCCATGTATATTATATACTTGCTTTACCCTGTCACATTCCAACTTGGGGTGCCCTTGATGGAATGTCATAACCCACATCTCCCCTGGAACAATGCTGTGGAAGAGTACACCAAAAAAAAAAAAAAAAACTCAAATTAGACTTTATTGTAGTTCACATTGACAATATCTTGATATACTTGAGTCTAGAGGAGCATGTTCTTCACAAGAGGGCAGCATTTGCAAGGTTTCTGGAGAACTGGTTGATTGTGAAGGTGAAGGCCAGGCCAGGTTTGGATTCACCATCTCATAGGGTCCAGGAACATTAAGGCTTGTTTGTGTCCTCGTTTACATTTACATTTATGGCATTTAGCAGACGCTCTTATCCAGAGCGACTTACAAAAGTGCTTTGTCATTTACTCATAGAATATATCCAAGTACAGTATAGTAGGTTAGAATTAAACATACCAATGAGCTAGAATACTGTAGAATACAGGGATGAATGCTGATACCTATAAGTACAAAATACATAAGGTCTATCTTAAACAATGATAAGTGCTAGAAACAATAAGTGCTAGAGTTTGTTAAAAAACATAAACAGTGCCCTACAATAAGTACTAAATTAGTCAGGCAATAAGGGAGCAGTGTCAGTTGTCCTTTAAATATTCTGCAAATAGATGGGACAGCAAGCAGAAGTTCATTCCACCATCTTGGAGCCAGGACAGAAAATAGGCTCGATGCTTTTCGTCCATGAGACCTGAAGCAAGGTATTTCAAGCCGAGCCGTAGTTGAGGTACGAAGTACTCGAGATATGGATCGGGCTTTGACCATTGACCTCATGTATGAAGAGGCTGGTCCATTTTTGGATTAGAAACATGAGCTGAGAACGACAACTGGTTATCCAAAGTTATGCCGAGGCTACGGGCAGCTTTGGATGGTGATACCAGGGAGTTCTCAAAGGAAACGGAGAGGTCATGGTAAGGGTTGGGAGTACCTGGGATGAAGAGAAGTTCAGTTATACTGGTGTTGAACTTCAAGTGGTGGGCTGTCATCCATGACACAATTTGCGTGTCAGAGGGTAGAAAAGAAAGAAATAATTGAGTATCATCGGCATAGTAGTGGTAGGAGAAACCATGAGAAGATATTACATCACCAAGAGAACGAGTATACAAAGAGAAGAGAAGGGGGCCCAATACTGAGCCTTGTGGAACACCAGTGGAGAGTCTACACAGTTTGGATGTGGATCCTCTCCATGTCATCTGATAGGACCGTCCATCCAGATAGGACTGAAACCATCTCCAAGCAGAGCCAGTCACACCAAGCCTGGAAAGAACAGAGAGAAGAATGTTGTGGTTCACTGTGTCAAAGGCTGCTGAAAGGCCTAGAAGAATCAAAACAGATGACTGTTTGGCAGCTTTAGTGGCATGAAGTTTCTCAGTCACCGCTAGGAGGGCCTTTTCTGTAGAATGTGCCGGTTTGTAGCCAGACTGATTGGGATCATGCAGCTAGTTCTGGGTGAGAAAAAGAGACAATTGATTATAAACTGCTCGCTCAAGGGCTTGTGAGAGGAAAGAGAGAAGTGATACCAGTCTGTAGTTGGTAACGCTGGAGCTGTCAAGTGTGGCCTTCTTGAGGATTGGTACCACCCTGGCAGTTTTGAACTGTAGGCACGTATCCAGAAGATAAGGAGTTGTTTATGACAGAGATGAAAGAAAGCAGATCTCTTGTGATTGTCTGGAAAAGAGCAGAAGGAATTGGATCCAGCGGACATGTAGTTGGATTGCTGGAAGTCAGGAGTTGAAGAATTTCATCTGAGGAGAGAGGAGAAAAAGAAGTCAGAGAGTTGGATGTTGGGGAATGCACATTGGCTGGAGAAGTGGGAACAGAGGAAAAGGACTGGTGGATTGCTACAACTTTCTCCTCAAAGATCCTCCGGAGTAAGAGACGAGGAACGAGGGGGAGGGGGAGGATTAAGGAGAGAAGAAAAAATAGTGAAGAGCTTGTGTGGATCAGATGATGATGATTCGAATTTCTTTCTGTAGTAGGATGACTTTGCAGATGTTACTTCCAGTGAGAACTTGGAAAGGAGAGACTTGTATGAGCTAAGGTCTGAATCTACGTGAGATTTCCTCCACTGCCTCTCCTTAGTTCTCTCCTGTGGCAGTGAACTGTTTCTGTTAGCCAGGGGGCAGGTGGGGAGGACTTAGCGGATCTAGAGGAGAGAGGACACAGAAGATTCATTGATGAGGAGAGTGTAGAAATGAAAGTATTTGTAACTGTATCCAAAGAGAGAGAGGGTAGAGAGTCTGGGTGAGGAAGGGTGGACAAAATAGTAGAAGTAAAGGAAGAGGGAGTTATGGAGTGCAGATTGCGATGGAGGAAGGAGGAACATGTTGGAGAGGACTGGATGGAAAGAGAAGGAAGGGAGAGAGAGAAGGATAGAAAGTGACGGTCTGAGAGGTGGAGGGGGGTGACTGCGATGTCTGATGTTGTGGTGGTACGGGTGAAGATCAGGTCCAGAACATTGCCCGCTTTGTGAGTCAGAGGGCAGTGGTTGAGGGTGAGGTCAAATGCTATCAACAGCAGAAGGATGCAGGAGGAATGCAGCTTGTCTGATGGAAGGTTGAAGTCACCAAGGAGAATGAGTGGATTTCCTTCAATGGGGAATTCACTCAGAAGGATGTCAAGCTCATCAATGAAGTGATCTAGGGAACCTGGAGGGCGGTAGATGACAATGATAAGAAGATTGGTGAGGAAAGATACTGTAATGGCATGAAATTCAAAAGAGGAGATGGAAAGTGTAGAGAAGGAAAGTGGAGTGAAATGCCAAGATGCCTCGGCAAATGGGTAAATGAAAAGGCAGAGGACAGGGCAGCTGGAGTTGCCGAGTTCTCAGGGGTGATATGTTTCTGTCAGAGCCAGGAAGTGTAGGAAGTGGAGGGATGCTAATGCTGAGATGAAGTCAGCCTTGTGGACAGCAGATTGGCAGTTCCAGAGCCCTCCCCCCACCACGATATGTGATGCTGTGAAGCGTTGTGAGTCAGTGAGGTTGCTGAGATTATGACGTCTATGATTGTGTCGAGGAGATCTGTGAAATATGTAGAGAGGAATTGTGAAGCACATTTCAGATGCTTGATTTGTGGATGTATGAGATAAAGGATTGAGATAATATGAGAAGATACTTAGCTGAGTTTATGAAGTCCTGTAGGTGAGATGTAGATGAACTGATTGAGAACACCACCAAACCTTCTCCAGATGTTGAGTCATCCTAATTTAACTCAGTTCAATAAATGCTGAGCCTGCCCTTCTATTCACACCTAAGGTCAGGGCGAAACTACACCTGTAGTGAGTAATTACTGTTACCAAGCGACTAACAACTAGGTTTAGACAACAAGCCTTGGATTTCACAGAATCTAAGACAAACGTAAGTGAACTCAGAGCCTACCTTAACCAACCAGATGATAATCCAACGAGACAAACCAAAGCACTCATGAGACTATCCTTTACTACCCTTTCACTCACCTTCCTTGTCACTCCAATTCTCCTATCGCAGGTTTCCCCACTGCAAACTGGAAGGCAGAAATACTCTTTCAACAAGTGTCCTACTATATTTGGACTGCCAAAAGATATCATCACGGACCGAGAGAGCCAGTTCACTTCATGGTTCTGGACATTTATGGAGCATCTGGAAATCAATGTAAATCTAACATCTGATCATCACCCAGAGGGTAGACTCAATCAGAAACAGACCAGTACTGTGGTACAGGAAGTTGGCAGTTTGAGTCCTGACCAGGGCATCTCTGGTGTAGTCCCTTAGGCAACGTCCTTAATGCTGCCTGCCTACCTCATTAACATGAGAGTTCAGAATAAGAGAGTCATACTAGCTTGGACGTTGCCCAGGTCAACGAGGTCCATGTCAAATGTTGGAGGACTGGGGAAATCTGATGAAAAGTGGGCTACTGGAACAAATACAACACACTAATGGATGAGAGTGGAGAATAGAGGACTGTTGGAATGCTACTACACAAGAAACCTATGCAGAACAGGGACAGGGCATCTCCATTATAAATCCTGCACTTGATGATGACTCATGGTCTGAAGTTGGCTTTGACAGCCCCATTGAGTTGTTGATGAAGGCTCTTAGAGTCCTGTTGATGTTATAAAACCTCAAGCATTCCAGGATCCACGTGCATGTGGGCATTGAATCATAGGCTTTCTTTCAGTCAACCCAGGTGGCGCACAGGATGGTCTGTCTCATATTACAGTCTAGGCCCCGCCATGTTCAGTTAACCAGTCAGGGTGGTTCCATCCATTAGCAGCTGGTTCATTTGTGCTTTCATGCACTCCTGGAGTACAGTTAGCTTCTTCAGACATCAGGGCCTGAACCTGTCCAGCTCTTCATTTGAGACCCTCTCTTGGACATCTACTAGCATGATGGTTACTAGATCCTGTTCCGGGAAATGGGTCTGTTCTCATGTTCTCTCTCTGCCACAGAGAGCACACTTTGCATGGCTCATGGGAGAACTTGTCTTGTGTACCTCTTCAGCTGGGCAGCTAGAACTGTTCATGACTTGGCAGTCTCCAAAGCTTGTTGTCCTTCTTGGGTACCTTCCTCGCCTGCAGCCCCTGAACACTCCCACTCTGGCTGTCATGTTAGATGGCACTCCCGCCTACGGTGTGAGGGCCATCCTGGACTTCACTAGAAGAAGAGGCTGGCTCCAGTACCTCATTGACTGGGAGGGTTGCGGTCTGGAGAAGAGGTGCTGGCTGAGGACACCATGCTTCTATCATCACCCGGATCATCTGGCTCCAAACCCCTGGGACCGCCCCCATTCATCCACCTTGCTAATGCTGGAGCGGCACCAGGATGAAGGCTTTTGGGTCACCCATACACAGTGCTCCACCTCCCCTGAGTACTAACACTTGTATCTTGTTACTGGCTCATCTACACTATCTATTTAACCCATCCTGTCTGGCACCCACTAGGTTGAGGGAAACTCGAGAAGAGATCCCTCTGGCTAGGGGTTATCCCCAGTCAATATGAGACTATTTCCTTGTGTTATGGACTGCTATAAAAGAAGGGGATGAGCTGTGCTACATTTGTTGTTTCCTTTGTCTCTTCTTTTGTAGCCATCTTATTCCTTATGTCAAATACCTTTGGCCAAGCACGTGCATCAACTTTGTATTAGTTCCTTGCCAGGCAGGCCATTAAAGAAATATACACAAAAACACAGCAGAGCATGATGCACCTATTAGGACTAGACAATACAAATAAGTAAATATATAAATAAGAAGAAGAAGAAGAAGAAAAAGAAGAAGAAGAAGAAGAAGAAGAAGAAGAAGAAGAAAAGCTTTCAATCTCAACTCCACTTTGTGCTGTGTCTGCCTCAGTGTCTTCTCCACTGAAAAACAAAAGAAAATTGCATATTTACATGCTGGTGGATTTTTCATAATCCCACCAGACACAGCAGCTAAATAATCAGTAGCAGCCCGTGGCCACTATGTGCAGGTTCAAATGGGCTTCAGTGGCAGTATTATAGACTGCGTGCAATGGGTTTCAGCACTGCCCACTGTGTGAGACATCTGTCCCTGGTTCGTTAGGCCAGTTTTTTCCATCCATTATTGTCATTTGCTGCCTTATCCACTTAGCACTCCATACAGCTGCTATGGTGTGTGAACAGAATGGTCAGCTGCATTAACTGACCAAGCTGTCTGTGTGTGTGTGTGTGTGTGTGTGTGTGTGTGTGTGTGTGTGTGTGTGTGTGTCCATCCAGCCTCTTAATGTAGCAGTTTAAAATATTCATTAGGATGGGCTTTATCTGGTGAATACAAGTAGTTAAAAAACATTTTCAATCAGTTTCCTGCATTAAAGCCCAATAAAGGCTAAAGATAAACCTGAACTTGGATTAGGGTCTAAGTCAGAAACTCAGGGATGAGGGCAGGTCACTGTAGTCTGCAGCTAGAACATCTGATCATGACTCTCACTAGGCACTCACAATGTCAGTGGGTCAAGGACAGCTGATTTACTTATTCCAGTGCTAATGGAAAGCTAAGCGTATCACTGATGTGACAAAAAGGAATATTCAATCTAAGGAATAAGTGTACAGTGTATTTTAAAAGGATCTAATACAGTACACATGCAACATAAAACTAGAACATCTCAGGCATTGTGAGATTCAAGAGGGTTCACTCAAAGACCAAACTACATTATGCTTAAAAAAATAATTTAATTTTAGTGATGTCTAATTAAATGTGCAGCTTGTCACAAATTAATCCAACTGTTTAATCCACCTGACTGCCTACAAACTCACCAAGAGCAAGAATCGTTTTTGTGACAATCTTGCTGTTGCATCTAATGGCTTCCAAACTGTTTTGAAATTGTTTGTAGTGTAATAAGAGGAAAAACATGACAGTGTGAATTTTAGACTTAAGCAAATTAAAGATTGCCTTCAAGAAAGCATCTTTTCTGTCATATCCTTGAGAAGATTCAGAATTAGCATTCGTGGAAAACAGCATGTCTGCCTTTTTAAGCAAAAAAAGTAAATAAACAAAACAAATCATGGCTACAGACATTTTGTCAGATAACCACAGTAAGTAAACACTGACCATGGTAGTAAGAAGAAATTAATTCCCTGGTTAAGGGTTTCAGATCACAATACCTGAGATCAAAATAAACTTCCCTTTTTGTGCAGGATTACGTCTCACCCTATCAGTCTGGCAGGGTGTGTGCAACCCCACTGTTTGTTAAATCCGTTACAGTTCACAGTGGTGAGATTTAGTCATGTGTCCAGGGACACTCAAGTTACCCAACATGGACTAATATGTAAATCTACTGACTAAATAAATCGATGAAAATTAATGTTCAGTTTCTCCTCTTACACCCACTGTGATACATTCATACACCATCCAGATGTCCCCAAATGGCAGTATCACCCAGAATGAATTAATCACTTATATGTCTCAATTCTTCCTCCTTCATGTCACTATATATACTACGTGTAAAGTAGGGAGAATTCAGTAAAACATCCCCCCTTCTCCTTCACTCCATCTAATGTCAGATTTAATGGTAGAAGCAACACTCCATTAACCAGGCTGCACCTCAAAGCCTGGCCCTGTGCATACCTTGTTACTCAACAGTGCCACTCAGGGCACAATGTTCCCAGGCAAACAGTAAGAAAAATATTAGCAGCACAGAAGGCAAAGCACGTCAGTGACAAATATGGGAGGTCTTATTCACACACACACAAGCGCTAAATCAGCAGGGATCATTGAAACAATAACACTGAGGGTTTAGTGTTACATATCCATTGTCTTCAGGCAAGGACATTTAAGCCCAAAGCTTTTATGGTTTTAAAGGATTAAAAGGGCTGATGCCCTATCAGATTTAGTCCCACCGACAGTTTGGAGCACTAGCAAATCCAATTACATTTCCCAAAATTGATCTCTCAGCCACCAGTCAACAATGAGTTTTTATGTATGCAAACTTAAAATAGGACTTTTATTATCCTCTTATTATGTATTAAATGTGTTACACCATGTCAACAATAATGTAGCATGCCCAACAGTATCCATATGCCTGCTTGTTCACCACATGCTTGTCCATTTATTCTGAAATCATGTCTACTAACAGGAAGCTCTTTTATGCAGTAACAGCCTGTACTCTTTTAGGTGGCCTTTCCATGGGCTGATGTGTTGGATCAATGCTTCAAGGAAGATACGGTGGTTCTGATGAGCACTGATGTTCGCTGGCTAGGTCTGACTCAATGAGTGCTGCAGCTCCTCCCAAAGGAGTTTGATGGGGTTGAGGTCAGGGTTCTGAGCTGGCCAGTCAAGCCCCTTTCACTCCACTCTCAGCAAATCATATCCGTAAGGGCCTTGTGATGTCACAAAGAAACAGGAAAGGGGTTGTCCCTTTCCTACTGCCATAAA
This sequence comes from Electrophorus electricus, assembly GCF_041902795.1. Lineage (NCBI taxonomy): Eukaryota > Metazoa > Chordata > Actinopteri > Gymnotiformes > Gymnotidae > Electrophorus > Electrophorus electricus. The sequence goes on along the minus strand of NC_137504.1, from coordinate 26,591,028 downwards.
GTAGGAAACACAGTCTCCAGAGATACTCAATTCTTGTTCCTTAAGGTACAGTTCCAGGATGTTTTCCACCTTGCCTTTACTTTGTAAAAGTAAAGGCAAGGTGGAAATGTAAGGATCCGACTTCATGGCCGGTTAGTTTAATAGATTCCTTAGTTATTAGAAAAACCTTTTTAAAATGTTTTAAATATAGCGTTCGACTCAGTGGTAGGAGAATAAACCAGGGTCAAAACCAAAAGAGCAAAGAAGGGGGAAATCCAAATCATAGAGCTAGAACAGTCCATGTCTAAACCAGAAGAGCCATCCAAAAACCAGGCAATAATTCCAAAAAAGGGGCATGCAAAAATCGGCAACAAGAAATACAAAATCAGGGTACGGTACAAAGGAAGATAATCAAAGAAAAATAACATTCAGTATTCTTAGACAATCTAGAGGCAGTACTTCACAATGTCTGAGAGCTTGAGACAGGCTTATATACAAAATCCTCTGAACACACAGGTGAATTCAATATTCCGGTGACAACGATCTGATTGAACATCCCTGATTGGCTGAGTCATTGGCCGGGTGACGAGTCTGCTGGGTAGTGTAGTGTGATAGGGGGTCGGGCGGTATGACACAACCCTGGAGGGAGCACCATATGTTTTCCACACTGCAACTTAGGTCCGCTGAACTTGCTCAGAGGAAAGCACTAACTCCCCTGCTAAACAAGGGCAAGCCCATGGATTGGCTAGTGTCACTGCGACTGACAGCAGACACACTTATGCCATTCCATGCAGCCAGAGAGCAGTACCAATTTTGATCTCTTGAACTGACTAATTTGATCTCTTGAATGATGGCATCTTGAGGGTTCAAAACACCTAACTCTTGATGATGAGGCTAATGCTTTTCTGTTGCGCCACTCAGGAGCCTGTAGTGTTAATATTTGACAACACTGGACCTAGCTGTCCCAGTCTAAACCATGAAAATCATCCCCAAACCATTGTTGCTCATCCACCAGACTTAACAACTGACATTTACATTGAGTCATGAAACATTCTGTGGGAACAGCTCATCCATATTCATCTGCTGGAGTACCAGACAGTGGTGAGTCATCACTCCAGAGAATGTGTTTGTATAGTTTCACAGTAGAAAACGAGACTCATGCCACTTCAGCCAGTGCTTGGCACAGCACATGGTGATGGTAGGCCTTGTAGGGTCTCCCCCGCTGATATCACCCTCAAAGGTGGATGCGACTAAGACAATTGTTTCAGCTGAAGTCACATGATATTTATGTTATACAATATACACTTCACTATACATCCTGTGGTCCCATGGGTTTGAGAAGCCTGCCACTTTGGGGCATTTTTCATTCCACAATGACGTCACTTACAGTGGGCAGAGGCAGATGCAGGAACACAGAAACTGGAGAGCAAATTCTGTGTGACGGCCTGAGTGCCGCACGGCAAGGAGCAGGATGCGCAAACGTCTCTCGACGCAGACAGACAGTTTATTAGCACGAGACACAAACGGTAAACAACAATGGCACTCACACATAACAAGCTAGTGCAGCATGGCATAAACGATACGTAAACAAGAGCATGAAACTTACGCAGGCAACCATGAACATAAACACTAGCACAAAAATCTACATGAACAATGACCGACAAATAACTACACACACAGGGGTTTAAATACATACATAATGATGTGAACAACAAGGTGCAGGTGTGTGATTGCAAGGGGGCGTGGTAACAAACAAGGGGGCAGTCACAAAGATAACATTCAACAGGTAGCTCCCACTGCACATGGCGGGCCATACCACGTAATAAGTGGGAAGGGGAGCATATGGTTACACATGGAAACTAGAGAGAAAACCCATAGACATACAGAAACTTGAGATAAGTCAAATAAATGCACAGAAACTGGAGAGCAGACACTCTGCGTTGCTGAAAGCACCTGAGCTCTCCAGAGAAACCCATTCCTTTGGCAGGGTTTTTCCACTGAAATTGTTTAACACCTGTATAAGGGCTGTAAATTGCCCAAATCATAAATTACAGACACTTTTAAACATATTAGACATCTATAAATGTAAATGGTATATAAAATGGCCAAAATGCGTGAGTCACAACTTTTCTGTCAAAAAGACATGGAGGAAAAGCAGCATGAATTGAAGTAATGCACGCTGAAAGCTGAAAGCCTGAGGGTGTCAAATGAAAGGGAGGAAGATGATTTCAACTGACATAGTGTAGTCAGGAGAAGCTTCAAGTGATCCTGACATGGCTGTCATTCATCTGCATGTTGTCTCTCTGGCAACATCACAGGGCCACAATGTACCGCACACATCCAGCACCAAGACGCACATTTGCTGAACAATGGAACAGACGAAGGACAAAGAGCCTAACCGCTCCCCGTCCATGTCAACAACAGCGGTGTTCAGTACATGGAGCTAAACTCCATGTGATTCAGTGATTCTGAACACACCTGGATCTTTAGAAGAACATATTGTAGGCTGTGAAAAAAAATGTGAAAGTCCTGTCTGTAATTTCCTGCAGTGGAAATTACAGGTAAGGTAACAAAAAATGTAGTGACATTTTAAATGTGTGGAAATTGCACATACAGGGATATGTGGTTTTATACGTGAGGCAAAATGAGATTGAAAGTGCACTAAATACATCAGATATGCTGAACTGTAGGTTGAGCTATATGTTAAGCTATATATGTCTCTCAGTTAAAGCCTGGAAGGAGGGACTGACATTCAAAAGCACTGCCATTTTTTCCATGATAAGCGCATTAATACAACACTGGCAATGGACGGAGGATTTAAGCTTAGCCTTAGCTTGCATGTTAGAATGGTAATCAGTACTTGAGACTTCAATACTTGAACTGATACATTTGGGATTGTGCAGTGACAAGAAAGTGTAAATCAAAATCATTGTTTGTATTCTTCAAGGTAGTCACCCTGTGTCGAGACAACGGTTTTGCACACTCTTGGCATTCTCTCAGTGAGCTTCATGAGGGAACCATCTGGGATGCTTCTCCAACAGTCTGGGGTAGCGGACAAGCTGAGGGATTACAGCGCTAAATGGAAACTACTTGTCATGGAGGCATTTCAAAAATGTAGTAATATATATTTATTTTCAATTTTTGTTTTGGAAATAATTTCATATATAGGTACCAATCATCAATTTAGATATATTAAAAAATGTTTAGGCATAAGTATTTAGATAAAAACTGTTTACATGATTATGCCACACAATTCTATTATATATAATATGAAACATATTTAACATTATATATAATATTCAACCATGTGTAGTACTGTAAATATTACACAATAAATTATGCGTTCACATGGCAACAACCACAACTTAGTGTGAATCCTTTCTTTATACATTCTCCAGCCACTTTATTAGAAACAACCAACACTTAAGGTGTACCTTGTAGGTGCACAGATAGCTGTAGAATCCCGTCTGTTGCTCTGCACAGTCTGTTAGCCATCATCTAGCACCCCTCCCAGGCTTTTTTCCCCACACATAGGATCACTGTTGCTGGATGCTGTGGGGGAGCCCACTGCTCTCAACCTGAAAATGACGTTTACAAACCCCAGCAGCGTGACCATGCAGGAGAGACACACACCACCGGAATTAAGCTCCAAAGTATACTTAAGCCAAGCTCTGATTTTGGCTTTTTTATGCCTAGCGTAACTTCATTCTCTTTCCAGTAATATAACTACCCCGGGGCAATTTTATTCCTATTGTGCATTTTGCAGTAGACAATTTGTTACAAAGAGGGTTTCAAGAAAATTAGATACAGACTTCTTAGGAACAAGCCAAAAGTGACATTGGCAAGGAAGAACTCCCAAGGATGTGAAGAAAAAAGAGGGTATACAGAGTTGGAGATACAGGATCATAGCAAGAGCTTTAACAATATTTAAGATGCAGATTAGGTGTTTGTAAAGAGTTTGTTATAAGAGACAAGTAATCTTAGAGTTTGTTTACACATAAATAATGGAAGAATATCCTACTGTCACAGTCATGAGACATATTGGTGTAAGAATGCTGACCTGGAATCAGGGTTCATCTCCATATGAATATGATTATATGAATAAAATATCTTATCTGAGATCAGCATTCCTAGTCTATAGTGCACACTCAAGATTTTGAGGCATGTGTCCTAAGCCTATCAAAAGGTCCTGATTCATTTTATTACTAAATCCAAAAGTATTTTGTTCTGTTGTCTAAATTGATCAAATCACAGTGTTACACACAGTCACATGGAAGCATAGTGTGCTTTGGAAAATTATGAAATGCTGCTATTTGCTTAATAACATTTGGTATTTGATAAAGCTCACATAAATTCTGTACAACAGCTAAGCAGCAGAGCACATGCTGCAGGGCTCACTTGCAGCCGTGACGGGCAAATAAATGCCCCTAATAAACGTTATTTCACACTTGATCTAACCATGCTATCGCTCACAAACAGGGGCCTTCATGAGCAGCACACTCTACCTGTTACGCTGTTACAGCTGCCAAACAGCACAGAGACGCGTGCAGAGGGCCATGGGACATGATGGTGTAAAGCCTCAAATTCCTTGATATGCTCCAGTAATGACAGTAAAGGTCAAGCTATTCAAATTACAGAGAGGCTCAGGACTGTGTGTGTGTGCATATCTGTTTGTGTAGCTGTGTGTGCGTGTGTGCAAGCGTGCGCTTTAACAAAACACAAAACTCCATTATATCATTAACTAATAAACTCATGCTCGTATTGTTCATATAAATGCCAAACAAACTGATTAAAGTCTCAAATCTCCTCTATGCCTAAGAACAATTTTCCCCTCTGGTCAATCATCCAGGCTGCTAGCTACAGACGCTGAATGCATACGCAGGTGAGAAGCACACTGGCAGCACTGCTGAGAGAGTCCAGCTGAATAAGAATAAGGCCCGTCACCTGGACAGCGCTGACGCAACACTGGATGGCAGGCCCGGATGGCAAAGTCGATCAGAGAGAATAAGGTGAGAGACAGAGGCAGAATCGCTCTCTGTGGGTTAAAGCTACATGGGAGAAACAGGGGGAATTAATTTGGAATAAATAACAAACATATCAGCAGCTCTTTAGTTATAGGAGCCTCTGCTGGGCTTCCTGAAGGACAAACTCAGCAGCAGCAGCAGGTCCAGGCTAGGAGGAGATGGAATGTGCAGGGAAAACCTGGGTGTGTATCATGGATCTGAGTATGTATCATGGATCTGAGTATGTATCATGGATCTGGGTGTGTATCATGGATCTGAGTATGTATCATGGATCTGAGTATGTATCATGGATCTGGGTATGTATCATGGATCTGGGTGTGTATCATGGATCTGAGTATGTATCATGGATCTGGGTGTGTATCATGGATCTGAGTATGTATCATGGATCTGGGTATGTATCATGGATCTGGGTGTGTATCATGGATCTGAGTATGTATCATGGATCTGGGTATGTATCATGGACCTGGGTATGTATTGTAGATCTGGGTGTGTATCATGGATCTGGGTATGTATCATGGATCTGGGTATGTATTGTAGATCTGGGTATGTATTGTAGATCTAGACATGTATCATGGATCTGGGTATGTATTGTAGATCTAGACATGTATCATGGATCTGAGTATGTATCATGGATCTGGGTATGTATTGTAGATCTGGGTGTGTATCATGGATCTGGGTATGTATCATGGATCTGGGTATGTATTGTAGATCTGTGTATGTATTGTAGATCTAGACATGTATCATGGATCTCGGTATGTATCATGGATCTGGACATGTATCATGGATCTGGGTATGTATCATGGACCTGGGTATGTATTGTAGATCTGGGTATGTATCATGGATCTGGGTATGTATTGTAGATCTGGGTATATATCATGGATCTGGGTATGTATTGTGGATCTAGACATGTATCATGGATCTGGGTATGTATTGTGGATCTAGACATGTATCATGGATCTGGGTATGTATTGTGGATCTGGGTATGTATCATAGGATCTGAGTACCATTACTGACTCTTGTTCCTGGCTGCATCTGAGATCAAGAGTATCTTTAAGCGCTAACCTATTTGTATTATCTAAGGATGCATTTTCTGGGTGGCTAAATATAAATGTAAACATAATCCTGCCCTGTACATGGAGCTATAAGGATCAGGAGGTGGGAGCAATTCCCTTTGTCATCTGTTATTAGTTTCTCTGCAGCCAGCAGTGAATGTATTTCCACAACCTTGAGCTCCAAGGTTCAACATGTCAAAGGTCCAAGTACAATCTTTAGACTATCCACTAGGGCCAAATTTCTGAACAGGTGCCATTTCACTTGTTCCTTTTGAGGTGAAAGGAATTAAATCTACAAATGTAAGTAACCAGACCAAACCTATATGGCCAAAAAAGCTTTACAGCATTAAAGCCACATCTAGAACTGGTGTCACCTCTTCTACTAATCAAAAGAAGCCACACAACAAACAATTTGTGCCTGTGAAAATAATTTGTGCCCGTGAGTTATTTATCCTGTCTCCCACCAGTCGACAAGATGCTTAAACTGAGCATCACTTGCTAAAAAAGCACAGGAACAAGAGACGACACTGGGATTGGACCCTTAATTACTAATTTAGTCCCATTCAGAAGCAACAGGCAGAGATGTCATTCCTGACACAGAATAATACTAAAAAAACACAGAATAACACGTCCCTCTGATGAGTCACACAGACTTTTCATTCATGCCCTAGGTGGTGCTTTCAGCTGAAAAGGCCGACTGGCATTGTTCAAGAACGATAGTCGAACCTACACCCGCGTTTCTGTGAGTCCAGGCACAGAATCGGAGGCTAGTTGATTTGAACCCCCTGACACTACTGCCACCACCACTACCACCCTAATTCCCCCCACCACCCTTTGCCCTGAAAATAAATCCATTGAGCTTCTGAAATTAAGTGTTTTCAATTCACACACAGCTACCTTCCTCCGGCATCACCCTGGCAGAATAAATGACTAGGATGTGTGAGCAATCTGTCACATTGCTTTTGAGGAGACTGCTGTTGTCATTTCCTCTATAAAGCTGCTTTGTGCCAGGGAGTCTTGGCTAGCTTTTTAACAGCCTCTTTTTTTTTTTTTGCACAGAACATTATTCCAAATGTGCTTTTGATGTTTATTAGAGGTGCCCTGATGCATGTCGTGCAGTTACAGCCTAGTCATTCTAAAATCTGCTGGGTTTTTAGTAGTAAATAGTAGCTCTCGTCAAAAGGCCTACGCTTCACGTGCGCCTTATGTTCCGCAGTGTCGTCCTGCTCGTCGTCGCATGCAGATAAGCATGCATCATATGATTATTGACACCCTGAATGCGAATCGAGAGCTGAGTGTCCATGCAATATGGCCTGAATCTCTCAGCTAAAGATTATCAGTAGGGTTTTCTTTTAAGGTGTAAAAACGCACGCGTCTCCTGTTTCAGCACCACGGATAGCTCCTGCTTGAGAAAAGCAGGAATTGAGAAGGAGAGCAGGTGAGCCTTATTTCAGCTGTGGACATCACTGACAAACAATTCGTGTGATCAATCACTCGCACTGAACTTCATCTCCCCTACACACCTTCCCAGCACATGGGCCACAGCCCTGGACGCCGATGGCCCTGCAGCGTTTAGGCCCGACACTAATCTAGCACAACTGATCTACAGCAGGCCTTCAGCAGCTGAGCTTAAGTGGGCAGTGAATTAAAAGTGAACTAAGCAGTGTGGTACACCTAAAATTATTATCAGGTTCACCAAAAGGTGCATAAATATTAATCTTTGTCTGTTCTGCAATTAACCAAATGTGAGCTGCTATACTGAAGTATTCTTCTATGATAAATTCATACTATAATATTGCAAATTTGATTTGATTATCATATTATATTTAGTTTTGACAATTTTCCTGGCATGTTCATACACCAACCACTGAACGTGTTATTAATATTAATATTGATCCTTTCTAATGAAGTCTTATGGCTGAATGATGAGTCTTATATTCTGCTTGCTTAGTCTGCCAGGTGTACCTTTTAACATAACATAACATACAACAATTCACCTTACTTGTTTTACCGGTGTACTCTGCTAGCTGTACATGGGGTTATTACTGGTGCTGTTTTATAACAATGCTCATATGTATTTTTTTTTTTTTGCTGAATGCTATTTTGATACCTTTTAAAACCTGGCAAGGGATAACAGATTAAACTGACCCTCTTGGGCTAACTCTGACTCATTCTATGCATACTGTTGATATGCAGGCATTGTTCCTGACTAACAAAGTAAACATTTTAAAAACAGGAATATACAAACATGTAAATGCCTGTATATAAATTAGAGAAGAAATACATAATTGCTCAAAGAACGTTCAAATACATAAAAGTGATCTGATTGGTGACTTTGCCCATATCCCCAACTTAAGAATTCCAGTTATTCATAGGAATAGATTCAGAAGATTGATACAAAAAAAAAGGAATACAAAAGGAATAGAGCTGATTTTTGATACCTTTTTAAGCTTACCTATGTTCTGAATGGGGAGGTCAGTGAGGTCAACAGCAAAGTGGAAGTGGGAGGGGTACTTAGAGCTCTGACATCACCAAGTCAGGTTCCAATTGCAACTGAACACACCAGTGTCTCTTCTATTCAAATTCTATTATACTTTCCAGATCCCTATTTACCTGGCTGAAGTCTATTAAATTAACATACTGTGCCATGAGTGCTTGTGGGTATCTGTGGATCTCTGGAGTGACAGATTTGGAATAGATTTATCACTGAACTGTAATTTCACTCTTAAAAAATGGCCTTCAACTTCAGTTCTTTGAAGTCTCAGACAAAGTGGAGGGAGAGATGCATGCGTGAAACTTCTTTTCTGCAAAGTGCAGCGGCCTCCGTCTCCCAGTTCCTCATTCTCTGGGTCCAGATGAAGGCCTGGCTTTAAAGAGCACTCACCTTGAAGAGAGACGGAGGCTGTGCCGAGGCTGGAGAACAGCGCACCACCCAAGCCCTCTGGAGTACGGCACACCTCTCAGCAGCACTGGGGGAATCCGAGCATGTTTGTTGTTTCTCTCGCCTTCTGTGTTTTATATGCGACGCAGGCCAGCCAGCCCCAGCGTGACTGGAGCCCGGCAAGGAAGTGCTCGATATCAAGGCGGGGCTGATTGATTTCAGCTAAGTGCTGCCACCAAACACAAGCTGCTTCCTTACCTCCATCTGTACTCCATCATTGTGCAGAACGGTGTCCTCAGTGCAAACGCCTCAGGGCAGAGTGGAATTTTAGAGGCCAAAGTGCCTGGTCATGTTAACCCACCATTTATTTGACACTGCCAGCTAACCTCAAGCTTGCCCAGGGAGAATGTGATTTATTTGTACTGTAGGTATATGTGTGTGTGTGTGTGTGCGCGTGTGTGTGTGTGTGCGTGTGTGTGTGTGTGTGCGTGTGTGTGTGTGTATGCGTGTGTTTGAGTCTTGGCCTGCAACTCCATAGCTGTAGTTCCAATAGGTTTTTTCTGGCTTAATTGGGAATCAAAGGCAGTGCGGCGCAAGCTGCTTCTGCTGCATGCACACTGAGTATTTTAACACACACACGCACACACACACACAGGGCAGGGCCTGAGAGACAGTCACAGGCTGTAATTAAGATCTGCATTCCCGCAGGCCTCCACTCCCATGACTGGGTTTTCTCTGCCTAACAAGCTGGTGCGGAGAGGAGAGGAGAAGACAGAGGAGAGGAGAGGAGAGGAGAGGAGAGGGAATTAATTGGACACCATTTTCAGTCTAACCGCTATGATTGAACTGGTCTACCAGCTCCAGTCCGTTTTAGTGAACGGAGACATGGAAACTGAACAAGTTCCCAGTGCTGTCTCACGCACAGTGAGCACACACACGATACACAGCACAAACTACAGATCACATCGATGGAGGGAAGACATGAATAACACTGGCCCTTAATGGGCTTATATGGGACAAGCTCTGTCTGCTCTACAGAGGGGATGTCCTTGATGGGGGTCCACACTTGCAGCCCATGTGGCTGACGTGCTCCAATCCGGGCACAGGCACAGCTGAGCCTATCGCTAGGCAACACGCCTGCCAATCGGGCGCCTGTGTGGTCACATGGCAGGAACGCCCGACGTTCTCTGACTAGCGTATCACCGCACCAGCGCTTCAGCCGTGAGAACACCTCGCCGGGTCTCCTGCTCACAGCTGCTACCGTCGCCCATCGGGAAAGCTGCAGTGGGAAGAAAAAGAGAAACAAACACTTAGTCTTAGCCATGGGAATAAGAGAATATGTAGTGTCAGGCAGGGCCCAGGGTGTGTTAATTATGTAATATCGGTTACAGAATTTCCTGAAGGTGCATGATGAGGCAGCGCCGTGTCTGTTCAACCCGACGCGGGCCAGACCTGAGAGGAGCGCCTGTATACTGGCACACGCGGACCTCGGTGGTCTTCACTGCATCATAGCAAAGCATCTATTCTTTATTTCTTTCTATAGTTCTCCCTCTCTCTCTCCCTTTCTCTCTCACACACGCACACACGCACACACACGTTTGTGCGGGTTTTAACACAAAGCGAGAATATGCCTTTTTCCGTTTCCATCCCTGCGGCAGTAAAGCGATGTTCACGACTGACTACCTCTGACCGACTTAATTCATCTGGAAACGCGTTCCGAGTGCATTAATACCCCTGTTCAATATAGTCCATGAAGACATTCTTCATCTCCATAATCAACTGGAGCAGAGACCAGCTGTACATTCTTCCTGCCTTTGTTTTTCCCCATTCTGTCTGTCTCTAGCAGGAAAGCATTAATAGTTTCATTTCCCGTTGTCGCCGGGCTATTGGGTTATCTCTTGATTAATGTTTCTGGTCTAAATTAAACCCGCTTCTCCGCACTTCACCATAAAACCAATAAACTAAAGGTCTTTCAGAAAACCAAGACACTGGAAAACAGTCCAGCTAGTGATGATTAGAATATTACTGGGTGTAACCGATTGTGAAATCATATGCGCTGCAGTTGTATCTGGCTGCGGGGAAGGGCAGGGGCAGGCATGTTTCTTTGAGCCGTGTCCTGCAGAACGAAACCTGAATCAATCACTATGCCAACTGGTCCCGGCCCGTGCTGTTCTCCTAGCTGGTCCTGGCTCCATTTCTAAGTCATTAATTAAGAGAGATCAATCAATAGGTGCTCTCCTTTCTCACCGTTCCAGAGAGCTGGGCGTTTGTAACCACCTTTCTGCACCGCTGTTCTGGGGTTAGAGCATCGCTTGGAAAGAGAGCCCATTAAAGACTGAATGATCCGAGCCACTGTGAGGCATTCTGGATAAATTGTGATTGACGCGGGCCTGCCTCTCATTAAGGTGACAGAGGCGCTTTCAGAGTGAAGAGCAAAATGTACACTATCTTCTGACGATTACTTTTGAGCTTGGAGTAATTGTCTGATATGGGAGGCCGTTGACACATTTAATTTCAAGTGGAAGGATCTGGTCTGTCCAACAGCTTTGATGATTTGTTGTTTTTTCATTTATTTTTATAGATGCAGAAAGTTTGTGTAAGGATTTGAAAGCCCATAATACATTATAAGATTATATAAATAATAAATAGATATAAATTTGCAAGATTAAAATTTTGTGCTGTGTTGAGCATGGGTGATGACTAATGCCAATACATTACAAAGATGTTGCCTAATTAACCTAAGGAACTGCAGTCAAGCTTCTTCTTGCCTACATTTTGAGGCAATATAAAAGGGTTCACACACACACACACACACACACACACACAAAAGAATGAAAGTCACACAAGGCCTTGTTATTCCTCAAGCTCTCACTTGCAGCGAGGAGTTTAATTAAGGACAGTCATTTTCACAGATAGGTTAATTAAATGTAATGAGGCTCCTGATGGTTTTTGTTCATTCTGAGATGGCAGCTTGGATTCCCATCACCCCTGCAGAGCACATTAACTCAGCCGCTGTCACCCCGAGTATAACCTGCCACTCCTCCCGTTTAAAAAAGCACGGCTCGTCCAAGTGCGGACCCAATCAGAGCCATAGGTTAGGGGCTCGTTACAGAAACCTCTGGAAAATTCTGGAGAATTGCAGCTAACAAGGGCACCTTGTGTGGTTCCCCTGTTTACAGTTCTGATCTATCACTTGTCACACAACCGAAAGGAGCTACCTCGACCCAGAACTTAAGGCCAGACACTGAGGTGTCACTTCAAAATTAATCATGCTCTTTTTGCTTATTTTTAGACTTTAGGTTTAATGTTAATCTGTTGTGGCCTATTCTGGAGTACCATGAGTGGTGGTAGCTTGCTACCAGACATGGGAAGCTCAGTTTGGATGAGTCATATCATTTGCAAATACATGTTTAGAAAGACCTGCCATAAAGTCTTAGATACAGGAGGTGAATACAGAGACAATACTGATTCAAAGCTCAAACTAGCTGGTTTATGATTAAGTTCTACATATTGAACCTTTCGAGGTCAATATGTGAAATTCACGTTGACCTCAATGTTTCAGTCCATCAGCACCATTTAGTTTCCGTCACACTCATATACATCAGCAATTCACATTCAAAAACCTAGAATGTGAATTGCTGATATGTTGTGAATGTGACATAAATGTGAATAGCTGTTTATAGAAGGTTAATGAACCAAAAAAGGTTTCATTTGAATGCGTCTGTGTGGACTGCAGCAAAATTAAGCTTTTCCTAAAGGGACTGAACAAAATCCATAGCTTGTCCCGTCCAGTTTGGAGCACAGCTCTACGGAATGACAGACGACTCCTTTAAAGACGTTTAGGGAAGTGCATTACAAAAAGATTAATGAGGAATGTAAAACGCGGTACAACAAGTCATTATTGTCATTTGTCACTGCAGATCTGTTGATACTGGAAAGCACATTTTGCAAACACGGCCATACATCAACCTGTTAGACAGTTTGGAAATTATCCATGAATCATGAATCACACCTGTAAGGCTGGGTTTTCCCGAGCAATCGATACAATCAAAAAATATAAAACAAACAAACAAAAAAAAAAAACAGTTTGAATATCTAGACTGGGGAAGTGATTTTATAAAAGTCATCCAAATAGGAATACGTTAAAGTAATCTGTTTCTCCAGACCTTGTGCCTTAAGTCATACAAATAATTTCTGCCTGCAGGAGTGATTATCTAGTCTCAATCTAAATCAATAATCCTAAAGTCTCCAGATGATTTCCAAAGACTGAGCCATTCTCCCTCTACAAGCAGCTATTTGCACCATTAATTACTTCCTTTTGGTCTCCGTGGAAACAGAACAAGCGCCCTCACGACTTCCTCTCCCCTTAAAAGGACAGGAGCGTGTAAGTCAAATGATCTATGGCCATACTAAAGAGGCCACAATGGAGCTAGCAAAGGTCCTCAATAAATGCCCTTTCCTGACCCCGGTCCTCTCCCCGCTGCCTGGGATGCTTTCCCTGCCACCATAACTGCTGGACAATTTGATGAGGAGAAAAGCAGTAGTAGAAAAAAATATTTTATAAGAAAGCATTTTATCGCTGATTGGGCCAATGATAAGCCTGGATTTCTACGAGCAGGAAGCAGGGGGGAGTTGTTTTCTCACATGACAGTGTTTTATAGCACCTCCAACTCCTATTGTGAAACAGCAGGGGGAAAAAGGGAGCGGGTAATAACATGCAGCATATGGTAGAAAGGTAGACCATATGAACAGGAGAAGAGAGAGAGAGAGATGCAGTGTTTAGCATCTTAGGAATTAGATTGAACAGTGAGAGGCAGATGCTCTCTCCCTGACAGATTTAAGGAGATGAAGTGTTGAAAGTAAGGCAGAAGGACGACAGGGTGACACAGAGAGCGAATTTCACCCAGAAGAGGAGCACAGTCACCAGGAAAGGAGCAGTGACCTCCCCAGCATACCCTGCAGGGAGGCGCGATCAGTCAGGGACTCCTGCTCCCATCAGCCAGCCAGCTGTACGTGCAGGACAATGGGCTTGAACCATTACTCACACACAAGATGCTGACAAACCGCCATCAATGCATTTGAATCCTAGAGGACCTCCACTCCTCCCTCCAGCACACATGTTCCAATGGCTCACATAAGCATTCAGTCACACTGAAAATTCACATTATTTATCACAGCATGAAATATAATTTAATTTAACTAGGTTGTTTTGAATGTGATATTCTTTTCATTGCGACAAAGGTTAATTAAAACATAAATCAGACATCTATTCATTGCATAAGTGTTCAATCCCCATGATCAATACTTGGCTGCACCACATTTTTGCAGGAATTACAGCTGCGAGTCTTTTAGGGTATGTTTCAATCAGCGTTGCATGTCTGCATCCTGACATTTTCCCCATTCTTACTGGCAAAATTGCTTGAGCTTTCTCAGATTAGTTGGAGACTATTGATGAAGAGCATTTTTCATATTTTCACAGCCTCTCAATCAGATCGAGGTCTGGGCTTTGACTTTGAGTTCTTGCTTTTGAACCACTTCTGTGTAACCTTTGGCAGTATGCTTAGGGTCATAGTCTTGTTGGAAGGTGAACCTCTATCCTAATTTCTTGCTGAATGAACAGGGTTTCTTTAAGGATTGCCCTGTATTTGGCTCCATCCATCCATCCATCAACTCCATCCATTCATCAACTGCGGTTTTCTAGTCCCTGCACAAAAAACATTCCCACATGACAATGTTTCACTTGGGGCGGGAGGTGAGCAGTGTTTGGTTAGTGCCATATATAGCTCACAAGGCCAAAAAGTCCAATTTCGGTCTCACCAGACAAGAGTACTCTGTTCCAGAAGTTTGCAGTGTCTCCAACATGCCTTCTAGTTAACTCCAAATGATGGCTTTCTTTCAGTGAAGGCTTTCTTCTTGCCACTCTTCCATAAAACCCAATAATTGTCCTGTGCAAAGCTTTTCTCAGCTGCGGCCCTCTCCAGGTCCGTCAGAGTACCCTGCAGCTTCTCGGTTGCTTCTCTGATTATTGCCCTTTAATGACCTTTTTGGATGGCTGTGTCTAGAGCTGTAGTTGTGCCATATTCTTTCCATTTCTTTATAAAGGAATGGTGCTCCATGGAATGACAAAATATTGTGATTTTTATAACTACACTCTGATCAGTACATTTCTATAATTTTGTCCCAGACATGCTTCGATAGCTCCTTTGTCTGTATGTGCTTTTAAATTGAATTTTTACATTTACATTTACGTTATTTAGCAGACACTCTTATCCAGAGCGACTTACAAAAGTGCTTTGTCATTTACTCATAGAATACATCCTAGCCAGTGCAGTAGAGTTCAGATACCAATGATCTAGAATACTGTAGAAATACAGGGATCACTGCTGATGCCTAGAAGTACCAAATACATACGGTCTATCTTTGACAATAAGTGTAATAAACAATAATTTTCTTACTGAAACTTTAATTGCTCACAGGTGGACTCAAAAAATTCCGTGACTTCTGAAGACTAATGGTTGTACCAGATCTAATTTAAGTGTTTTCACAGCAATGGGGGTAAACACTTATTCAGTGAAAATTTTAATGGGTTTTTTCTGTATGAATATTCTTCATTTTTTTAATGAAAACAAATGGGACTTTTCGTTGAACCCCTTAGAATTACACAGTAGAGAATGATCCTCTGAGCCTGTCTCTGTCACTGCTAGTTGAGTAAAACTTTGACACATGGACTATAGTATTTAGTTAAAATACATCAAAAAGCAATATATTTAAAAAGGGAACATTTAACAAATGTTTGCAGAAAATTATATAGGCCATTCTGCTCTCTGAGATGTTAAATGATCGCTGTGCATTCTCCAGGCACGTGCACACTTCCACACAGCGTGCCCCGAGCCAGTGACAGCCCACAGACGGACAGATTCATAAAGCAGATTTAATGAAAAAATAAGATATCTCAGCCATCAAGACAAGCTGAGAGTATGTCCAAGTCTGACCCACCAGTCGGAGGGAAATGAAAATCAATTCGAAAGTTAACAGCTGCCTGAATTACAGCTCTCATAAAAAATAGCAATCCAAAACATTTATTTTTCTCCAGAAAGACGATTACTCACAGACGCTGCCTGTGAAGTGCCTGTGGGTCCCCTCTGAGAGCATGTTAAGTGCATACAGTATGGTTACGTTTAAAAAAAGAAACAGATAGTGCCATGATAATAGAACAGGGGTAGTTATATATTTTTCTACACCTACACCTCTGCTAAATCCTCCACTAATCCTGACTGAAAGACAAAAACAAAATAAAAGCCACCTTTGTGGAGTACAGTTGAATGTTTTTTGCAAACATAACAAAAAGTACAGAACAGTGGTCACATTTAAGACATAAAGGGCAAACAAATCCACAACGCACACAGAAAAGGTGCAGATCTATTGTTCTGCCTGTGATATCCATTTTAAGCACTGCGGGAACTTAATCACATGGAACTGTAATGAAAGCAGACGAGGTCAATGGTGGGCTTGTGTGCTATGTTGCTTGCTCAGGGCTTTTGTACAATGGGAGGTGTTGAATCATTTGGGTTTGGTCAGGTATAAATACCAGGGTTAAACGGGACAGTCTGCATCAGTCACAGTTTGGAAACAGCTCCAACGAACCGAAAATACCCGTGACAACTATGGGCAAGGTGAGAACCATATGTGAAATGTATCAAATATCAAATTCTATATATACAAGCAGCATAAAATTATTACCCACATCCACAGCTAATCCACTGTGGCTGTGGTTAATTACTCTACTACTTCAGTCTTAGTTTTATCTCATTGATGGTTTTTGTTCATTCTTTGTGTTTAGTTAAAATACATTGAAAAGCAATATATTTAAAAAGAGAACATTCAGTGTGTAACATACCAGGCAAAAGAAGCCATTTATGTTCTGAATTCTGTATCTAGAGTTTCCAATGTTCCCATTAGACTAGAGCATGCATTTATCTCTTCTTGGTTGTTCTAGATAATCTTCTTCGAGGACAGGAACTTCAAGGGCCACTCCTATGAGTGGACCAGTGACTGTAGCGACATGGCTCCCTTCCTGGCCCGCTGCCACTCCTGCAGGGTGGAGAGCGGCTGCTGGATGGTCTACGACCGCCCCAACTTCATGGGTAACCAGTACTTTGTCAGGAGGGGCGAGTACGCCGACTACATGAGCATGTGGGGGATGAGTGAGTGGGTCAAGTCCTGCCGCTTGATCCCAATGGTATGTTTACCAGATCTCCAACACATAGCCATTTCCTATATCTACACAGACTCAACATTTTTCCCTCTTTTTCCCCCAACAGCACAGAGGACCCTACAGAACGAGGATCTACGGGAGGGAGAACTTCATGGGCCAGATGATGGAGATCATGGACGACTGCGACTCCGTCACAGAACGCTACCACTGGTCCAGCGGCTTCATGTCCTGCCATGTGCTAGACGGCCACTGGCTCCTGTATGAAATGCCCCACTACAAGGGCAGGATGTGGTACTTCCAGCCTGGAGAGTACAGGAACTTCAGGGAGATGGTGGGAACAGGCAGCATGAGATTCATGAGTATGAGACGTATATTGGATTGCTGGTATTAAATTGCTTTATTGTTAAATAAAGTAACATAGAATATAAGGAAGCACTATTTTGTCTCTCATTTTTTTCCTAAAACATACATATTCTCATATGTATCCTATATTTTAACTGGGAATGCAGTTAATAATTAGTTTACATTCTGGGATTGTAATATGCAAATCTCACACCACCACTGTATTGAAAAAGGCAGTGTCATCTAACAATAAGCATGTATTATATCTTTAAAAAGAAAATGACACAAATATACTTTATTTATAGGTCTTACTTTTTGTGTTTCTAATCGCAAGGAGACAATAAAATTCGATAACCACAGCCATTACACTTAAAAATAATTGAATGAATGAATCGAGCATTACAAAATATGTAGAAGGAGGCGAATTTTCACCTCGTAAACACTAGAGGTCATAAAATAGCGGAGAAACATTCAATTAGCTATTGATCCTCGGGACAAAGGGAAATAGATGATCTGTGCAGTTTCCCTCAGGTTTGAAAGATGGGCAGAGATGAAGAGAGGAAGAGAAAGAGGGCAGAAGAAAAGAGAGCCAGACAGAAAAGAGCCAGAGAGAGAAAAAAAAGACACAGCAAGGGATGGGGGCTCATTTTCCTTCTTTTGGTGTCCTGTCAAATGTCAATGATTAGATTTACAAATTCTCTTTGCAGGAGCCCAGTTTCAGAGCTTATTCAGTGCCTGATTAATGGAAAGTTCACGTTCACCCCAACTTACATTGGAGAGCACATCTTAGCAGTGTCAGGCAAGTCACTAATCAGATATGACAACAGATCACCAGCAGTAATTATGAGCTCCCAAGTAATTTCATGCTAAGCAACAAAGAATCATTTACTAAACAATGATGACAAAGGAGACTGGGAAATACAGATTCACAAAACAAATACAGGCCATTCAGTGACATGGTCATCTTGGAGATTTATCCACTGGATGAACCAGATATGACACTGGGCATGTAGAGCTGCAGAAAGAACAGCAGAAACATTCACCAGACAATGTGAGCTGCAGTAAGATGCAAAATGACTGGTTTTGGACCACTACCCAGCACTGAGACCTACTGGAGCTAGCATTTCATGAAAGTTGATTAAGTTTTAAAGGTAACACAGATCCAGTCTGACTGTATGGCCACATGGCTTCCTCTGACTGGCTCTTCCAAGACCTCATCTGCATCTTCAAAAATTTTTAATAATACATACAGGTGGGGAAAAAAAATCTAGTTGCTGCTTTTAGAGTCCAAAAATTTATGCAAAATGTGACCATTATAAGATGCAAATGGGTTCTGTGGACATTTTGTAGGCAAGCCTCTGCCAACCAGAGAGATTAGGGGAGCGGTAAAAATTCCCATGGACAAATAACATCTTGGCAACACCAGGCCATTAATGCATGGAAATGACTTTACGTGGCAGTCCTGCACAGAGCTTGTCTTGGCTGTAATGGAAAGATCAGAAACCACCCACGTGGGTCTCATGGACACCACAGATGAGTTCTGCACACCCTGATGCCATATATTCCCCATTTCTTATATCAATCAAGATGGATGCTTTTCATTCGAAACTTGAACAGGTCTTACAATTAACATTTTAACAAAGGATTATTCTTTCAGTAAGGGTGACTTGTTTAAAATGTCAAATCATACCTGCTTCTTGCACCTAATTCATAGCAGTGCTGGCTAACCACCTTTGAGAAAGGAAGGGAGCAAATGAAGACTTAGCACTGAGGCAGTGGAGGGAAATACTTGATAGTTTGGTAAATTTGTGACACTGTCCTACACAACAGAGACTTTCTGCTTCCTTACAAGAACACAGATATATGCATGATCATAATAAAGTCAAGCACAGTAATATATCAAAAACAAAAACAAATACATTAATTGAATATAATCATTTATTCATTCTATAGTAACGCACAAAATGTACAAGTATTTTTTTCAAGGTATAAAATTATTTTTTCTTAAATAAGCAAGTTCTCAATCATAAGTTTGTAAATGCATTAATTAGTTGTTACAAACCCTGAAAAGAACAAATCCCTTACAACCATCGACACCAAAAAAAGTTAGCAATACAAATGTAGCACACTGCAACCTGACTCAGTGTCCCAAAAGTATTGCTCATTATCTGCCTGTATAAAATGAACATTTCAATTTAAATGATTTCTTTTCTGAAACAAAATACACATTTTTCTGAATCATATATAGATATGTACAAGAAAATATATGCTCTAAACAACAAAGAAAGGCCTTGGTTGAAGCTATTTGTAAGAGGGCATGAAAATTGTGCTTGGGTCTGCAGCTTCTGGTGCAGACTGATGACATCATCTCCATGAGGTCGACAGAGGGGTGTGGCATGAGTTCAGTGCATCCTGGGAGGGCAATAAGAAAGACAGAGGTGAGAAAGCCAATAAAAAACAATATCAGATTACTTTTTACCAGTTGACCACTGACCAATATCACCCTTTGGCTAAATGTTAGTGTATTTAAACATGTACACACCTACATAAGCAGAGTTCCTGCCTGTTCTGGAGGAGCCCCCAAGTTACATTCCTGTCTTCTAAAGAGTTTGCGTCATGTTACAGGTAGAAGGCAGGTATGCATGGTTGCGGAGGGGTCAAAGTATCACTGGATGTTTAAAACTGGTCAGCCTGCTGGGGGCTTTCACATACAGCATATACCACTTAGGAAGAGCCTCAATCACACTGAAGTACAAACGGGAGTATTGAGAAGAAAGGCCTCTAGGATCCAGTGGAAATCAATGACAGGTTTGAAGATGGCATAAAGTGTGTGTGTGTGTGTGTGTGTGTGTGTGTGTGTGTGTGTGTGTGTGTGTGTGTGTGTGTGTGTGTGTGAGTGAATGTGTGAGAGAGAGTGTGTTTGTGTGTGTGTGTGTGTGTGCGCGCGCGCGCATGTGCGCTTGCCTGCCTCGGTCTATCCAAAACAAACTATAAAGAAACACAGTGTATGTCTGTCAGTACAGAATCATAAAACAGATCCTTTATGTGACCTACATGTGCTAACATAAAATGCATTTGCCAAATGAACCTAAATGAAGCCCCTCCATTTGACTGCCATCTCCAATACAGATGTTACTGGTATAGTTTCCTGCCAATTCTCTTATAATATGGACAATGAATGTGTTTTACAAGCAACCGCACTTGTTCAGTTGCGAAAGTGCTTTTGATTAGGGCTTTGACACGGAAATCATCTTGTGCAAATTACAGTGAAAATTAAGCAACGCTTGTCTCTACAATACTGCCAAAAAAGAAGAAAAAGCACTATCCTTTTAAGCAATTTTTGGTATGCCAATATCCCATTCTAAAAAATAAAGAGGAGGGGGAAAGGTCTATAATTGAGCTAAGTTCACCACAAGCATAATTTGCATCTCCATTAACAGATGCTTTTTACTTGCGCTGAGATTTGGGGGAAATGGGTAATTAACACTAACTGGCCTGCAACTTAAGAGTCTGCCTGTAGCACACACATTAATTATACACTCTTAGAGACAGTATACAGCCACCCTCCCCACCCCACCCAAAAAAGGAAAAGATTAAATATTATATTAACACATTTTTCACTGCTGAGATTTTGAAAATGGCTGGGTCAGAAAAAAGCAGTTTCAGAAAGGCAATTAGGGAAAAGCAGAATCTGAAATGTGGAGGATTTCAAATGATAGATACTACAACTGTGTTTGACAAAACTACTGCAACTATTACAACAGTGCTTGACAGAAATACTACAGCTATGTCTGAATTAGTACAACTGTGTTTGAAATATTGCAACTGTATTTAATAACAATACTGCAAGTGTGTTTTAAATAGTACAACTGTGTGTGACAAAAATAGTGCAACTGTGATTGAAATGTTGCAACATTATTTAAGAAAAAACGCTGCAAGAGTGTTTTAAATAGTACAACTGTGTCCATAATAGAAATAGTACAAATGTTTGACTGAAATAGTACAACTAATTGAAAAACATTGTTTGAAAGAGTACAACTGTGTTGGATAGAGATAGTACTGTGTATGCACATAATGCCATAGGCCAACAAGCAGCATGTTCTCACATACCCACACACTTATATAAATGTGGTTACACACATCCAGGCACACCATCACATACCTATACACATCTATATATAACCAGATACACACAAGCACACACAAAAAGCCTAGCTTGTACTGCAACACCACCCGGCACCATAAAAAGAGACAGACAAGATTGAGGGCCTTCAAAACAGACTACAGCTAAAGTGGAACTTTAGAGGATTTCCCTACTGCGCTTCTAAAAGCAGCCAGCTGACATTTACAGAGGAGCCAGTGATCCTTTTCCTGGCTGTTATTAAAACCAGGATGCGTCTCCTGCGGCGTGTAGAGCAAAGCTGCTTCTCGCAGTCACGTGCAGGACGCTGCTCGGTCGAGTGCTGGGTGCAGTGAGCCAGAGGCGTACTGCTGAGTGTGCTCCCTCCAAACACGTCCCCCTCTCCATCTCTGCTGGCCCAGCATATGGGATGGCAGCCAGAAAAACACACCTCTGGTTGGGAAACATTAGGTACCTAATGATCACCACAAAGAAGGAAGACACTGTGTATATTCAACGACAGATGATATGGGAGTGGTACGAGCAGAGGTTGAGATGTTTTTGTTTGTGTTTCAGCTCAGCCATTCTCCTCACTGGTCTGCTTCTTTCCCTCTCCCACACTTTAATTATGTAAAAGTGGTGTTAACAGTTCTTTAATATTTAATGATTTATTAGCGAGCATAACATTCTGATAATTGGGGGTATTTTCCTCTAGCAAACACCCTCCGGGGTCTTGGGAAAGTCCCCTACAGAGTGTGAAAGCAAACGCGTGCACCCACCCACCCACACACACACTCACACTCACACACTACCACTCACATTCATGTTCACACCCACACATGTACACAGACATTTCCAATTCCTCTCTGCTATTGCTGCTACTTTTTTTCAATTACTCAGAGCTGTGTAACAGCCATGTCCAAACATGCTGTAATTACAAGTTAGCTAAAAAAGCGCAGGCTTCAGATCCTCTAGCAATTAAGCAATAAAACATTCCTATCACAGAGATTACAAGAACTAATCACCTTCCATCTCCTGGACTTCAGCCTCCCCTATCCAGCAGACAAACTGCTGACACAGGCATCACTTCTTGCATTTATTTATTTATTTTTTGTTTTGTTATTGTGTCAGCGTAAGGGCTTGCTGCATCACATCAGCATTTCTCTGTGTGTGTGTGTGTGTGTGTGTGTGTGTGTGTGTGTGTGTGTGCCTGCAAAAAAATCTGGCCCTATTCAGGGGTAATTCAGCACATGCCTTTGTTTATCATACTTGATGATAATCAAATCCATCCCCTATTTATGCATATTAGAGCGATGGTGCTCTCATACTGGAGTCTACTGGAGTGGGAATGTTGGGATTTGGTCAGGATTGTTGTGTAGGAGTTGGGGCATGATCACGGTGGTTGTGGGTGCAGGGGTGTTGAGGACAGTTGGTGGGATGGCTGGCATTGGGGGAGGTTGGTTTTAGGGGCAGAAGTGTTGGGGAGGGTCAAGGTGGTTGTGGGGGCAGAGGTTTTAAGAAGGGTCAGGGTGGTTGTGGGGGTGATTGTGGGGGTGATTGTGGGGGTGATTGTGGGGGTGATTGTGGGGGTGATAGGGATGGCCAGGGTAGTTGAGCAGGTGGGGGTGTTGGGGATAGTTGGGGTGGTGTTGGAGGCAGGGTAATCTGTTGCGTGGTGGGGAGAGATAGGCAGCCATTTGGCTCCTGGCCCATGGCTCCACCCCCATGCTTCTCCTAAACTGTTCTGAGCACCCTCTATAGCACTGTGCCACTAGCTTACTATCTTTCCAATTTGCCAAACACCCCCACATACTTTTTCTTCTTTCCTGCTCAAGTGGAAAGGAGGTTTGTTACTGAGCATGGTATGGAGGAGCATTTTCTAGAATATTAGCTGTAGGGGTTGTACAATGCTTTCCCTTTTTAAGGATTTGAATGAAGGAAAAAAAGATACACTGGAGCAGGAGCTGATGTGGAACTTTCTAGGTGAACCCTGCTGATGTGAGAGGCTTCAGAGGACCTGGCCAGATCTCCCGATCCCCAGAGCCCCTGTATTCAGCTGGTCCCGGCGACACGTGGAGCCATAAACCCGGACACGAGCCCCTGCCCGGCCAGAGAGCCGTAATCACCTTCACCACACCCACATTAAAGGCATGCTGCAGGTGACCCGCCCTTCCCAAAGCCTTCTGGCAGCTGACTCAACAGGCACAACCAGCCCCTGTGCCTCGTGTCCTAAATGGCTGCTTGAGCAGAGAGAGGGGTCTGTTCTTCATTCAAATGAAAGCATCCACCCACCCTGATGCACTGGACATGCACATTTATCTTAGAAAAAGTCTGCGATTGGATTAATGCAAATTCTTTTCCCTTCTTTTCCCTTCGCCACATACACCGTAATTTGTATTCAAATTGCACTTAGTGATTGCAAACTCCTGTCCGCAATGATCCTTAAAAAGGGACAAACCTACCAACCCCCCCCCCCCCCCCCCCAACCACCACCCGAAGGGCACCCATCACCATCTCCTCCCCTCATGAGGGCAAAGTCTACATAAACAAACTCATATTTACAGATAAACACTCTGCCAAGCTGCGTTTGTGGGCCAACCTTCACGCAAACAGATAGCTATAAACAGCGCAAAGTGCATATTAAAACCAGGGGGGCAAGACGGTCCTCGAGGCAACCGATGCAACAAAACGATGGAAGTGATTACTCGGCAAACCATGCTGCAGGCAGTGTGGCAGGGCAGCTTTGTACAGGGGCTCTGCATCAGCATTCACACCTAACCAGAGGAGTAGGAGGAGGAAGAGGACTCACTCTTTTTTGATAGCTGCTATATGTTCTCAAAATGGAGGCATACTCAGGCATGTAAGATGTGGCCTGATGGAGGAGTGGGCTGCTTCGCTTCTGGGCCGGGGAGAGAGAGCAGGCAGCTCCACCGAGTGAGAAGGGCCAGTATGAACTATTAATTTGCTTTAAAGATTCATCGGCGAGAGATGAAGAGGATGGGGGGCACGGCGCACTGGTGAGGGGTCTTGGGGAGAGGTGGCAGTTAGACCCCGCTCCTAATGACCATCTGAATATTTCATGGTCTTCTGAGATGGGCTTTCTCCAAAAAAGAAACCCACTGGGTGACACTACCATTGCCTCGCGCCCCTCGTAACCCTGGCTACGCAAAAGAGGAATCAGAGAATCGGACCTGCTCCGCACGAAAGGCACCAACTTCCTTGGCATCCCAGCCTAGTAGCCAGTGTGTATGCTGGTATCTTAGCATAGTTAAAGGCACAGCACAGTCCATGGCAAAATGGAAATGATGCTAAAGCTAATGCAAAATGTACTGAGAGTAGGCTACAGAGACCAAATAGTGACCTGTTAAGGGCTTGCGTCTAGACAGTGCCTTTCAGTGGTTCCATGTGATAAAATCGTGGTTCTCTGGTTTAAAGCATCACAGTCTCAGCAGACTGGCAGAGCATATGCCAAAGATATGGAGCTCCAAGCCTGCTTAAGTATGTATAGCTATATCAGATCAGTCTGCAGAAGGGCTTGGTCAAAGCTGCAGGTTACTGCGATCAGAAGTGAAAGGAATCAGACTTTACGAGCTCAGACCCTTCAGAGTGTTTGGAAGTTAAAGGGATCAGGCTTTATGAGCTCAGACCCTTCTGAAGGGTCAGAAGTTAAAGGGATCATATTTTACGAGCTCAGACCCTCCTGAAGACCCTTCTGCAGCTTCTTTTTGGATACTTAAGTAAAGATTCTAATAAGGTACGCACTACATGCTGGCCAAAATATAATTTTATATGAACTGATAATTCCATTTGAGCGTTTGAATAATCTTGTGGTTAGACTCAGCAGCAGACATCACCTCACAGTTCCCTAACTGCGTGAGAAGAGAGGGTTTTGGGAGGCCCGGGTGGAGTGGAATACTAATTGCTTAAGTGGAAATCTCTCGAAGTGAGAAACAGTTTGAGTGACACGACCGCTTATCGGCAGTGGGATTTTTTTTTTTTTTTTTTTTTTGAATCAAGCACATTCAAACAATTCGATTCGACTCTTTCAAAATGGCTTTGAATCCCAACAGCGGCAGTCCTAGAGGCAGTGGAGCGTCTTCTGACAGTGGAGGGGGTTTGAAACACCACCGTGGCTGGATCCTCCCTCTCACCTGCTGCTGCTTCTACGCCGCCTTGTCCTCGATGTCTCTGACGGAGTCGGCAGCCCGCGCCAGTCCGTCGGCCATTAGGGCCTCCTCCAGACTCCTCCTGGCTTGGTACACTTTCAGCTCCTGCTCCCTGAGGTGAGATGGACACACTGAATTAGAGAGAGGGAGGGTGGGAGGTAAGGAGACAGAGAGAAAGGGAAGGGGAGTTGGGGTTTGCTTTGGAAGTCAGTATCCTGTCCACTGCTGTTTAACTGGTCTCTTGATCATGACTGACCTCCTTTTAACATCCTCCATCATCCGTCAGCAGTGTTGCACCCATCCCCCCTCCTCTCCCCTTCCACCAAACTCATCTCATCTTCTGCCCCGCCCCCACACTGTCTCCTCCCTTCCCTCCTGTCACTCAGTTTCCCTGCACGTCTACCAACCTCCCCCACACCCCAAGACACACACACACACACACACACACACACACACACACACACACACACACACACTCACACACTCACACACTCACACACTCACACACTCACACACCTGTCTGCACTACATGTCTGTCTATGCAGCACCTTCTGGTCTGAGATTAACGACGCCCTCTCATTAACGAACGCCAGGCTTAGCCATGCAGTAGCAACGGCAGCTTCTTAATTAGAGGTTAACGAAGGGAAAGAAAAAGAAGAAAAAAACAATAACAGCTGCAGTTCCACCACAGGCAAATTCTACCTGATATGAGCCCACCTTTATTCCTCTACACACATCCACACTCACAGACTCACCTTCACACATACACACTCACATGGCACGTGCAGTTCCTATTAATGCACCATGACTTTAACATCAGTGGAACCATGAAACTGAGAGGAAGGGATGCAGCCGGTTGAACAGTCAGCGGGTAACAATGCCACGGAAATGGACCTGCTATCATACGCAGGGTCTCCAGTGTCACTGACCAACGCGCTCAAACACTCACAACTCTCCTGACAAACGTACTACGCTATCTACGTGCATGTGCAAGGCCATGTCGCACACACACGTGCTCACACAAACTCAATCTGACCATGGGCACAACACCTCCAGCACTATGACTGTGGAGGCTATTTGCTTCAAACCTCAGCAGTCTCACACTGGGTTTAAGGAGAACAGGAGAGTGGACTAGATACGACTCATTTACTCCAACCACCTCCACCCGGGTTTATAATCACCGACAGCAAGCAGCTCATCTCAGACCCATTTCACAGTCCACAGGGTCGGCTGGATCCACCCCCACACCCACATCCCTGCCTAACGCTGCCCAGACGCTCACGTGCATCCACTGCCATCTAGTGCCTGCAAGTAGAACTGCACATGACTCAGCATTGCCTGCGTGAAGACGTCAAATGAATGCAGTGGTGACTCTGGAGAATCCCAATGTCTTACAGGTGACTGTGAATGATTCAGTGCTTTCAGACACTTAGCTTTTGAATGATGCCCCAAGTCCCCATGCTGGTTCCACTCATCTTGGTGGCATCTCACAGGGGACTTAAAACCTGCACCAATTATTTCAGAGGCTTATCACTTCACACTATGCAACTTAATCAGTCCTCATGCAATGCTACAGATAAATATACAATTTCCGCTAAAGCGGGAAAAACTAATCAGTATTCTGGAAGCTCTCTGAACCCAAAACTACCTTGTCTTGCTGAGAGAAAATCTTATTTCAGCCTTTCGTTTTTTCCTATATACAGTAGCAAGATGCCAATTTATCTTGTCCGTAATGCCTCACGGAGCTGGAGTGGCTCTGAAATTGGCAACCATTATGAACCTTATGAAGTCGTCTCCTATCCAATAAGCTCATGCTAACTGGGAGTCTGATCTTCAGAAGAGACCCCAGTGTCCCCACACAGGTCAAAGATGAAAGGAAAGCTTGAGAGAAAGTGAAAATGAAGTGGGAAGAGAAATAAACGAAGCCACAGAGGCTTGGGTGGAGCTGCTCGCAGACCACACTGGGGTTCACTACAAAAGAGACTGCAATTCAGGGTCAACAGCACCACTTGTGTGGGTTTGGTGGTGTCACAAAGAACAGCAGGACAGTGGTGGGGGCGAGGGGTGGAGAGGATACAAGGGGTGAGGGTTGGGGGTGGAGGTCTGTGTCACCTCCAGCAATCAACTTGAAAACCAGTGTGAACAGATTTCTGGAAAAAAGGGCCCATGACACTCCAATAGTGAACCACATTCAAATCACCACTCCAGGGGTGGACCGCATTCAAATCTCACCGGGAGCAGTATACTCACACCCAGATGGATAACTGGATGGATGGATGGATAAATGGACAGATAAACAAAGATAACTTTATTGCCCATTCTTGACATTTGTCAGTGGCTTCACAAGGTTGCATGGGGAAGAAAAAAAAAAGTACTATTAACAACCCAGCTGGCCCTGCTCAACCAGCCGTCGACTGTCTAACTCCCAATATTCACCCTCAAACACACACACACACACACACACACACACACACAGTCAACCCACCTGATGTCATCGTCAGTGACGATGAAGGCTTTGCAGAGGGGCTGTGAGGTGTTGAGCCAGATGGCAGGGTTCTTCTCTGCGGCAGTGGATGTTTGGCCCGTGATGGGCCCCGAGCTCATATGCAGAGCACTGGATATGGCTGACAGGAGCGTCTCGTCTGACGAATCTGGGCCTACACCTGCCCAACAGACACATACACGCACGGACAAGCACATGGATATGTCCATGAATACATTATTCATTATTATACTATATAATTTATACTATAGAATTTGTATAGTAATAATAAATAAAATATTTATATTATAGAATTAATATATTCTAATAAATGCATGAATATTAACAAAAACAATTGTAGTTCCTAAAGTAACTTTTGTAGTTTTTGTTTGCCTTTGCATGCAATATTTGTCCTCACAATACGCACTGGTAGGACTGGTAGCCTGTAGGTGGAGCTATAGAGCAAGTATACACTATAACATGGTAACTCAGTGTACTTATTCTATGAAAACAACTAAGAGAGTGAGACTCTGCAGTGGAATGTGAGTGAGGCAAAGAGAATCAGCCCTACTCTGTAAACCCTTCGGAAGCTTCATGGTGCGGAGAACCTCTTCTGTGACATCTGACGACTTCAAGCCTTTCAATCGCTTCTCCCAGAATAGCTGAACAAAGAGGAGGAAAAGAAACGCACTTAAACACAGGAATGTACACGACAAGCCAAGCAGTTATGGGCTTAGTTTTGCCATCCTGTATGTTCATCTTACTGAGCAGTCTAGCTGCCTGGATAGCACATCTACTGGTCTCACCGAGGAGTCCAGTGACATGGAAAGCTTATCTACGTGTCTCACTGAGATGTCCAACAGCCTCGAAAGTGTGTCTCCCAGTCTCACTGAGCTGTCCAGCAGCCTGGAAAGTGTGTCTACTGGTTTCACTGAGCTGTCCAGCAACCTGGAAAGTGTGTCTACTGGTCTCACTGAGAAGCACTAAGCAGCCTGAGGGAGATCTCACAACAGGCTCTACTGCTAATTTTTAAATCCCCAAATCCAACACTGACAAAAGAAAAATAATTCGAAAACCATTAAAGCAAGCAACGCTTTTGGTGCGTTCAAGGTGTTTTAGTAATGCAGTGTTTCTGGGGTAGGCTGGGTTAGTCTTCCCTGATGACTGCTGAGTCATGACAAGAGACTGCAGAAGGATCTGCCCTTAAACTGAACCTTCACACACACACACACACACACACACACACACACACAAGCAGAACACACACAGGCAGAACACACACAGGCAGAACACACACAGGCAGAACACACACAAGCAAAACACACAAGCGAAACACACAAGCATGGGGCACACGACATAAACACACACGTGGTAGACATGAACTGATCATGGCGAACCATTTGAGACTCGCCTCACCTTTCTGCTTATGATTCTAGAAATGGAATTTTGTCACTGGTCACAGATCAGGCTTACACTCCAACACAGACCTGATGCAGGCTTTAAATAAACCTTTAGCGCATGGCTGTTAGACAATAAAGCCCCGCGCCAGCCCAAGGGAGCTATCGATAGTCTTTTGCTCAGAGCTGTGGACAACTGGCCAACAACGGCTCATAAACAGGTCTGGGATTTATTGAAGCGCGTTCTTAAATAAAAGCTCCTGCATGGTCACCGCGGGGCCAGTACAGCTAAATCCACCCTTTACAACAATGGCTTTGTTTTGAGGAGGGAATTGAGATCTGGGGACTGGTGCTGTGTCTCTGCTCTTGGTACCTTTGCTCTGCTCTGAGTTTCAGATGGCAGTACCAGCTCCACCAGCCTCTTATCAGAATGGCAGGAACACATGCATCCGTTGAGCCGATCAGGGGTGACTGCTGAAGGCTGGCACTTTCACACCCGCACACACACCTCTCCAGATCCTGAGCGTCTCATGAGAGTGTGACGGTTGTTTATTTACACACATATATAAATACTACTGTTTACCTGCAACAAAGTCAAGTGAATAATGTAAAGAAAAATAAACACTGACGTGTTTCTCCAAAGGCTTGTGCTCCAGTCTCGCACCTTGGTCGTAAAAACCATGTATGACCTCTGATCCTAACCCTACACATGTGCAATTTCCACTGATTATTAACCATCCACAACAAAGGAAAAAAAGTGTTTATATTTAGATAACAGAATTTTGAAATTTAGTAGAGATGTCCAATACCCAGTACTGCTGGATCAGTTACCAAACAAATCCAATCTGATTCTTTAAGAAGAATGAAATACATCAGGTTCATCATATTAAAAAGCTGTAATTGTATAATACAAATGCTGGCCATTCAACTCTTCCCATAAGGAAGTAGTGTGCTTGTTTGAACAATCTGGGCATGGTACCTTTGGGTTGTTAAGTGAAGCACTTCCGATTATAAATAATTTAAAGTGATGTAATTAAAGCAAACATATCGATTTGGCATATGTTTCAGCTGATACTTGAGTTTAAGTATCAGTATTGGAAGAGAAAAAGTTGTATCATGCCATCCCTAAAATGTTACAATTTCTGTATTATTATATCCTTCATTATTTATATGGGAGCAACTGACGGCGGGCAAATCAGTCCTCGGTTCCAAGAAAACTGATCAGCTCTTCAGCAATGGTGCAGTTTCAAAGTGCTCTTCTATCCTGACCCAGTTTCAAGACACCAAGACACTTCCACCTGTCCTCAGATCATGAGCATGATGAAGACATGTTTATTGAAAACCAGCCACACGGCAGCACAGGAACCACGCTGGTGAGTTCAGCACAGCCTCCATCGCCTTGAGACGTGAGCCGTGATCAGAAGTACTGTTTCTGATAGGAGTGTCAGGAACAAAGTGAGTCTTTGTGCTGCAACAGTGAATTCTGTCATGATATGATGCCAACATCCTTTCAGTGTCACCATGTTAAGCGAATTACATTCCCAATAACACAGGCACTTGCAACAGATACCCCTTCTGCAGCCTACCATATACACACACCGCAAGGCATCAGAGGCTGTGGTATATTACTGATCTCAGATCAGCTGGTGGAAAGCAGGTTCACATTGGCCCTTGCCCAGATATAAAGGCTGCTTCAGGCTTTGCAAGAAATGGTTCTGAGAACCACCCGAAACAAACTCCTGAAAGGCTGATGCATTGATGGTCAGTCGCTGGAGGCGATTCTGTTTTGGAAAGTGACTTTTCCAGCCAGATCTGAAGTGCTTTCCCCTCCTTCTGCAGTCTTCGAAAAGCACGTATGAAGGAAACATAAACCAGTCTCCAGGCATACAGTGTGTATGTGTATGTTAGTACTGCCCTGGTCACGGAGCACACGCCACTCAGGCACAGAGCTTATATCCCACACACCAATGATTGCATTAGCTTCCCCTTCATACACACACACACACACACACACACACACACACACACACACACACACAAAAGCTCTCTCTTTCTCCTCAACTCTCACTCCCTTTCTCCTTAGATTTCCCCCCCTCGGTGGTCATTCTGTCCTCACAAATATATTTGGGGGGTGTGGGAATGAAGGGAGACTGAAAATGTGTTGGGGGGTGGTGGTTGGGGGGCTGGAAATGGGGAGTGAGAATGGGAAATATGAGACAAGGTGGCACCTATAAGAGAGAAAAAGCCCTCCTGAGTTTCCTTTATAAAAACGATCCTTTGGCAGGCAAGAGTTGAAACCACACGTCTTTCATTCGCACATTTGCCGCATGTGTCCAGTGCTCCTCTCTGCTGCCCATAAAAGCAGGGCAAAGGAGAAAACACAAGTAGAAGCAGAGAGCCTTCTGGAACTTTCCCAACATACTAAAGCTAGACGTACCCTCGCCATCCTCCTTAATAAAATCACACACCAGCTGTGCTCTGAGCTCTCTGCTGGAGCAAATACCTCATTTGGCTGTTCACATTCATCCAACAGCAAACAGCTTAAAACAGCTCAAAGCCAATCTAACTGCAGCACACGTATGGGGAAATCTATGTACAAGAGCAACCTCTTGTGTCCAAAGTGAGAGACAGCAGCCCCAATACATCTGGAGGGTTTAGGTAACCTTCAAAGCACCTAAGTTATCAAGAAACATACAGTCAGCAGACTGGACCTAACAGCAATTAACTGGACTAAACAGGTCTAGACATCTCAGTCTTACCTGGCGAGGCTGCTCCGTTGCTCTTTGTAAGTCTGTTTTGACTTTGTTGTTGGGATGGTTGACCACTTTGGTGACAGGCTGTTTGAATATGGACGCTGTCTGTCGGATGGGTAGTGCAGTGTTGAGGTCAGGCTTCCCCTGCAGTCAGAAAGAGAAAGAAAGAGAGAGAGATCAGACAGGAACATATTTTCATTTGTAAAACCAGTGTGCAGACTCAATGATGCTATGAGTTCAGGAAGCATGTGTCAGTACGGCCCCTCCCCTAAAATGTCTCCCCGTGTATGTTTGTGTGCATGCATGTGTGTGTGTGTGTTCGTCTGTATGGTAACACCCTCCCTGTATTTCACACCTACTCCTCATTGTGTATCGTTAGTGTGTATGTATATAAGTCTTGTGTTTGCATATGAGTGTTGTCGATGCTTAACCCGGTTAGCGTGCTAGCCATGCATCCGTCTTTGTTTTGTGCTACACTAAAACATTTCGTTGTGCTCGACACGACTCATTCCCGCATCCTGCTTTGTCTCACCGCATCACAGCATGAATGTATCCAGACATGGAGCAGGACCCAAGACCCCTCCATCAGCTCCAGCCACTCAAACAAACTTAATTTTGAAAAATTTGAAATACACTGTATACAATAAATAAAGTATATGGGAGAGGCAGATAGAGATGAGCAAAACTTCAACCTATCAGTCATTGTTTTCTGAACCAGTGCGAAGGCCCCGCCCCAAACACCGAGACAGAAATGGGGTCATGTATGCTGAGATGGCAGCATATACGGGGACAGCCCTGAAGGGGGCACCACAGAGAGCATTGAGAGAAAAATACAGACGTCTGCACAGAGGGGCTACCCTCGGTCCAAGGGGTACTCCACCAAACTACCTCTGCACATCAGTGACCAGCACTGCTGCATGTTCAACCACCAACTGCATGTGGAATGTGGGTCTATACATGAAGGACTTTGAACCTCAGTGTCCTATTGGAATTGCTGGGGATTCTTTAAGACCATGATCAGCAGAGGTCAGACAGAAACAGAGGAAGAAAACTCACTGCTGCCTTGAGATGACTCTCCTGAGGTCAATCAGCCATGTTGAGAAAGACTGAAATAAAAGGAATCTGTCTGAAAAGGACACACACACAAACCCTTACACACACACACACAATATTTACACTCATATCTGAAAGTGAACGCATGGCACACCACAATCACAAGAATGCAAACACTGCAGGTGATGTGAGGATTTCATCTATAGATTACAGATTCTAATCATTTCACCAACTGCACAGATACACGTGCACGCAGGGCTCGTGCCTTGCATGTAATGTGAATTCGTCCCACCACAGGCTCTGTTCAAAAGGCACGATGTTGACTATCTGACATTCCTCCCCCTCATTTGGTTCACAGACATCAGCTGTATTAAAAATGGCACACTACATACTACTCGCATAGTGAATATGGTAAAAACGGATTTCTCCACCACACCATAGACACAGAAATTTCCAGCATGAGCTATCGGGCAGGGCTTTCTGCATGGTTACTGCATTCCACAATGCAACGTGGCATATTCCAAAGTTCCTTCCAACAAAACAAACAAAAAAATTGGGGGGGGGGGGGATGATTGTGGCAAGGTACATGAGTTTTTGGGGGCAGAGTTAAAAAAGTGCCATTGTTTCGGACAGCGAAAACCGGAATACCCTCAAGACAGAGACCGTTTATTTCATGGTTATTTTGGGCGCTCTAGTCACGTAACTGAGTTCCAGGGAAAAGATGCAGAGCAACCAGTGCAGATTCCCATCCAGATGACCAAATTCCCATCGGTTGAGAGAGACGGTACGGTCGAGACATCTGCTTAAACCCCGCCAGGCCATGATGCAATGAGCCCAGGCAGGACTGAGCAGTCTCTCAGCTCCCTAGCATGGGCTTAGCATGTGTTGCTAAAGCTAACAGAGGGCTAAATTAACCACAGCCAAGAAAACTAACCACTGCTTCAGTATGAGGAGTGTGAAGATAACAGTTATTAAAACATTTACAGCTCATTAAATTGGAAATGGTTTGAACTATTCTATAAGCGATCATACATATATATTTATTTTTTTTATTGATTGATTCAAAAAGCAACATGCCTACAATGTCTAACCTACAAACTCATTTCTTGCTGAAATTGAGTCACTTCAGCTTAGTTAGTGCCAGTATGTCAGTGACAGGTGTCACATTACAATTTTGAAATTCATTCTTAATATAGCTCAAGACTTTACTTAAATTGTGACAAGTGCGTGTGTGTGTGTGTGTGTGTGTGTGTGTGTGCGTGCAAGCAGTCTATCCTGTGGAGGTGTGGTCATGTGTACTGTTACACATTCTTAAGATACTATCTCAACACAAGTTAGCTCCCAATGACTTGTGTTGAACTTACAAAACACCACACACACACGCAAAGACAGAGATGCAAACCCAGAGACACAAATGCACGCACGCACGCGCACGCACACACACACACACACACACACACACACACACACACGCCTCACCGGAAGGTGCGGAGGACTTGTACTACACTAGCATGGGTACTGACCCACTACTGGCTTCTACTGACTCACTATGAAGCCACGTCACCAAGGCATCAGACAGTGAGCTGAGTAGCAGAGCCTGGCCAGTCGAGCATGACTCGGCGTGGTGTCTGTGTTTGGAAACCACGGGGCCTTGCTCTAAGTCAAATGGCCTGTGGAGTTTCAGCTCATTCATTTCATTGTGAAAAGAATGACACAACCACACACAAGAGTAGCAGCTCTGCAAATGGGTTTCCAGAACCTTCCGTGTGGTGGTTTTTTTTTCTTTCGTTTTGTTTCTTTCGTTTCTCTCTTTCCCTGCCTCTATGGCATATGTGCATACTGCCATTATCTGCTCAGCCAGGATGACGACAATGATTAACACAGCCTCTTACATAACCACACACAAGATCACTGTAACAATCAAAACACAGGAGAAAAAGTATGTGTAGGAGCAGTTTAACATCCACCAAAAAGGTGAATTCGCAACACATCTGTGACGATACTAAAGGTTACAAATTCACACATTTATTGCCATTAACTGATTTGGCAGTGTCCTGTGAAATCAACTGACTCACAAACCAGACACACTAGATGTTCAAACTCAAACCATTGGTATCTGACACATTTATTGCATTTAGCTGACACTTTTATCCAAAGCAACTTACAATTCTGACTGAACACAACTTGAGCAACTGAGGGTTAAGGCCCTTGCTCAGGGGATCAACAGTGGCAACCTGGCTGAGGTGGGGCTTGAACTGGCAACCTTCTGATTACTAGTAAAGTAACTTAACCACTGAGCAACCATTGCCCAACATGGACTGCGACACAAGTAGTCTTACACAGGCAGTGGCAACGAGAAACTGAACCCTTCAAAAAGGTTTCAGCAGCTTTGCTATAGAAACATGCTTCACCTTTTGCTGATCCAAACAAACAAACCTCCACTCCGCTGAACTAAGGGCCTTGGACACCTTCGTTAACTTCACCAGCACCATACCTTTCCAGAACACTTTTCCTGCTAATACATTCGAAACAGCTGCAGCCATTTTACAATAAGCATTTTAAGGAACTGCACCACAGGTCAACTATAAACCCACAAGCCCCCCAGTACCAGAGACACTTAGCCTGCTAAGCCCCTTAGCACCAGACTTTTATCTTACAAACCACACACAAGAACCACACACACTTCACAAACTGAAATTAGAAAAAAATGTAATTCAAAAATAACTGAGCCATTTCAAAAACCATGTGTGACTTAGGCTTCTGACCTTCAGAGACTCTGGACACTGCAAACTCTACACCAACTTCTGTGCTCCTCCTAACTATACCCCACTCCACCCCGCACAGATAGACATACACCCACGCACACACACACACACACACACATACACACACACACACACACAAACAAATTCTGCTATTCCAAGGCCTAAACCCGTGTACCAACTTCATTTAGGGGCGTTCCCAACATTCCCAGCATTCCGGGGGTGTACTGGGTATCTGTACCTTGGACAGGCTTAGGTTCTCACTGCGGAGCCTCTGTTTGTTTTTCTGCAGTTTCCCGGG
This sequence comes from Electrophorus electricus, assembly GCF_041902795.1. Classification (NCBI taxonomy): domain Eukaryota; kingdom Metazoa; phylum Chordata; class Actinopteri; order Gymnotiformes; family Gymnotidae; genus Electrophorus; species Electrophorus electricus. The sequence continues at coordinate 26,554,501 of NC_137504.1, read as the reverse complement.
CATCATCTTTCCTGTGCGGAAGTCAAAGCATCCCAGGTCAACCGTGTTGCCGAGGTAACGGGACAGCTGGGGTTTGCTTCGGAACTTCTTCCCCGTGGGGCTGGAGGTACACAAACAAAAAACAAAAACAGCAACAGCGTGAGAGTGGCTTAGTATGAACAGGCCACTGGTCCCCCAAATGCCATTGTGTTAATTAAAACCCCACTAATTAAACCCCTTCATTAAAAAAAAACCTTATAAACAGACAGTCAGGTCATAACCATCACAGGTACATCAATGTTGGCAAGGTCAATTACCTCCTGACTTCAAGGGTTTCTTCTCTAAGTAAACCAAAACTAAATGTGATCACAGAACTCACATATTCCCTGAGGAAAGTTTACTCCAATCTATGTCAAGCCGCTGTTATCCAGCAGAAGCTAACGTCATGCACTGACAAGCTCCACATGCCCAACCAGAATTGCAGATGCACTGTGACATGCGGCAGCCCCTGCTGATCTGTGATCTGCATATTCTAGCCGTCTATGATATCAGCATCGCCAGTATCAAGGCCAACTTTGTGATAACAAATCAAAACTGATTTATTGTGTAAGCCTGACGCTGACACAGGACCAGGGCAACAATATACCAAAACGATCCATTCCTCCTCAAAGTTTGATAAATATGAACTTCTGTGGCGTTCTGTGGCATTAGGCGTAAGGGGAAGAGCACACTCAGGCAATGTCCGCCCCGGTAGAAAAAACTGAGCTCATGAAAAACACGGAGAGGGAGGGACGTGACCCCCATTGCATAATGTGTTTATTTTCAGTAGACCCAGTTACAGCACGTCTGCAAGCTCTTCACATGGGCCAAAACAAATAAAAACCACTGGATCATGCAGTAAAAGGAAAGACAGGGGAATAGTCCCATTGTTCCTCCCTAACAGCCACATGTGTTTGCTTATTACAGCAGCCAGAGTCCAGTTCCATCCATGGAGTCCACTCTCTCACAGACCTTCTCGCACCAACATTCTCTCATCAATGCCCGCTCTCGGAGGGCTTTTTTATGACCACAACAAGCTTCAAAGAGAGTGCAGAATATTCTATTTTATTTGTTGCTTGTTCACACACCCTTAGGGGCACTGTGTTGACAGGAGGGTTTTTTTTTATTTTATTTTGCAGGGCGTACTTGCATTCTCCTCAGGCATAAATTTGAATTTGTGCTCCATGGTCCAATTAGCACAATTCTCCCAATACAGTTACAGGGAGACTAGCTCTGAGCTGGCAGACCATCACGGTACCGGACGGTCATGTACTCTTCGGAGACATGGCTTCCTAAAATGGCACCTCAAAGAAGCTCGATCCGGAAGAGCGGCGACGAGCCCGTGAGCTTTTGTCAGTTTCATTTCTTGATAAGCACACAGAGAACAGTCACCACAGACGCACAACGAAGAAACAGCAGTTAGCACAGTGGCTAGATGCCTATCAGCTACCACTGCTGCAAGTAAGTTAGCATGTGTGTGTGGGGATGGGCGTGTGTGCATGCGTGTGGTGGTGGGGGGGGGAATTACGTGTGTGTGCGGGGGGGATGGGAGTGCATGTGTGTGTTGCCTATTGGTCTCAGAATACAGCAGTATGCTGTACAGGTTTTATTAATTAAATCCTGAAAATGAGGTATTGCTCCTTGGGTATCTAGACATTTGATAACAAAGCGAGCAGAGGGGCTCTTCTTTGAGCGATATGCCCGCATGTCAGAGCCCCGCCCCATGGTCACAGAACCATGTCAACTGGTCACAGAGCCCTGCCCACTGATTACAGAGGCCCACCCATTGGTCACAGAGCCCCACCCCATGATCACTTACCATGTCTGCTGATAAGAGAGCCTCACCTATTGGTCACAGAGTCCCAGCCACTGAACACAGAGCCTCATCTTCTGGTCGCAGAGCCACACCCAATTTATTTACATGAGTTTATTTACTTACAGCATTTAGCTGACACTTTTATACAAAGTGACTTACTATTACGACTGAATTGAGGTTGCCTTGCTTAGGGGACCAACAGTGTCAACTTGGCAATGGTGGGGCCTGAACTGGCAGCTTTCTGATTACTGGTCAAGTACCTTAATCACTGAGCTACCACTGCCCAGATGGTCTCAGAGTCCCCGTCTACACCATCTGGATCTGCACTGAACTGCTGTACAATGGGTCTGACTGAAAGATCTGCTTCAGTTCTAATTTCATCAATAAATAAAAACTCAGATGTTGTGGATCTGAACTGGCTTGGGTTCCCATAAAATGTTTCCAGACACAGGCATAGATGTGTTAGTGTTTCGGTTTTGGTGGTCACATGAAACTGGATTAAAAGCTAAGCAAAGGGTAGAGCATCGTCTCGGTGCAGCTAGATCATGGGCAGAAATGACTGTGCGATAGCATTCAGGTTAGCCTACACAGAGCATGAGTCAGAATTGACTCAAAACGCAAAGAGAGAGGGAAACCCATGGACAAGGTTGTGTGCATGCATGCTTTCACACACACACACACACACACACACACACACACACACGTCTGCTCTCTCTCCAAATCTCTCTCTCTCACACACACTCTCTCACATGTTCGCTTGGTCTCGCTCTCTCACACACACATTCTCTCACACACGTTCACTCCATATCTCTCTCTCTCTCTCTCTCTCTCTCTCTCTCACACACACACACACACACACACACACACACACACACACACACACACACACACACACACACACACACACACATCAAGCATTTCCATGCACCAAGACCCAGGCCTTCTATAAGTCAAGCGGTTTGAGCATGCCATGTGCACCCCTCATCCTCCACCCCGACTCCCCCTAATGCCCCGCCCCCAAGCTTGGGAAAGTGCTGATGTAAGCAGGGGCGCAGGCTGCAGTTCCTTTCTCAGCAGTGTGTGACCATATGGGCTCCGTGTGCAACCTGGAAGAGGACTCCCAAAACTACCACACCCTGCAACGGTCTCTGGCCCAAACCCAAACTTTGGGGGTAAAAGTGCAAAAAGGTGTGGGGCCACCAGGGGGCGCTGTGGCATCTCCCCAGGGGATGCTGGGTGCCGTTAAAAGGGTGTGTGCAGAACGGCGGAGCTGCATGGCGGTGGGGGAGGGGTAAGAGAGGGGGAGTGTGGCACTAGCATTCTTCCCTGGTCCAGTGCTGCCTTTGGCCCAGAGCACCAACCCCTGCAGTGTGTGTTTTATACACACACACACACACACACACACACACACACACACACACACACACACACACACACACACACATGCACACACCCATGCACAGACAGACAAACACAAAGAGACACAGATAAACAGGTACACAAAGACACGCACAGACAGACATGCATGCATGCATGCACACAGACATGCATGCAGTCACGAAGAAACACGCACGCAGACACACACGCACAGGCACGCAAACACAGATACCGAAGGAGGGAGTAAACCACACAGCCGCAAAATAGTAATAACACATTTATTATCACATACACGAACATCTGCCAGTATATAATAAGTAAATAAGTAAATAAGTAAAATAAATAAAAGTTCATTAAAGATCCCACAAAAAAGACAAGCCTCAAGCACAGACAGCAGTAGAGAGATCGGTAGGGCAGAAGCCAGGGAGAGACAGTGGCATTTCCCCAGAAAGCCTGCTTCGCCCAAGAGTTCACAACGCCGGCTCGAGAGTGAGTCTCGCTCTCACAGAATGACTGGCTCCACCAACCAGCTTCACGTGGCTGACCGCCCACAGTCTGCAGTCACAGTGGAGAGAGCGCTGGCATGGCTCAGACCTCCCTCACCGCATCTGAAGGAACTGGCTTCGCTCTCCTCTGCCTTTCGTAAGGTTCAAGGCCAGGGGATGGCAGTCTCGTCTGCTGCAGTCAGCTCCAGACGGGCCACCGGCGACCCTTCAGGTCTAAGGAGGAGCCTTGCCTGACTGACAGCTCGGCCGTCCGCATAAGTGGCTGCTGGATTTGTGTGCTCTTTAGTTTTTCACAAAGTAACAAGGTCATGGTTGCTAACGGAGGACCTGCTGCAGGGGGCACAGCGTACATACTACAAATGTTTATTATAATGGAACACGGCTTGGCATTCTCCATCAGCAGACCTGTGAACAGTTGAAGAACGGCCAGTGTGCGAGCGGACACGGGGCTAGAGAGAAGGTGTAGTCAGGCCAGCCTTCCTCCAGATCCACACGGCACAAGCACACAAGGCAAACCGCTTCGAACAGGATTCAGGACTCGACAGCAACTGACGCAAAACAGGAAGCATGCTCTCGGCTGGCTTCCCACGAGGCCTTGGGGGGATTAGCTCATGAGGTTCTTCCACCCACTGCTCCAAAGGTAGAGGGATTTATAAAGGCCTTCATTGGGAACGCCACAGCAGGCCTGGCCTCGGAGTCAGCGGAGGGAGGAAGCAACTGCCTCTCGGCACGCTGGCAGGAGACAGGGAGAGAGCAGCGAGTGTTCTGCTTGGAGTGATGGGAATGCCGTGTCGCTGCCGAGAGGCCAAGGACACAAGCATTACATCACACCCGAGCAGGTCGGGAACGCCAGGAACGCCACGTCCGCACTCAGCCCAAGCGACATCACGCGGGGAAAGAGAGAAGGACGGAAGAGAAGGAGGAAGACAAAAAGAAAGAAAATGAGACAGGGAAGAAGAGAGAAAGGGAGGGAGGGAGAGATAAAGAAAGGGGGAGGGAAAGAGAGAGAGAGAGGGAGGGACAGAAAGAGAGACAGCAAGGGAGAGCGAGGGTGGGGGAGGAAGAGAAAGAAAGAAGGGGGAGGGAAAGGCAGAGAGAAAGAGAGGAAATGAGTTCTGCCATGGAGGAAGGCAATAGAGCCACAGCTCACAGTAATTAACACCGTCTATAAATACAGAGACGCACTGGTAAGGTCAGGTGGATCCCGTCCAGCGCAAGTCTTCACACTCGCACTGAACAGCACGTCTTACCGAAGGGCGTGGAACACAAAGCAGGAACATGGACTGGTGTTTTATTTTTTTGTTTTGGGTTTTTGTTTTTGTTTTGTTTTTTTATGAGCAGGTGCCACACATTCACAATGAATCGGTGATGTGCCCAGCGATCCGGCTGGCTCTGGGGAAACGGCACTCGGAGCAACTGGAAGCCCGTCTGCAAACATGCAGAGGAAGGGCTATCTAATGTCTACTTAATGACAAAGTGTATCCTATGTCCCAAAACTCTACAGGACAGGGCTGCTGGAAGGTGGTGCTTTGAGCAGGGACAGAGGGACAGAGGAACAGAGGAACAGAGTCTCTGGGTGCCCACACTTGTCCTGAGCCAAAAGCAAGCAGCCAGTTCTGAGAGCCAAGGGAGCACCAGGAGAGGAATCTGAGCGATGACTCAAATTGTGACTCAGTTTAAGAACAGCCATTCGAGGCCCTGAGTAAAAGAATTGTTCCAGGATCAGGCTTGTGTCAAAACTAGCAATTACCAATACCAGTGTGGACAGGAGTGCAGGACTGACCCTAGAGCAGCTCTGTAAGTAAAAATGGTAATGGGGACAGGCCTGGGTCAAGCAGTTGAGTGCTGCAAGTAAACAGTGGCGTAAGGGGGGAAAGCCCCACACAGAGCCACACTCTCATATAGCCCCACTGACCGGGGAGAGCCAGAGAACTGCACCGCACACCTGAATTTAACTGGAACCCAACCAACTGACAAGAGGGTGTACATGCGTGGGTACACACACGCACACGCACATACACACGCGCAGACACACATACATGCGTGGACACTCACACACACAAGCTTAAACATGCACCCTCACATGCATGTGAGCACACACATGACAAAGCAAGGCCGCAGCTGTGACACAGGCTGGTACAGGCACGATAGGGTGAGTGGGGCGGAGCCCCGTCACCCAATCATGCAGAGAGTGTAGAGTCGCTGAGGAACAGAAGACGCAGTGCGTGAGCGGAGCCAGAGATGGAGATAATTAACAGTTTTTGTATGAGGTGTGATCCGGGAAACGAACACTGCGTTGCTGTGGTGTCCACAGAGTCACAGTTGCCATTAGCTCCCCAAGCATTTTCACACTTACACTGTGTCAGTGCCATGCAAGCCCCCACACCAAGAGTGATGCATTACACATGCACTTAGGGACAGTTCTCTTCTAACACGGTATCTCGCATGTAACCTTCCTTTTACGGTGTGCTGATCTGGTCTCGTTAATTAATGGTGTTGTAACGGCAAAGTCAGGACAAAGCGGGGGAAGAGTTTCAGACACTACCTAAACAGGAAGTTCTGAGCAGCGGCAGTCCGCTTTAGCGTCACCGGTGAGAGGAGCTGTCTGCGCTGGCGGGCGAGACGAACCCTCAGCACAAGCCCTCTTCAGACGCAGCCTGTCCGCAGCAAGACAGGCTTTCATGCTGGGCTATGCTGATTGCATTCAGTGTGTAAAAATGACACATCTGATAGCAGTCAGAAGGAGAAATGCAGAAGAGCAGAAGAGCTCAGTGCAGCTCAAAGTGGTTCATTGGGGACAGCAGAAGGGAAGGCTCCACACCCTTTTTTTCCCCACAAGTGCTCCACACCCTCTAACGAACTGTCGGCCCGGCCTGCAGGCCAGACTCCGCCCATCCGATTCCAGATCAGACCTGCGCTCACCAGTCCTCGCGGAGATAGGGTCTTGATCCTGGGTCAGTTTCTGCATTTACTGCTGCGCTACAATACCTTGTGAATTGAGTTCAGTCAGAATCTAGAATTCCCTCTAGAGCTGACCTGGGATCACCATGAATACAGATAAACCTCCAGAGCTGATCTCAGATCAGGTAAATGTAGAAGTCCCTAAGAGCAGATTGGTGCTCAGGCTGAATCTATAATATGATGCCAGCTCTAGAACAGGATGCCAGCTCTACAAGCAACTGCGCTGTCTCTTGTTTGAGCGTGGCATGAAAAGAAGTCAGCTCACGGACTTTTGGCATTAAAACTTCGACCACAAGCAAGCCAGAGTCAAAGGTACTGAGACGGGGGCAGCAGGAGCGCCTTACCCTGCCCCGTCACCAACCCGGCACCATCAATAAACCACGTTCGCCACCGGGGCAGATCGGCTTACAGGCCTCCCCCGCTTCCCCTGCCATCGCAGCACCTCGGAACAAGCCACAGCAAACACCCCTCCCCCACAGCGCATGATCGCCGCTGCCTCACCGAGAGCGAAGGAGAAACAAAAAAAAGAAAGAAAGAAAAAAATGGGGAAAAAGAAGCCACTTCACAGCTTTTGTTCTGCTTATAGCATGGCTATAAAAACAGAAAAGTCTGCTATAATCGATCTAACACACACACACACACAGAAAAGCTTGCTATAATCAATCTATCAGCACAGAAACACACACGCACATGCATACATATACATAAAAACATGTGCACACAGAAACGCACATGCATACATGCACTTGCACATTTGTGGGTACACACATACATATCCAAACAACCAAGAGGGGAGTACAAAAATGCTATTAACAAAATGTTCTTTTGCACATTACATAAAAAAAGGAAAATCTTTGTATGTCCTAGGTATTGGGGGAGGGGGGGTGGGGGTACTGTGCCAGGCACAGCAGCAAGGCCAGCCCACTTAGGGAGCCAGCACTGCTCTTGCCGAGCCGGTTTAACTGAGGCAGGTCGGGCCTCACCTGCAGACACAGCACCCAACAGAGCACAGGCTGGCAGCACAGGACGCCCGACTGTATCGCCGGAAATACTTGGAGATGGCCAACCAGCTCACAAAAACCTCCCCCCACCGCTGACCACTCCCACATGAATAAGAATAGGGTGGCCGTTCTCCTGAGAATAGGGCTCGTTACCAAAATAGACCCTCAAATGGTCTAAGGCCTCTTCTTGTTTTAGGTGACGATGATTGCGGTTTCGATCAGGAAACAGGGTCAAAGAGTACAACAGCAGGGTTCAGAAAGTGTGGTACCATGCTCAATCTGACATGAGCATTGAAGGAACAGCAGCCTGTAAGCAGGGAAAATGAGTTTCTGTTCCTCATCATGGCTGGTTTGAACATGTAGGTAACAGCAGGCTTGTGCCAACCACCCACCTGGCCGCCTCGAAGCACTCAACCACTGCATACAAGCTTCACTGCGTTTCTCACCAGAACATAACCCACCAAATCACGCAGTGTACACCAATACGCCACTCAAGCCCGGAAAGAAGGCCTCCGGTCTCCTGTCCTCATGTTGCCCTTCAATGTCCGATTTGAACAATGCATATGAATCAGTCTTCCATAAATCAGGTATTATGATGGAACATATGATCAGTCATGTGATCTGACTGTAGTCAGTATTGAGATGGACAGGCAAACTGCTTATTTCCACTTTAAATGATCAAGCATGATAGATGCACTTTTTGTAAATTTCCCACAACTTATTTACTAGAATAAGGCAATTATTAATGTATTTTGATAACAGATGTTGCTTCTCAGTCAAAACTCAAGAGAGAGACCACTATGATGCTAGTATGAATATTATATTGTTAAATATAACTTCTTAACTGTAATATGGCTAAGAAAATTATGATCCCAAGTTGTTCAGAAACATGGCAAAGACAAGGCATCAAAAACCATGCTGACACCGAAACATTCTGGACGCTCCAGACTCCGTGCAATTGCTACATACACTTGTTTTGTAAACCGCTACAGAGGTGCACGGATGTAAGGTCAGGGGGATACACTTGCTCGGGTCCAGCTTCAAAATCCTAACAAACTGCAGCTTTCGCGTGCAAGGCTGGGTGGCTCGAGTTAATCTTAGGAAAAGCACGTAAACTCATCCTTAATAAATACGTTTCGGAACTCAAACGTAGCGGTCACTTTACGTAACTACTCCGATGCTCTAGAAAGTGATACAGTGTAGCCGTGCGTTAGCGTTACCTGTAGTAATAAACATCACTTTTGCCAGCACTAAGTCCCGACTTCCGGATCACCTCTTCTTTCTTCCAGCCCGGTGGCAAAGCCGGGCACTCGATCCTCTTCCTCTCCATAATCATTTAGTTGATGTTTACGTCTTAAAAGGGGTTTACCCCGACGGACGTGAGCCAAAAGTGTCCGCTGATGGCCCGACCGATAGTGGCTAGCTCGTCTGAGTAACACTAGCTAGCTCTGTTAGCCGCTGAAGTGTGGCTAAAGTAGATGACAACCTTCTAAGTCCTTAAAGATCCGCAGGGTCACAGAGAGCGATCGGCGCCGTTATATCTGACACTTTTCTTCAGCTTTCTTTTTCTGACATGAACTTCTCGTAACCATCCGCTGGCTACATAACAGTATCGGCAGGAGCGCAGCTACTGCGATCTGTGGTGGTGGCGAAGTACCCCTGTGACGCTCTGAAATTTCAGCACTTCCCACACATTGACCCAGCGCCTGGCAACCACACGGATTGGAGCGACGCCCCGCCCCTCGCTGAGCATCCCGTCACTTCTCGCTACTCCGGCCTTGTTGCTGTTACGGCATGCTTGTGATGCAATAGCTCAAAAAAGAAACCGTGACCAACCAGGGAACCAGGCACGCCCCGCGTGCCGTGTGTTTTTCTTCCTGTTGTGTCGTATTGTCAAAAGTTATGTGTGTGTGGCTATATATGTGTGTATGGTGTATCATGATTCCTCACTTTGATTATTTTCTAAAGATGTAAAGATATTACATATATAAATTAAAAAGGTAAGGTAGGCCTGGCCCTGATTTTGATATCAATATTTATTATTCTCATTACGTCTGTGGCAGGTTTGTCATCGTGAACTGAACTCAACCTAACCGCCAAGGTACATAATTATTCACCAAAGATAACGCAATAAATAAATAAATAACATAAATAAATAATGAGAACATTTAGTAATTGCACCTTCAGTAAATCTTCTGTAATATGAATTTATTTATAGGTTGTTTTACAAAAGCTTTCTATAAATATTTTATACGTAGAGAAAACACAATAACTTAAACGTAAAAATAAAATTGTTTTTGCTTTTTGTGAATCGTGTCTCATTTAATTGCACAGCTAAATCAGCAAATAAAATAAAATTAACTTTATCTGCAGCACTTTCCAGCTGTAGCTGTGATGAAACTACTGAAAAATATAAGGATGATTTTGTGGTTACAATTAATTACAATGTAAGCAGCTCATAGTCAGTTTACTGACACAGCCATATGTCTACTTGTGGTAGGATAAAAAGAAATAAGCAATATGTGTTATACTGTAACGTTTATTTCTACATTTACTTGCTATTGACTGAGTGGTTATTATTACCATGTCTTGTAAAAAGATCTTGAGCTCTAATGATACATTGACAGCTATTTGAAACTGTCGCCCTCTTGTGTCTGTGTTACAAAGTACAAGCGCAACACTTCAGTGAGCAATAAGGTCAAGGACCTCTGATCCAAAAGAATGAACTAAATCCGTTATTCGACCCTGTTCTGAAGTATTCTGGTTAATTATTAAAGGCAAAATGTTTATTATGAATAAATATATTAAACTGAGCTTTATTCAGTGCTGCAATTCACTGACATGCCAGATTGAGAAAATAGACATCTGTATTTTGTATTGATAAAATACAAATATAAACTAATAATGTAAAAACCTCTGAAGTCCATCAACATCTATAGTCTTGGTGCTCTATCAAACTCTAGATTCTGAGCAAAATTAGCTGATCAGATTTCAGGAAAAGATTTAATTTGTTAACTACACAAATCCACTCTAATCTGTTCCAGTAAACAGGAAATATTAATATTACTATTAATATAATAGTGATATTCCTCTGATAGTTTAACATTGCACTGTGCTGTCAGCCTAACCAATTTCAGTGCAGTATACACTGTACATTTTTGTCTCCTTTAAGAATGATTGTGTGTATCCCTGTGTGAGACCTGTTTGTGTTCTGGATTAGGTACTATCTGACAGATCATTACACATGGGTGAAGTTTGTGTGTGTATATGTCCATCAAATTGTTTGTTAATTTTGTAATCTTATCCAATTATCTATGAATGCTTATATTTCAATTTCAATTTATTGCATCTAAAGCTCATAATTAGATTTGCCATGGTTCTGCTGGTACAATTGAGTAATTATTTTTTAAACTGAACAACATTTTTAAAAATGACAAAAAAGGCCCGACGGAATGCAGGGAGGCCCATGTGGCACAGGCCACCACCCCGCTGCAAATCAGACCCTGCACACACCCATCCGACTCTCTCCCAGTCCCCCGTCTCTGCACATCACAGCTTGTCATCTATTGAATGCATCCTAAATGACGGTTTCCGCGCGCAGAACTTCAAAGGCGTTGGCGATGGGTAAAGCCCTTCCAGAGACTGCAGGGGGCTATAGCCACTCAGCGCCATTCACGCCTTCTTTACAAAGGGAACATTAGCAAGGGCCTTGTTTTATTACTTTGCGAAACAGAGTCGGTTAATATTCAAATGTGCCTGCCTTCGAACTCAAAAGAAACGAACATTTAACAAGTCTTAACGTTTAACAGAATACTGCAATCACTACCACTGATTCTTGGCAGTACATTCACGCTCAGGTAGTTACTATGTTGAACTGTCGTATATGCGTTGTTACATATATACACTACGTACGAACTTTAATTCCATCACTTACGTTTGCGTATATTTTAGTCATTCTTGCAAACTGTGCGAAACGAATGTTTTTAGCCGAATGAATTCTTTGCTGAGATAGTTCATGGTTGTGGTTGGTAGTATAGCTTTTGAGCAGAAATGCACATAATAGAAAGATTTCTGGCAACATCCCCAGACGCAGAGTACGTAGCGGGTTGGTTCTCTGCGTATGACGTAAGGCCGTACAGTTTCCGGGCTAACGCTTGATGCAATCAGCTGAAAGTGAAGCGCAGTAACCTACTTGACTTGACTAACGGAGCTATAGAATTTATTTTTGCACCTAAGGCAAGATCTGCTGGTCGAAACGTTTAAGGTAGCTTTGTTTAATGTGAAATACGTTTTTACTAGGGATGTCTCGATCAAGTTTTTTTTGCCCCCTATACCGATCCGAGTCATTTAATATTGAGTATCTTCCGATATCGATTCTAAATACGATACTTATATTTTCCTAGATAATACTATTGCACAGGGCACACTTCAAGTACATTAGTTATTTAACTCAATCCAGCGTATATGCTTGACAATCATCCATTGGTATTTTCATATTTCTTGCATTATCCCACAAAATGACATGGACCCGTTACTTGTCTTTCCCAAGTGTTGGACATCTCTTCGACTGCTTGTTTTACAGGCTCGCGAGAAATACCGCACGCTTTAAATCAAAAGTGGAGTCAACCCAGGAAACATCGGGGAAACATCAGAACTCCAAATATCTGCGGTAAAGCCAATAGCAGTGACATATGTTAAAAAGACCACGTAAGTGGTCGCGCACCTTGTAAAGCCTCGGTACAGCCGTGTCTGAAATATAGTGTCGAGATGATATGACGTACTGTTGCTCCAAAAGACGACGAAAACGTGTATTTCTACCACAGAGACAGGCTGTTCATCCAATGCGATGAATTCAATGACCTTCTATGTTACCTTTTTGGCCAGGTCTCCGGAGAAATTTCCTCTTTTCTTTTTAGTTTCCTCTAGTGTTTTTCTTCGGTGCAGCCTTTGCCTGCCAAACCCGAGTAAACTCGCTGTATTCCGCCGAGTGTTTATTTTTTAGGTGGCGTGTCAAATTGGTAATATTGAACCTAGCTGTTACTACTGCCTCGTGAAATGCTTGCATTGCAGACATTACACGTTGGACTTGTTTCATTCTCCAGTTTAGGCGCGTTCTGTTCTCCGTTTACAACACCCCTATGATAGCAAAGGATCGCAAACAAAGGATCGAGCTTAGGTTCGAGCTCAATAAAGCCGATAATGAGCAGTTAAAAATGCCTTGATCGGCCCCGATACCGATCTTTGAAATCAGATCGGTAAATTCATAGTTTTTGTTATGCATCAGCTACACTGTCCAGCTACGTTAGCTAACCTAGCTAATCAGCTAGTTAAAAGCAGTCATAGCTCTTGCCAACTTACTGAACTGTGGAATTAAGTAGAAAATACAGCAGTGGTTTATTAACTAGCTAGCTAGCTAACACAAGCTCTGCTTGACAGTTTCATTGTCGCTTTATTGCATAAGAAATCTTCGTTCACAAAATTATGTGATGCGCTTTGCGTATTGGATAGAAAACATTGCGGTGTGTAACTTAAATCTGTTTTAATGTAGTGTAAGAGAGATCCGTTTTCATAGGTATACAGTGTATGCTGCATGTGTAACTGCTGTTTATTTTTCCCCCAAACGCATTTATAATTGTGTTTATTTACTTTTCTAGACGTTGTTCCCGCGTTTTAGTCAGAATGGCCAGCGCCGTCCCTCAGACATGGTGAATTCTCTGAGTTTCCTCCCAAACCTTTTCACTACGTCCACAGCATCCATACATCCACAGCAGGGATGTCAGTAGTGACCGAAGTCCATGGGGGGTTGGTAACCAAGGAAACACTCAAATGGCGTAATGCCCGTGGAGGAACTCGGGAGAGAGTTCTGGGCCATCTCTGCCCAAGGAAGGAACTTGGACCAGTCAGTGGGGTTGTTCATACAAAAACAATGCAGAAACTTACTTTAGTTCTTGGTTAGCACGTTCGCATTGTCCGTTGGACTGAGGGTGATGACCTGAGGGCAGACTGACTGCCACCCCTATATTTTCAAAAAAAGACTGTCCAAACACAGGATGTGAACTGAGAACCATGGTCTGACAATGTCCTCAGGTATACCAAATATGTGGAAAACTTGGTTGAATAAGACCTCACCGGTTTGGAAGGCGGTGGGTAGACCAGGAAAGGCTATGAACCTTACACCACAAGAGAACCTGTTTAGTACTGTCAGGATAGTGGTATCGCCGTCAGAGCAAGGTAGGTCAGTGACGAAGTCCACCGCTATGTGGGACCAGGGTCTTTCGGGTATGGAGAGAGGCATGAGTTTACCAGTAGGCAGTATCCTAGGGGGTGAGTAAGGGATGAGTGAGCCCAAGTTAACAGCCAATCGGCATGATGCCGGTACAGACCTCCTTTTGCAGGACATTCAGTAGGGATGATGATGCTTCTTGTAGCTTGTTCGATCTGGTTGTCTATCTCCCATTGGATCGAAGCCAGATGTACCCATAAAGGAAGAATGGTCTCTGGATCAGTAGGCTCCTCCTCTGTCTCCCCTAGGTGGATACGGGACAGGGCATCTACTTTCGTGTTATGGGACCCTGGAGGGTATGTAATCTTGAAGCAAAATCTCGAAAAGAATAATGACCAGCGGGCTTGACGCGGAGTCATCCGTTTCACCGTGCACATGTACTCTAGATTTTTGTGGTCGGTGATCACTAGGAATGGATGATTAGCTCCCTCCAACCAGTGTCTCCAGTCCTCCAATGCCAGCTTCATAGCCAGTAGCTTTTGTTCCCCTATCCCATAGTTGCATTCCACCAGGGTCAATTTGTGGGGAAAAATATGCTACGAGGTGCATTTTTGATGCCTCATACCATTGTGACAATACCGTCCCAACACCTATATTCGAGGCATCTACTTCAACCACGAACAGGATGCTTCAGTAAAGGGACGGTGGTAAAAGCCTCCTTTAACTGTTTGAACATATGTTCAAGTTTCTTGGCTCCAGTGTAGCTTAGTTGAGGCTCCCTTAAGGAGGGATGTGAGAGGAGCTGCTATAATCACTGAAATATCGAATAAAACATCTATAAAAGTTCGCAAAGCCGAGAAAGCTCTGAAGTTTCCTGATAGTGGTGGGAACGGGCCAGTTGAGGTCGTCCATGGCGAACCAGCCATGGCTGAAGATGTAACCCAAGAATGTCGTAGTAGAGAGATGAAATTCACACTTCTCTCCATTAACATATAAACCATTCTCTAGGAATTTCCATAAAACAGAACATACATGTTGTACGTGGGTCTTCAGATTAGGTGAATAGATGATGTTGTCGATGTATGCTATAACATATTGTCCTATGTAATCCCGAAGTACATCGTTGATAAAAGCTTAAAAACAGAAGGTGCTATGCTGAGGCCATAAGGCATGACCATTCGGTGGTCATCTGCATGCCAAAAGAATTATCTCTTTCTGTGACCACAAGATACTAGGGTTACGTTGTTCTAACCATGGGAGGCCAAGCATTATGGGAAAGGATGAGGCTTCTATAACCAAAAAGGATATGATCTCAGTGTGAAGTGCACTGGTGGAGAGTTTGATGGGTGTGGTGCAGAGAGCGATAGAACCTGCCCCTAATGGGGACCCATCTAAAGTGGCCAGGTGAAGGGTTTTAGGTAGAGGCTCGACCGGAATGTCCAAGTTCCAAACTAGACTGTTATGAATTAAATTGCCCTCTGCTCCTGAATCTATTAAGGCTGTAAACAAAGATGATGGGGAGTGTGAACCAACAAAAACAGGTAAATTGAAGGATTTAGCAACCATCCCTTTAATGGAAAGGACTACTACGTGGGCTAGTGGCTTGGTCTCCAGATCTCTCCTCTGTGCTGGGGAAGCGAACCGGTTAGAGTCTGATAGTGCACTCTCTCAGTACATGTAAATGGAAGTGGCATCTTCTCTCTTCTACCGTCAAACAAGTGAAGTCAAACTGCATGGGCTCGGCAGGATTTTCTCTTCTGGGCTCGACTGATTAATTCCTCGAGTGGGGAGACTGACGTGAAAATGACTTGTTCTGCATGGTCTCAGTTATTGAATAAAATGATCCAACTGAATGGCTAGTGCGATGCGTTGGTCAAGATTCAGCTCGTCATCACGGCAAGCCAGTTTGTGAAGTACTTCCATGTTAAGACCGTTACGAAACGCGAAAGCAGAGCTGTTTCATTCTGTCTGCTACCAGCAGCTATAGTGCAAAACTCGCAAGCATAGTCTGAAACCGCACGATTGCCCTGGCAGAGTTTGCCGAGCCTTGTGTGCATTCTCTCCTCTCATGTGGATGATCAAAAACAGCTTTAAACTGGGCGAGAGAGTCATTATACAACAACGTCTGAGCAGTCCAGATAGCTGTGACCCAATCCAGTGCTTTCTCCGTTAGCCGTGCGGTAAGGAAAGATATCTTGGCTTAGTCAGAACAGGGTGGAATGCTATTAAAATAAAGGGTGCACTGTAACAAGAAACCCCTACATTTGTCCGGAGAGCCGTCAAATTTATCAGGTTTACTCACTGGAAAAACAGGATGAGCAATGTTGCAGTAGCGGTAGCAGCAGCAGGAAGTGAGTTGTGCTGGAGAGACAATCATGGCCTGTAGTTGAGTAGTAAGGTCTCTTAGACACTGTCCGAGTTCAGCCATTTGGGCCTGTTGGTCTATTTGTTGTTTGGCAAGAACATCCAGGGACCATGTGACTCCTTCGAAGACATGCTGGTGTTGACTGACAAGCTGTCCTTGGCTGATAACAGCCTCCATCAGAGCCTCCGAATCCGCCGTCCGCATAATGGCAAAGTCAGATGCTTGCAGATAAAAGGCCGGAATTTTATCGTAATCCGTATCCATGGTGGTTAAACTAGCCAGGGTCAGAACCAGAGAGATGCAGTCAAGGGTAATCACAATCATAGAGGAAAACAGTCCGAGTCCAAAAACAGGCAGACAAAGCCATCAAGGGGTAGGCAGTAATAGGAGTCCAGAGTAACTGGAAAACCAGGTCAAAAACAGGAGATCAAAAACATGAATAGAACGCTCGGTATGCACAGATGAACTGGAGGCAATACTTCACAATGACAAACAGTCTTAGAATGGCTTATATATATGAAAAAACAGGTGAACTCAACATGCAGGTGATGAGGATCTGGTGAACTGTTGAAGACTGGATGAGTCATTCTCCTGGAGAATAACTGCATGATGGGTATTGTATTTGTATTTTTTTGTGGGTATCGGGCGGAGTGACATGAGTTTTATATTATATTTCTACCCTCCTTGAAGTATATCTGTATATTTACAGTATATCTCCCATTTACAGTGGTTGGAAACCAGACCAAATGGACAGGTGTGTCCAGTATGTAAAGTGGGTATCTGCGGAGACAAAGTCATCCCACATCCCACTGGCTGAGGTAGCACTGGTCAGCAGGACCCCAGGTCAATTTAATGCTTTAAATTCCTATTCAGAAATGTGCTCTGTGACACTGTGTGCATTGTCAATTAATCTCACATGCTGCCAGGTCAAAGGCCAATAATAATTCCTATTGCAAAAAGCAAACAAAGTAAATAAAAAGTTAGTAGTTGGTAAAAGCA
The DNA here is from genome assembly GCF_041902795.1 of Electrophorus electricus. Classification (NCBI taxonomy): domain Eukaryota; kingdom Metazoa; phylum Chordata; class Actinopteri; order Gymnotiformes; family Gymnotidae; genus Electrophorus; species Electrophorus electricus. Next base: position 26,537,235 of record NC_137504.1, on the reverse strand, counting down.
TGCATTAACTTTCTTGCTTCTGGAATTTCATTTTGTATTTGTCTTTGTATTTCTATTTTGTATTTATTATTGTTTATTTAATTACATTTTTGCACTATATTGGACTGTTTGCACTTGTGTAGTATGTTGTCTGTTGCACTGTTATTTTGTGTTGCACCATGGTCCTGGAGGAACATTGTCTTGTTTTTGTTGTGTACTTGTATATAGCTGAAATGACAATAAAACCTCTTTGAACTTTAGAGAGAGGACTCTGCCTAGACCACAAGGGCAAAGACCAGAGCCTGAGAATCATGGCATAAGTGAAATCATTTTGTGCTAATTAGCCAGACTTGTTAGTCATAGTTGAAAAACAAACAAATAAATAAGCACCAATAATTTCTGCCATTTTACAAAGCCAGTCTGAGCCATTTCAATGTTTACATATTTTTGGTGAGAACACATTAGCTGGATCACTGATTGTCAGATTGCATGGAATGTTCTGAAGTCACATTTGCAATACCGTGGATCTTGTGCTAGTCTTGATGAAACCATTACATGGCCTACTACAATAGGCAGTTACTGTAGTGCCAACGAGCAAGTAATTCATTAGTAAAAACCCTGCCCCCAAAGGGACTTATTAAGCAGTATCTCCAATGAGAGAACTGGGAAACTGCTTTTTGGTGCCCTCTCAGGAAATGATAACAACTGACATTTGGGATTGCATCACATTTCTCTGTGTCTTTTGTCCTCAATCTGTTGTGTAGGCTACAAGGTATTTTTGTAACTTGGTTTACTTGGAATTGATATTTATACTCACATAAATAAAATCAATTCTTAGATGATTAGGTAGGTGTTATAATGAAATACAATCTTAGATGCTATAGCGATAACCTAGACATGTTGAATCGATTAGAGAAATTCCCAGATGTGCAGCCTGAAACTCAGTTCTTCCACTACAGACACCATGTACTTGCACAATGCGAGTGAACTAAATACAGTTCTACATTTACTCACTTTTCTACATTTGTTAGTACCTCTTGTTTGGTGTTCAAAGCAGTGGTTCTTTTCACAGGGATTTCAAGGATTTGGCTTTGGAATTGGTGCATTTCCTTTTGGCATCTGTACTACAGCATTCAATATCAATAATGAATGGTCACCCCCAAGTATGACAACCCCCACACCCTCAACACCCACCCCAGGTGTAGCACTAGTTTCTCACCTGTTACTGAATCAGGCCTGGTGCCTTTAGCATTTTAGCTTTTAGAGGGAGTGGCATGGCTGAATCATGGAGTTTCAGCCAGGGCAGTGGTAGCTCCATGGTTAAGGTACTTGACTGTTGAGCCCCTGAGCAAGGCCCCTAACCCTCAATTGCTGAAGTTGTAGTCAGTCATAATTGTAAGTCCCTTTGTATAAAAGCATCAGCTAAATGCCGTAAACGTAGTTGTATGTTCACCTGTGATCTGCAGCCAAGGTGACAGAGAGATGTTGTTCTTGGGAGGGACCCCCTGGGGTTGCTTGGGAGGTGAGCCCAAGGCCTTCCGCCTGGGGGTCAGACCAGGTGCTTTCAGGCACCTGCTTCTCGGGGCAAGTTGAGGAATAAACCCCCGAGGCACCTGCAGCAGGGACTTCATCTGAGGTGATTGATGTCAGGCTTGACCTGAGAAGTGGTCACAGGCTTCAACTTGACTCACTTTACATCTTCTGCTGGTTCAGCTACATGGGATTCCTCCTGCTGGTATTCAACTGAAGTGGTGGTCTCTCTCCGATGTAGGGAGAAGCTTTCTCTGTGACACCAGTAACCCAGAACAGGACCCCCTTCTTCCTTTGTCAGTTTGCTATATGTTATAATATTATGTGAATATTTATGTGAAAAGCATAATATAAATCAATTTTAGTAATAGTCGTATGAAAAATAAAGGTTTTGTAAAGAAAGCCTGCCTCAAGTCTACTTTACTAGAATATAAGTGGTAATACTTTGCAGCTTGGTTATCATTAAAGTGATTCCGAATTTTAAATGTAAGTAGCTAACCTACAGCAACAACTTTCAGTCATGTGTTTCTACCCAAACAGTAAACAAAACATTTAGGAAACAGGCAGAGATATAGCTAGCTAAATTAAGAACACCACATTTAAACTGACTCGTCAATACCGAACACTGAAAGTGTCTGGCGGTTTCAAGTGCATCTGAAATAAGTCAAAGCTAGAACTGAGTTTTTAAACGTTATTTCATTTCACAGACCTGAGAGACCAACTGGATCGCTGACTCTGTTCCATGCAGCCGCCCTCTACTCCTTACTTCCATATTCATTCGATGTGCTGTTGTAAAGTTCCGGGTTATCACAAATACTTTTGATTAATTCCTCAGTCTCGGCCATTTATTTTGGGTATTACGCTACGGATACTCTTTGAAGAGCTTCTGAGAGAGCAACTGTCAGCTGTGCGCGTGACTCGCGTAATTCCCGCGTTGGTGTCGCGCTCGAGACCACTTTCATCTCGCGAGGAGAGCCGCCCTGGCAGGATCCGTGCACTTCTACAAAACAGAAGAAATTGAGAAGTGGTTTATTGATTTAGTGAAGTTTGTTGAACAATATTAACACTTGCGTGCAAAATGTAAACAAGAATATTAAAGTTACATTAGTCAAGAATCAAGGAGGCAAATCATGCCTCTAAAATCTACGAGAATCCGTCTATTCCGTTACCGTTTATTTAGGAAGTTAAGTGCACCGCGTGGTAATTATTATCTCAGGGCGGGAGTGCTTGTATGCAGAATCCTAGATAAATTATAAGCAGCAGAAGAACCTGGCTTTTTAACAAGTCAAACCCGACACTCTATTAGTGTCTTCCAACTGTACATTGTATTTGACTTTCGCTGCATCCTTATCCACGGGAGTTTGATGCAGATCACGAGTGCAACATTTCTCTGAACGTGGCTCACTTAAAGTATTACTTTACTTGGGTGTCTAAGTGATAAAGATTCATCTACTCGATTCGGTATGTGAAGTCTGCCATTCAGCTCACCGCATTATACAGTTCGCGTTTACATACCTGTCCAGGAGGAAGGTCGGTAATTCTGAGTCCAGCTTCTTCAAATGTGTCTTTCCATTTTGGAAAAGCACTTCGAGTTTTGTTTTATTACGTTTCTTGTGTTTTTTTGTTTTTTGTTTTTTTTTGTCAGAACATTGTGTTTGTCCACAATACAGACTCTACATATTTCAGTTTATTTGAATTAATAAGGGGACTAATGCACTTCTTTTCGGTCCTACTGAAAAGGACTGGTACAAATCTGAGCCACAGCTCTGTTCCAGTTAAAGTATCTTTGCACAAACTCTGCGTCCAGTAACGCGTTACCCACAGTTGCGCTGCTGTTGGACTTGCAGTCTTGCTGGTCCGCTCTGTAAATGTCGTAGGCAGATTTCTATATATTAAGATGACAAGTTTCGTTATACAACTGACAATAAACTAAATAGTTTGGGTTTCCTTGGGGATCCGTGATTGCATTGTTTTATGATGTATATTTCATCCATCAATAAAATTGGGTTTTGAATAAGGAATACGCGAGGCAAGCTGGGTGAGATTGTTGTCACTAGAGATGATCGGTCACTAGAGGGCGCAATAGTAACGAGACCTAAATACGTTTATTGAAATGGCGACGTGATAGCATTAGAAGCCGTTATACAAAATACACAACGGAGTACTTTTAAACTTATGTTTTAATTAAATGTGAATTAACCATTGATAGAATGGTTTTAAACAATCTAATACATTTTAAAGCGAATCAAAATGCTAACATCAGGTCTCTCCCAGTGTTCATTCTGAAATGGCTACATGTGCATCAGCATCAGTAGCGTGTAATGTTATCGACCTGAGAGACCAGTTGGTCAGTCACAGCTAACATCATGTTATGAGCATGTTTTAGGAATAATGGAAATACTGTAGTTGACACAAATCCATAAATTAACAATGCTGTTTATGATGTAGGAAAATAATGGCCACATATATGTAAATGCAGGCACTCCTGAGGTAATTACACAATTGCTTGAAATATGTTTCCTGGCAATATTAGATACATATTTTCTCTTTACCAACATCTTAAATTAATTTGAACAATGTCTTAAAATGAACAACCTCTAGATCAGGTGTTCTACAGAATTAATCAGCCAGTTCAAGATGTAACAGCTAATCAGGACAGATATTACTAATTTTCAGTGTTATTTTCTTTCTACTACACACCTATTGTTAGTTACTATTAGATATGTTAGTTGATAATAAGTACCTGTTATTTTAACCTACATAATGTTTTCATGTGTGTGCATGCGTTTGCATTTTTTGATCCATTCCAATTGACCAGTCCTTGCTTTCTGAAAGTGCACTGAAAGATACACACGTGCATTTTCCCATGACAACTTCTCCTCTAAGTGCGAGTAGCAGACATGACAGTAATTAGACACTCAGACACACATTTAAACTCTGGTTTAATTAATTTGTTAGTAAATATGCAGCAAGTCTGCCATTAGTTTGTAATGCAGACTCCTGCATTACAAGCAGCAGCAGGTGTGTCCTGTAGCCAGTTCACAGCAATCAGGTTCTCAAGCATTTATTAAGATGCTACTATTTTACTTACTTTGGTATAAGCTCGAGAAGGCCCATCATTGTCCTTCATTGTTTGTGTTTTAACCTTCCCACCAAATACTAGTAACTTAATCCACTTATCTTTCTTCACATTCACACAGCACTGTGAGAAGATTTATGAATCCTGCTATAGCCTATGTGTCTAACTGGATCACAGTTGAAGTGTTTCTGCAAAACTGAATGGAGCACTTTGTTTTGGTGCCGTGTTTGTTAATGGATGTAGATCCACATATAGCAACACAGATTTTTTGTTCTTTGGTTCTTTTTTGTAAATGCAGCAACATATTACCAAACAGTGAACCCGAGGAAGACATCCAGATGCTGTCCTCTCCAAAACGTCCATACAGTACGTCTGATGTGAGTGAAACATTTAGCTATATGCTCAATGTATGATCCCATGCTAGGATAAGAACTGAAAAACTAAAAGATAAAGTTACGTGTTATTGCTTGGCTGTTTATTTCATGTTTAAAGGAAATGGAAGACCCTGCTACTATCATTAGAGACTTCAAGAGGGAAAACATCAGCGAGCATTCTACAATGACAGCTGTGGCAAGGAGGAAAATTCTACACAGTGTCATCACAGCTTTTAAATCGGAGCTGTTTTGACTGGCACAAACGTCCACGGATTGAATTCCCTGGTGAGATGGCTGATGATTGTGGCGGGCCTAATAGAGAATTCTTCAGGTCAGCAACCACCTTTCATTTATTTCATTCACAGTCAGCGTGGAATTAGGTACAAGCAATTCCTTTTTCTGCATATTTCTGAGAAGATTTGATATGTAAAGTAAAAATGTATTAAAAGATAGGCCCATTTTCTTTATATCTGGGACTCTGAGTGGCAGGGCTTGAAATTGCTTTCTTTTCTGATGCTTAAGAATTAATAAATGAATAACTTGTACCATTAATAAATAATCATAACACTTTAACCACGGAGCTACCACTGCTCACAATAGCTGGGTGGATGCAGATATCCAAAGTTGCAGATGTACGTCATTCTCTCAGTTTTTGTAAGAAGTTGTCCTCCAACTTTATTTAAAACCTTCTTGATTTTGACAGTGGTGTTTATTCAGGTATTCTCTCCTAAACTGTGGGGCCATTATTTATGAAGGAGAGACTATTCTCCATATTCCTTCTGTTTGACAGAAGATGACCCAATTGCATGTTTCCTTGTTTTCTATCATATTAACAACTTTCCTCTTGTTTCTGTGATTCTATGTTCTATTGTTCTGTTGTTTCTATGTTCTTAGTCTTATTTTAAATATAACTAAGCAGCATGAATCTTTTTATGGAACATACAAGTGTTTCATAGACTGTACAAAATGCTCAGAACATTAAAACTGAGCCAGAGTATTAAAAATAGATTCCTGGTTTGCGCGTGTCTGTCTGTCTGTCTGTTTTAACAAATCGAAATTCCTTTCACTTTTTGAAGACCTGTTGGTGTTTGTTAAGGCAGCAGATGCAGTACCACCTCTTGGTTTTCCACAGTGGCTTCAAATACAATGTTATGACCGGGAGATGAGAGGAAATAATTTTCTTTATGCCTCAACTTGCTCCGTGTCACTTTTCCTTCCCCGTGGTGTACAGAAAATGAAAATGAGCTACTTGATCTGATGACTGATGCTATATTTGGGTCATTAGGATTTGGAAACGTTTAGCCTACTTTAGTTATTTTAGGCATTGCAATACAATTTAAAAACTACCTGCTGACAAGTCAACAAATGTGATTTGAAAAGCTGTATGCTTTCAAATAAAACTATAACTTCAGAGAGAATATTGGTCAGTTTATTATTTTATTCATTTTTTGCATTCCATTTGACCTTTCAGTATTGTTTCCCCTTGGAACAGTTTCTGTTGTGGCATTACAGTTCAAAATTTGTAACAATGTACATGTTACAGCCAATCCAAAATTGGGAAATTATCAATCTGCTTCTTGTTTGCATCCTAACAAGGACTATACGTTGATGCTGTCCATACTGCAAATTCTTTATCAGTCCTTTTTCAACATTAGGCTGAAAGCACCGCGATGATCTCTCTAATGTAAGGTACATATTTGTCTTTTATGTCTGTAATTCTTGTGAGAACATCGTGAAGCATCTGTTGTTGTTCTTGGTTAAGGTTGATGTGTGATGGGCTCACCACTACTACCTGGTCAAAGACCTCCTCTTTTGATTCTAACGGTTCTAATTGCACCCCACGTTGTGCCAACAGTGTTTCCAAGTTGTCCTCACTGTAAGGATTCTCACCAAAGACATTTTTGATTGCATCTCTGTCTACTTGCTGGTTGCCAATCATGTTCACCAGCCACATTTGGTTAGGGGTGCGATCATTTTCACCGCACATGTCATGGTTGTTCCATGCATTTCTGAAAAAGCTCAATCTCTTTCATTTCTGGTAGGTACACTGCTTGGAGTGAGTATTTATGGATTTCATTGTCTGCTTCAAGAAGGCCTTTATCTTTGTAAGAGTAAAACAAGCTGTAATAGTAATGGATGACATGTGTGAATACATCCCTCCAAAGGTGTTTAGTTGGCCAATTGTGAACTGATAGCCCTGTAACGTGGCTGCCTCATCCTTCCTCATTCAACAGGTTCATTAACAGTGCTACCAGTGTATTTTCACCCCCATGGTCCGATCTGACTCTTGATGGAAGTCCATACTAACACGTTACCCTAAGAAAGTGAGCCAGAACTGTCTGGGCAGTGTTGTCTGTACTGGCGGTCAGGTAGGTAATGACCCGTGAGTGTCCGTCTATACCGCTGTGCATCACAATTCCCCAGCTGTGAAAGCAGATGGGAACGTTTTAAGACTAACAGGTTTATTGCCGGTTTATCTCATGAATGTTAATTTAACTGCACAGAATTATATTACATGTAATTTTACCGTATGAGGCGCATGTATCCATCGATGTGCCATAGACTGTTAGGAAGTGGTACGTGATTAGCGCGCCTTGCAATAACGTTACTCCACCTTTCTGTGGCTGCAGCTGGGTCGATTCTGTTCAGTGTATCATGCACTTGATGTGGAGGTACATATATGCCCATAGCACAAAGATTTCATTAGACAACACACACTCATTACCTAAGCTTTATCTTTCTATAGTAGGTTAAAATATGGAAGGCTCAACTGCATCTGCATCAACTGAAAGTACTGCCTACCTCAAAACCTGATCTGGGATGTCGCTGATGGAGAATTCTTACATGCTGTTCAAGATCACTGTCACTGATGGGAGTGAATCTTGAAATGCCCAGAGATCATAGTTTATTGTAAATTAAAGCTGTTGAGCAACCAAACAGCCATGCTGTCACTTTCACCCTAAATCCTTGGTTCACTAAGAGTTCCAGACTTTCCCTTGACACACTGATGCTGGGTCTACCACGGGAGCCTGAAAAGCCAATACAAACAACACACTGAACAAATGCAATATGCAAAACATAATTACAGAAATTACCCAGATTTTAAAGACTATTTTAATTTATCCCATAGGCCTACATGGTGCTTAAATGTTGCTTACCAGTGCTATGAGCAGTTGGCACTTTAGCTGTTATGGAAGATTATAATGCAGTCAGACTCGAACAATTCTGTGAATGTTTCCAGACTCAAATGATTCTCAAAATGATGCAGATTAGTGCAGGAATCAATAATATTCATATCATGTACCCTCCAATACTGCCTTGTTGGAAGTTTCTGTCAATTAGTCTGACTCTCCTCATAATCTGTAACAGAACCAAGTCGGCCATTGCCAGAGTTTAACAGTAGCCTGTGTAACAGTGTAACAATGACCTACAGCCACCTGCTGGTCAGCAAATCTCTATCCCCCTCTACACTTAAACAGTAGGTCCTAATCTTGTGAGGAGCACTTTATTTTGCTGCAAAATGTGTTAAATGCAAGCTGTACTTTTTTTTTTTTTTTTTGAGAACAGACAATACTTGATGTTGTCTCTTTAAGAAAAGCACAGTGTAAATGATCTTCACCTTTGTATCCATATGCAAATGAAGCTAATTAGCATTAGAACATGTAATAATTCAATTTTTAATAGTAGAAAATATCATTTTACTCACTGCAGAGCCTCTGTTTGGTTTTTTGCAGTATGCAGGTGAAAACGCTCACCTCATGAAATGCTCGCCTCCCGCGAGTCACGTGGTTTGGCCCGCCACATGCAGTGGGAGGGTCTCTGTTTAGTTGTGACCACGCCTGCACACCTGCATCGGGTTAGTGTTGTCTGTGTGTGTATATAAACCCATGTCGTGGAGGGCAGTGCTGTCTGTCTTTTGATGTGTTTGTCTGTGTAAATGGTTGTCTAGGTTCACGCTTGTTCAATGTTTGTAAATGGTCACCATTAATGTCATGTGTGAGTGCCAACGTTGTCTTCGTTTCATGTTAATTAAAGTATGTCCACGTCAAAGGAGTCTGTGCATCCTGCCCCTCACCCTTCGGTACTCGAACCGTTACAGGAAGACCGACCGACACAGGACGCCTACTACCGCGACGAAAAACGGACTTCCTATGGGGAGGTGTGTAGGCACCCCCCGCACTACTGCCTGGATCCCAGGAGAGGACCGTGACCACTGTGCGTGTCTTCTCCGGAAGCGGAGGGGAACACCCCCAGGAATTTCGGGAGGCTGTTGAGCGGGGGCCAAGGAGGACCGAGGGCGACCGAGGGGCACCACAACAACCAGAAAGAGGGCGGTTGAGTGGAGCCAGCGGGATCTCCTGAGTCCCCTCCCTTCAGTGGACTCGCCAGCGAAACTGGAAGGGTCTGCCCAAAGCTTCAGAGGCAAACCGCCTCTGGGACGCTCCTAGAGCGGCAGGAGAGAGGAAGACCAATGAGGGAGGTAGCACGTCTGGAACCGGGGCAGACGTGCACCCCCGCGTGTCCGTTGAGGCGGCGGACACGTCAAGGCGCCTGCAGGGACGGCGGGCGCCATGTCACCGTGCCTTGTATGTTTGTGTGTGGGTGCTACTGTGTGTGTGTTTGCGCCTTGTGGTGTGTTTGTAGGCGCAATGTCTTTGGGAGCGTACCGGCCTACCCTGAGAGAGACAGGGAAGCTGCCTTTCTCCCTCTTGCCGCGAGTTCTCCCTTGCTGGCAGCACCTGGCCCGCCTGGTACGGGGCAGGCACCGGGCACTGCCATGCTGTGTGTTTTGTGTTTATATGTACACAAGAACCGGAGGTTCGCGTTCATTGGACAGACGCATCAGGAGCCACGGCACTTGGGAGGGGGTTCTGTCACGAAACGCTCGCCTCCCACGAGTCACATGCTTTGGCTGGCCACGTGCAGTGGGAGGGTCTCTGTTTAGTTGTGACCACACCTGCACCGGGTTAGTGTTGTCTTTGTGTGTATATAAAGCCATGTCATGGAGGGCAATGCTGTCGGTCTTTGAAGTGTTTGTTTTTGTAAATGGTTGTCTAGGTTCACGCTTGTTCGATGTTTGTAAATGTTCACTGTTAATGTCATGTGTGAGTGCCAACATTATCTTCATTTTACGTTAATCTGTCCATGTTAGTCTGTGCGTCCTGCCCCTTGCCCTTCGGTACTCTGGCCGTTACAGCAGGGCATCAACTTTCCTGTGTGGAAGTCAAAGCATCCCAGGTCAGCTGGGATTTGCTTCAGAAATGGTGGTGCTGGAGGTAAACAAACACACACACACAGCATCAGCATGAGAGTGGCTTAGCATGAACAGGCCACTGGTCCCCCAAATGCCATTGTGTTCATTAAAACCCCTCATTTAAAAAAAAAAACCAAAAAAAAAACACAACCTTATAAACAGACAGGTCAAAACCATCACAGGAACATCAATATGGGCGAGGTCAGTTACCTCACTTTCAAAGGTTTCTCTTCTAAGTAAACCAAAGCTAAATGTGATCACAGAACTCATATTCCCTGAGGAAAGTTTACTCCAATCTCTGTCACGTCTCTGCAATCCGGCCTGAGACTGGCGAATGCCTGGAAGGGGTTAAGGTCTACTGCCTTACAACACTCCCAGCGGCCCACTCGTCCTGGAATGGGTTCTGACACAGAGCCATGTCCGGATAGTTGTCTCACCCATGGAACTTGCAGGTCAAGGACCCGCAGTGCCAGCCAAACTGACCCAAATCTACATTATAGCAGTAGAATAAGGAGATGTATTAGTGCTTACTAGTGCTTACTTAGTATTTATACAATATCTTTTCATATGTAATCATCAATACCAGACACTATTTATCTGCCTGCTCCACCTTCCTCTCCACTGCAGCCATTTCTTAACAATGGATCTGTGGTCTTAAAGAGCACTCAGAGGTGCTTTGCCTGCTTTAGACGCTGTTAAACACACTGACCAAGCAGAAGCACCAACATGCCCAGCAAGAAGGGCAGATACGCTGTAACCTGGGGCTGCCCCTGCTGATCTGTGATCTGCATATTGCAGCCATCTTTGACATCAGCGTCTCCAGTACCAAGGCCAACTTTGTGATAACAAATTCAAAACTGATCTATTGTGCAAGCTGACACAGGACCAGGGCAGCACTATACCAAACGATTGTTTGCTTTTTGTGAATTGTGTCTCATTTAACTTCACAATTAAATTAGCAAATTTAAAAAAATTAACTTTATTTGCAGCGCTTTCCAGCTGCAGCTGTGATGAAACTACTGAAAAATGTAACGATGATTCCGTGGTTACAATTAATTACAATATAAGCAGTTCAGTCAGTTGACAGCTATTTGAAATTGTCGCCCTCTTGTGTCGGTTTCACAAAGTACAAGAGCAATAAGGTCAAGAACCCTTGATCCAAAAGAATGAACTCTTTATCAAACGCGTTAATGAACCCTGTTCTGAAGTATTCTGGTTACTTATTAAAGGGGATGTGTTTATTATAAATAAATTAAATTGAGCTTTATTCAATGCTGCATTTCACTGACATGCTATATTGAGAAAATAGGCAACATCTGTATTTTGAATTAATAAAATAGAAATCTAAATTAATAATGTAAAACATTTCTGATGTCCGTCAACATCTAGAGTCTTGGCGCTCTATCAAACTCTAGATTCTGAGCAAAATTAGCTGATCAGATTTCAGGAAAAGATTTAATTTGTTAACTACATAAATTCACTCTAATCTGTTCCCGTAAACAGGAAATATTAATATTACTATTAATATAATAGTGATATTCCTCTGATAGTTTAACATTGCACTGTGCTGTCAGCCTAACCAATTTCAGTGCAGTATACACTGTACATTTTTGTCTCCTTTAAGAATGATTGTGTGTATCCCTGTGTGAGACCTGTTTGTGTTCTGGATTAGGTACTATCTGACAGATCATTACACATGGGTGAAGTTTGTGTGTGTATATGTCCATCAAATTGTTTGTTAATTTTGTAATCTTATCCAATTATCTATGAATGCTTATATTTCAATTTCAATTTATTGCATCTAAAGCTCATAATTAGATTTGCCATGGTTCTGCTGGTACAATTAATTATTTTTAAAACTGCACCTTACTGAAAATTAAGGTAGAACAACATTTTTAAAAATGACAAAAAAGGCCCGACGGAATGCAGGGAGGCCCATGTGGCACAGGCCACCACCCCGCTGCAAATCAGACCCTGCACACACCCATCCGACTCTCTCCCAGTCCCCCGTCTCTGCACATCACAGCTTGTCATCTATTGAATGCATCCTAAATGACGGTTTCCGCGCGCAGAACTTCAAAGGCGTTGGCGATGGGTAAAGCCCTTCCAGAGACTGCAGGGGGCTATAGCCACTCAGCGCCATTCACGCCTTCTTTACAAAGGGAACATTAGCAAGGGCCTTGTTTTATTACTTTGCGAAACAGAGTCGGTTAATATTCAAATGTGCCTGCCTTCGAACTCAAAAGAAACGAACATTTAACAAGTCTTAACGTTTAACAGAATACTGCAATCACTACCACTGATTCTTGGCAGTACATTCACGCTCAGGTAGTTACTATGTTGAACTGTCGTATATGCGTTGTTACATATATACACTACGTACGAACTTTATTTTAATTCCATCACTTACGTTTGCGTATATTTTAGTCATTCTTGCAAACTGTGCGAAACGAATGTTTTTAGCCGAATGAATTCTTTGCTGAGATAGTTCATGGTTGTGGTTGGTAGTATAGCTTTTGAGCAGAAATGCACATAATAGAAAAAATTTCTGGCAACATCCCCAGACGCAGAGTACGTAGCGGGTTGGTTCTCTGCGTATGACGTAAGGCCGTACAGTTTCCGGGCTAACGCTTGATGCAATCAGCTGAAAGTGAAGCGCAGTAACCTACTTGATGACTTGACTAATGGAGCTATAGAATTTATTTTTGCACCTAAGACAAGATCTGCTGGTCGAAACGTTTAAGGTAGCTTTGCTTAATGAGGGGTTTTTAAGGAATGCGTTTTTGTTACACATCTGCTTGTTGTATGACAAGGTAGCAAGTTGTCCAGCTACGTAAGCTAACCTAGCTAATCAGCCAGTTAAAAGCAGCCCTAGCTCTTGCCAACTTACTGAACTGTGGAATTAAATAGAAAATACAGCAGTGGTTTATTAACTAGCTAGCTAGCTAACACAAGCTCTGCTTGACAGTTTCACTGTCGTTTTAATGCATAAGAAATCATCGTTCACAAAATTATGTGATGCGCTTTGCGTATTGGGTATTAAACACTGCGGTGTGTAACTTAAATCTGTTTAATGTAGTGTAAGAGATATCCGTTTTCATAGCTGTACAATGTGTGCTGCATGTGTACCTGCTGGGTTTTCTTTTCAAACGTATTTATAAGTGTGTTTATTTACTTTTTTAGACGTTGTGCAATCCGCTCATACAGCTCGGATTCCCCGTTTTAGACAGAATGGCCAGCGCTGCCCCTCAAGCACCCGGGTCGGCGGCCACCGATAGTGCGACGACTGGATCCAGTGGCCAGGCAGCGGGAGAAAACGCCAGCCAAGACAGTACCTTTGAGTGCAATATTTGTTTGGACACTTCCAAGGACGCTGTAATAAGCTTGTGCGGCCACCTGTTTTGGTAAGGCACCGTGGGCTTGAACTGAATGAATACAGTAATAACCAGCGCTGGTAGGAGTCTCAAATACTAACTCTTATTTTTTCCATTCCATCATTTTGGGTGCATGTCTGTTGTTGACTCAGTTGGCCCTGCTTGCATCAGGTACATTTAACATTTTATAACATAAGTTTTACATTATATTTCTACTCTCCTTGAAGTATATCTGTATATGACGTGTGTCTCTCTGTCTGTCTCTGCCCCACCTCATTCCCATTCACAGTGGTTGGAAACCAGACCAAATAGACAAGTGTGTCCAGTATGTAAAGCGGGTATCAGCCGAGATAAAGTCATCCCACTGTATGGCCGAGGTAGCACTGGTCAGCAGGACCCCAGGTCAATTTAATGCTTTAAATTCCTATTCAGAAATGTGTGCATTGTCAATTAATTTCACATGCTGCCAGCTCAAAAGCCAATTTAAAAAAAATTGCTGTTGCAAAAAGCAAACAAAGTAAATAAAAAGGTAGTAGTTGGTAAAAGAATGCATTAACTTTCTTGCTTCTGGAATTTCAGAGAGAGGACTCCTCCTAGACCACAGGGGCAAAGACCAGAGCCTGAGAATCGCGGCGTAAGTGAAATCATTTTGTGCTAATTAGCCAGATTTGTTAGTCATAGTTGAAAAACAAACAAATAAGCACCAATAATTTCTGCCATTTTACAAAGCCAGTCTGAGCCATTTCAGTGTTTACATATTTTTGGTGAAAACACATTAGCTGGATCACTGATTGTCAGATTGCGTGAAATGTTCTAAAGTCACATTTGCAATACCGTGGACCTTGTTGTGCTAGTCGTGATGAAACTATTACATGGCCTACTACAGTAGGCAGTTACTGTAGTGCCAACGAGCAAGTAATTCATTAGTAAAAATCCTGCCCCCAAAGGGACTTATTAAGCAGTATCTCCAATGAGAGAACTGGGAAACTGCTTTTTGGTGCCCTCTCAGGAAATGATAACACCTGGCATTTGAGATTGCATCACATTTCTCTGTGTCTTGTCCTCAATCTGTTGTATAGGCTACAAGCTATTTTTATAACTTGGAATACTTGGAATTTATATTTATACTCACCTAAATAAAATCAATTCTTAGATTATTAGGTAGGTGTTATAATGAAATACAATCTTAGATGCTGTAGCAATAGCCTAGACATGTTGAATCGATTAGAGAAATTCCCAGATGTGCAGCCTGAAACTCAGTTCTTCCACTACAGACACCATGTACTTCCACAATGCGAGTGAACTAAATACAGTTCTACATTTACTCACTTTTCTACATTTGTTAGTACCTCTTGTTTGGTGTTCAAAGCAGTGGTTCTTTTCCACAGGGATTTCAAGGATTTGGCTTTGGAGATGGGGGCTTTCAGATGTCCTTTGGGATTGGTGCATTTCCTTTTGGCATCTTTGCTACAGCATTCAATATCAATGATGGACGGCCAGCCCCAGGTATGACAACCCCCACACCCTCAATCCCCACCCCAGGTGTAGCCCTAGTTTCTCACCTGTTACTGAATCAGGCCTGGTGCCTTTAGCATTTTAGCATTTACATGGCGTGACCTGGCTGAGTCATGGAGCTATGTCCCTTGAAGGACTTAATCTCCATTTTACTTTTTGATTGTTTCTGATTCTGTAGCTTAGTGGTTAAATTACTAGACTAGCAATCAGAAGGTTGCCAATTTGAACCCCCCCAGCCAGGTTTCCCCTAAGGAGAGCTCTAACGTGAATTGCTCATGTTGTATTCAGTCATAATTGTAAGTCACTTTGGATAAAAGTGTCTCACTGTAAATCTAAATGTGTTTCTGGTCACTCTAATTCCATAAAATGACATAGCTTCCTCCTCTGTATTATGTTTGCACATGTATACTTTTTCTGAATTTCTCTGTAACTCTTCTATGGCATGGTATGCCTGTGAGGCAGAAGTTGATGTGCTCTGTTCCCCCAAGACTCATCCACCCCTCTTACCATCCATCCCCCTCTCTTCTCACCTCCTCCTCACTCTGTCCTGCTTCTTAAGTTTGATCACACTCCTTTGTTGTTGGACTGCCTTATGTCAGACTAGTAGTATCCTTCTTTCTGACTAAAGAAATGGACCCAGTTTCTTCACAACTGAAAATAAACAGAGAATCTGGGGATCAATACCTTCTCCTGACTCTTCAGTGCCACATGTATAACACCCTCCTCCTTTCTAAACTTCCCAGCAGCCCCTGGGACCCCGCAGCACATGGATGAACAGTTCCTGTCTCGCCTCTTCCTGTTCGTGGCGCTTGTCATCATGTTTTGGCTCCTCATTGCATAAGCTATTACACCCGACGGATGTGAGGATTGTCTTCTCTCTGAGAACGGCGATCAATGGCTAAGTTATGGACAGCGATTGCACAAGTTTGAACAAGGTTTCACTAGCGGTGACAGGTTTTTACTTTTTTTTTCTTTTCAACAGCAATGGATGAAGTTGAACATATCTTTTTAAAAAATCCTCCTTCATAGTGAGGTGAATACAGTACAAATTACTGTAAATGTTCTCTCCTTGGTGTCCTTCCCTCCCTGATTTAATTTTAAATAAAAACCAGAGTCTTATTTCTCTTAAGATGTTTTGGCATAATCTATCCAGTTACATTTTCCTTGGTGAAATTATAGTTGTGGTGTTAAGTGCACCATTATATAAATCTAACATACTTGCCATACTTACAGCTGCTAACTATTGTCTTAGCTGGAATGTCCAAAAATTAAATATGGGGTCATTTGTTGCTAATCGACCTGTTAAGGGCATATTTTGATTTTTACATTTAGGTACCTTCTAATTCCCGAAGTGTAGTAAATTTAGGCTTAAACCTTACCTTCATGTAGCCATTAATATATAGACTCATTTAGGTGTAAATAATTGGGGACTGCATTGTACATTTATAGTGTGTGCTGAAATTCATTCTCGTTACTTCCATATTCATTCGATGTGCTGTTGTAAAGTTCCGGGTTATCACAAATACTTTTGATTAATTCCTCAGTCTCGGCCATTTATTTTGGGTATTACGCTACGGATACTCTTTGAAGAGCTTCTGAGAGAGCAACTGTCAGCTGTGCGCGTGACTCGCGTAATTCCCGCGTTGGTGTCGCGCTCGAGACCACTTTCATCTCGCGAGGAGAGCCGCCCTGGCAGGATCCGTGCACTTCTACAAAACAGTGGAAATTGAGAAGTGGTTTATTGATTTAGTGAAGTTTGTTGAACAATTATTAACACTTGCGTGCAAAATGCAAACAAAAAAATCAACACTCAAGCAACAGCACCTCTAGCGGCTGAACAACAACACAGGAACGTTTTTGCTCCTTCAAAGCCCGTGCATGAACTCAAATCATGCCTCTAAAATCTACGAGAATCCGTCGATTCCGTTACAGTTTTATCACCAAAATTGTTATGACTTCACTTTCAATCTACGAGGTAAAATCTGTTAATTATAAATTATAAGCATCAGGAAAGGCATAGAACTAAGCCAAGTCGGACACTCCATTAGACTCACCAACGTGTCTCCCAACTGTACATTGTATTTGACTTTCGCTGCATCCTTATCCACGGGAGTTTGATGCAGATCACGAGTGCAACATTTCTCTGAACGTGGTTCACTTAAAGTATTACTTTACTTGGGTGTCTAAGTGATAAAGATTCATCTACTCGATTCGGTATGTGAAGTCTGCCATTCAGTTCACCGCATTATACAGTTCGCGTTTACATACCTGTCCAGGAGGAATGTCTATAATTCTGAGTCCAGCTTCTTCAAATGTGTCTTTCCATTTTGGAAAACACATCGAGCCTTGTTTTACTACGTTTCTTGTGGGGTTTTTTTGTTTTGTTTTTTTTTTGTTTTTTTTGGCAGAACATTGTGTTTGTCCACAGTACAGACTCTACATATTTCAGCTTATTTGAATTAATAAGGGGACTAATGCACTTCTTTTCGGTCCTACTGAAAAGGACTGGCACAAATCTGAGCCACAGCTCTGAATGTGTTCCAGTTAAAGTATCTTTGCACAAACTCTGCGTCCAGTAACGCGTTACCCACACTTGCGCTGCTGTTGGACTTGCAGTCTTGCTGGTCCGCTCTGTAAATGTAAGCAGATTTCTATATATCACGATGACAAATTTTGTTATACAACTGACAATAAACTAAATAGTTTTGGGATCCGTGATTGCATTGTTTTGTGATGTATATTTCATCCATCAATAAAATTGGGTTTTGAATAAGGAATACGCGAGGCAAGCTGGGTGAGCTTGTTGTCACTAGAGGTGATCGGTCACTAGAGGGCGCAAGAGTAACGAGAGCTAAATACGTTTATTGAAATGGCGACGTGGTAGCATGAGACGCCGTTATACAAAATACACAATGGAGTACTTTTAAACTTAGGTTTTAATTAAATGTGAATTAACCATTAATAGTGTGTTTTTAAACACTCCATTACATTTTAAAATGTTGATAAAACTACATTGTTACTGTTAACTTATTAATTGAAAACTAACATTATTGACCTCATTTTTGGCAAACAATGGACTTTAAAAAGCAGAATAAATAGATCCTATACATCTGCTTTATACCAGAAACTACATTATTTTATCTTGAAATAATCTTCTTAATAATTACTGGCATATTTGTCAAACCTGTTGTTCTTGTTAGTGTCCCTAGTCTCAGTCTCTCCATTTCACTACTGTGAGTTGACAGCAGCTGATTATACAGTTGGGTATAAGTTAAGATAAGGGTAATGTACATGTCTCCTGGCAACAGCCTCTATTAACATTCCTGTTCATTTAAAAACAGCAATATGAAGTTTTTGTCTAATGGGATTAACATCGTTAGATGTGTAATATCCATTTTCAAAACCTTTTTGGAAATCTCTCCCTAAGGAAGGCTACTGGAAGACACCAAGACGCCACACTAATTCAAGCCAGTTTAATATTTCTGTCCAAATTGTGTCCGTTTCTCCTCCCTCCTCTCTTTCTGCTGCTGGCAGGACACTTGTGATGGAAGGCTCCCCGTCACCGAGGTGACGGCCAAGCCGGGTTGGAGAAGGCCAACGGGGGGGTTGATGCTGTGCGTTTCCCGCTCATAGATCCCAGAGAAACACGAACAGCAAGTTCTGCCGAAGAACACAAAGACTGCAACTCGAAGGACATGTGGAGGGTACACCAAACAGTACTCGATAATTAACAAGCGTGCTACGAGATAACTGCTCGTTTCTTTTCCTAATTCCACAAGTCTTACTTGCTGAAGAGGTTTGACAGTGCAGATCTGGTGACCAGCATGCTGAGTCAGTTAATGACGATCAGTGGCTCGCTGGGACTTGCTAGCGAGTTATTTCACAGAAACACATTTCATAAGTTCTTAACCAAATAAGTAACTTTTTGTTTTATCATCACATTATTATATATTATTGTATTATTATATATTAGCACCATATTGTAAAAGTAACTAACTATCAGGTAAGGAGACACATGTAATGTAAGCCTACACAATACCTCAAATTAGACTTCCACTATGTTCAGCAATCGTAGCACTGATTAGATATTGCTTTATCAGTTTATATCTAAAGATTTTAAGCTTTACATTCACATCTTTAGGAAGCAGTAAAAGCATTACAATAGATTCTTTTGTGAAGTCATAAATCGCAATGTGTTGACACTTTTACACCATGCCGATTTTAATTAATATTTCATGAAACTGTGTGACAAGATGTAACTGACAAATTGGCAGCTGATATGTTAATTTCTGCAAATCACATGGAAACACTTGAATGCGAGATCAGCAGTCACCTCTTTGCAGCTTCTAAGCTACTAAAAATCTTGCAGTGCAGGTAGGCAAGTTTCTCAACACGGGCCCGGCGCAGCAGAGGTAACCACTCCCAGTACGGCAGTTCCACAACCCCATACCCCTCCAGTTCCAGCTGCCTCCTCTTCATGGCGTGGAGCCCAAGTAGCTGCCGGGTCCGGTAACAGTAGTGGTTCCGATTCGTCACCTGGATGGCAAGCCGCCGGCGGGCAGGCCTGGAGGGGACCTGGCCGACTGCAGGGGAGAGTCCCTTGCGCTTGGTCAGGGCGTGCCAGAGGTCGTCACTCAGGTCAACTCCCACACTGAGGATACCCCCTCTCTCACCCTGCGGCTCCACGGGGCAAAGGTTCGGGCACCGGGCAGGACACGCTGAAGGCTGTAGCAGCGTGTTCTTGGCATGGGTGAGCTGGGCCAGCAGGTCGTCGGTCAGGTTCACTCCCACGTGCCCTGCTTCCCATCCCAAAGGGCCGCACGAGCCCTCATCTGAAGCAGGGCTGCCGACAAGGGGGTCTGAGGTCAGACTCAGGGGTTTATCACTGGGGTCTAGGTGCACTTCGAGGTCTATGGAGCGCATGTGAGGTAGGATCATTCGCTTGCACACGAAAGCCTCTCCACCCAGCAGCTCCTTCAGCATGGATTCCGCCTCCACCACCTCCATCTTTAGACACACGTCGGACTGGGCGTAGTCCCACAGCTGCTTCGTCACCTCCTCCCTGAGTGGCGGGCTCAGTCGCGGTCCGGTCCAGCCGGGCAGCTCAATTCCCACCGTTCCGTCCAGAGTGAACAGGTCCTTCTTCAGCTCCATCTTCTGCAGTTGGCTGGCTTGCCTGATGAAGGTGGGGCTCAGTGCCAGGCTCAGCAGGTCGTGGGGGAACTCACCCGCGAATGCCAGGCCAAGCAGAGCCGTGAGGAGGTGCTCAGGGAAGCGCTGGAATTCGGCCTGCCGTTCCCGCAGCACTTCAGTGAGACCAGAGTACAGGCTGGTGTACTGGCCAGGAACGATGCCCAGGGTACCGAATGCCCACAGGAGCTTGGCGGCATCTTTGCTCCTGTAGTGCGAGGCCTTCTGGGGCAAATGCTGGGCCACAGAAAGGAGAATACGGTCATCACGGTAGTGCAGTGCAGAGCAGGCCAGGGCCACGTGCATGAGGCCCTGCACGCCCATCTGCGGCGCCCGGCGAGGCACCTCATTGGCCATGGCCTCCAGCCAGGGCACATGGTCCAGGTGGCTGAAGCGCATCAGCTTCATCACATTAACCAGGCCAAAGTCACTCACGTGCTCGATCACAGCAAGGGTCCGGTCAACAAGCCTGCGCACGGCTCCCTCCGACAGCGAGCTCTGCGATTTAAACAGGCCCAAACAAACAGTCACCAGCTCTTCACCCTTCAGCCGATCCAGATGACGCATGAGAAGCACTTCCAGGGGTGGCAGGAGTGAAGCAGGGCAATATCTGCTCTCTCCCAGCACGTACATGAACTGTACCAGCTCTGGTGGTCCCATCTGGCCGAAGTGTCGGCTGATGACGTCGCCCAGCCTCTCCAGGTACTGCGGCACTGAGCATCTAAGGCTTCTCCACAGGTCGGCTGCGAGCAGCAGCTGCCGTAGCTCCATCACACCTGCCCGGCGAGCAAACTCGCTCTCCAGCTGGCCGAGCACAGCGTGCGAGGGGGAGAGTTCCAGAGCCAAGAAGGACTGCAGGATCTCCAGCAGCTGTGTGTGCGTGAAGCTCGGCAGGCTCTCCATGGTGTGGCGCAGAAGCATGTAGAAGCACGTATCGCCTCTTACCACCACAGTCTGTTCAGGGGCCACGCGGCCCAGTTCACAAAGAAGGCTGGTTATGTCTGAAGGCTCCATGTTGCCTTTTATCAGAGTTACTTTATGAAGCAGTAACAAGGCCTCCTTTATGTGAAGGACAGCTGGACGGCGGGATACGTCATGAGTAAAGCTGCTATACTCTGGCCTGCATCTCTGAAAGGCGCGCGTGTCCACTTTCACATCCAGCTTGTTGCCTTTTTGGTTTTTGACAGGTTTGTTCCTTTTGCCAGCTGCTTCCCCGTTCAAAGCCAGACCGAGCAGCATGTTCTTGGCGCTAGATAAGCGGCGCGAGGAGCTCACAGTGTACGGGTTGCCCGGCTGTCTGAACACTGCACTGACCACGGCTGGAGAGCCCGCCTCCTTCTCCTCATCCAACCCAGAAGCATCTCGCAAGAGCACAGACCGCTCCACTTTGTTTTGGTAGTAAGCAGAAGGATTGTACACCAGGGATTGTAACTTTTCAGGACCATTCTCCTCTTCCCCCTCGTGTTTGCCCTTCTTCTGTCGCGAGGAGATGTGCCTGCACTCTAGCCTGAGGTGCGAGTGGGCGTGCCGCAGCTTGGCCACATAACGCAACAATGCCCTCGTAGACATGGGTCTATACTGAAGAAACATGAGGAAAAGATTTATGCTAAAGAACTTTCATACAAAGTTCCCAGTATACGGAGCAGAACATAACGAACCTAAGTGTTATTATCCTGTAAAATATTTATGGCAATACATTTCGCTCCTACACGCATTCGCGCTCAACGGTTCCTTTTAGCAAAAAATGGCAACAATAATTTGCATGTTTTTAGGCGTTTAAAACAGGTCTTATGAAACGGCTAAATGTTAGAATAATAATTTATTTACCTAGCTTAGCTAGACAGTCAACACAGTAATGTCAAATTGACGGTCCTTGCAGAAGAAAGGGGTTGGTTTATAATAAAGGTTAATCACGGTACATACTTGTGTACTTAGCTAGGACTGCACAGCTATTGCTATTTTCCCAATTCTGCGACATATCAAAACGGAAGTGTCACGGTCAACTGCACTTCAGCTCTGGATGTTGGTTGAATATTTATCGTACCTAGCTAGCTTGTAGTTATAAACCAAATTAGTTAGACAATATTTATCTAAACATCATCCGTGAATTAGTACTATACATATTATAACGTGCTCGCTTCCCTGTAACGGTCGGGAAAACTTCACATTCAATTCGATGTCATTCATTCTAGCTATGAAGGTAGCTTATCTTATCTTAGTGTACTAGTTAATAGGCTAGCGAGCTGGCTCGTATTCCATACCTAAAGCTGCCGCGCGAGAACTAAATGGTATAAACGTGTGAGAAAGATCCCCCACTTACACTGGAAGTAAGTCTCAATCCGTCAAATTATTCTGCGCACGACAGAACATCGTACACTTTCGAGGTCAGCATGGACATGCTGCTGCCCATGTGCCTCCATTGCCTGAACCAGACGTCATGTCATACGTAGTACAGTGTCTCAGCACGGACACAAAGGTGGAAACTGCTGGACGAAACCAATTCTACCATGAAGAGGAACCAACCAATCTCAACCAATCTCATTCGTGACGAGAACGTCCAGTGAAGTGCGGTTTTATTTGCCCATCTTCTTTGCTATTTATTCATTCCTCATATTTTACTTGTTTTTATTATTTGAATTGTCATTTAAAATATGCTTATCCTGATCTGCATCATATCTGTATGTGACCTTTAGTTGACTTTGTAAACACTCTAAACATAGGTATGGTACCACTGTTGTGGTATTCCAGATTTGCTCAGAAAAGGCTTCTCCCACTCACTGTGACCCTTAATGACATCTGTGCTGAAATACAAACAAACAAAAAAACCCTAGGTGAAAATTTGTTTTTATTCACATCTTTATTATTTGAGTTCATATTTGCTAAGATATGCTTTTTTTTCCCCAAGCGATTTTGAAGCATAAAAAATCAGAATGAAAACATCGGTGACAGTTTGTCCTTCCTTCTTACATTTTAAGAACTGTGAGACAGAGGGGGAAAAACATGAGGAGCTTTCATGTATTTACTTTGATTGTTACATGTAATGGCCGACTGAAATTTTTAAAGATTCATATATTATATTCCTATATTGATAGTTTGAAAAATAAAAGCTGACATGTCAGTCTCATTAATTCACAAAAGTATTCACACGCAATAGCTCAGTATATTTGGATAGAATAGATATGTACACATAAATAACAATGATATTTACATGCAGTCAACTGCCCCTTTGTTTCTACCAAGAACATAGCAGGACACAACAGAATTACATAGCAGCAAATGTGGCCAGAATCAGTGGAGGGGTGGTGTCCATCTAAAGCTTTGTACTCACCTAACACCCAATGTCATAAAGCTATGAAAGATCAGATAATTAATCTCAAATCAGTAGGCAGTTTCAGACTACGCTTGGCTGTGATCAGAACGGCACATGCAGTAATAAAGTTAGGTGCGTGTGAGACAAATATCAAAGCCATGTAGCATAACTGGCAAAATTAAATCTATTTTGATGTCACAAAAAGCAGCAGTGTTTCATTTGGGATGTATACACGAGGCTGCCACAAACTGTGGCATTATTTAATGGTAGGGGCAAGGTCATTGAGGGTGTCATGTTATAGCTGTGTGTCATGGGACAGCCCAAATTGTTTTAATGTGCCAGTTTTCTGTATTAAAATAATAATAATAATTTACTTCAGCACAAAAGAACCAGAGTAGTGTAATTTGCTTATGAGTTAAATCAGGTCTGTCTGTGCTGAGAGGGCCCCTGTTTCTCCAAAGGATAATTCTTCAAAGTATTATTGTTACAAAAGCACCTGTTTGCGGTTGGGAAGCATGTGTCTGATCAGCCCAGCCGAGACATTGTTTCACTGGCGGATATTCCTAGCAGGAATAGGGGCCTTTCTCAAAGCAGCCTTCATGTCAGTGACCTTTTGAGGTTGCACGGCCAGTGATTCTCTGTGCCCCAAACGGTCATAAAACAGGGCTTATGATACTGCTGTAAGCTTTGTGACAGAAGGTGTTATAGTTCTTTTTTTAAATGCTACCACTTTACCACCTCTGTTGTCTTGTCACCACCTGTTGTAAATTTATCTAACCCTTTTCTTCCCACAGTCTTAATTCATACTACACAAACTCACTACCTAATCCCCCTCAACATCCACACGATCCACACTTAAGTCTTTATAACTCATTCATATATGGCAATGCAGCCTGTGTACACGGTGAACACCACTTCAATCTACTGCATATTATATTTTTAAAGTCAAATATTCTAAATGATACTTTCAGAAAGTATACATTGACACATATTCTTTTTGGAAGAAGATACGTTCCTGCTCATATAATCAATTTATCAACTTGCGGGGTGTACTTCAAAAGTGCACCCTTACCCACATACTATTCCGATTGCCCTCATAGCATTGTCTATTTATTTTTTTTTTATTTAAATTTTTTGTTTTGGCTCAGCCGCTTGCACCTCCTCTAACCGGCAGCTTCATAAGCCAAACGTCACCCAGCAGATATGCTGTTCGTTCACAATTCACACCTCTCTTAAAAGAAAAACATTGTCTGAGACCAAAGCAAAGTGCATTAACCAATTTGTGTTTTTTTAACACCTCACTCTCACGCTCTTTCTAATATATTCTACGTTGTTTAGAAACATGGAACAAAACAAAAAAAAAAGGCAAAAGTGATGTTCTGGTAATAAGTTCTGAGTCAAAATGACCACACGTTAGTCCTCCGCCACTGCTTTTGCTAAGAGCACAGGGGGTTGAGGTGAACTCCCACACACACACACACAAAAAAAAAAAACATACCCTAAGGCGCTGGAGTCCATTGGTAATAAATACTTGAACTACACCCACTACAAGAGACCTCAAGACCAGCAACACCTCATAGATATTTGGTCCTTCTGTTCAAAAATAAAACAAATAAATAAACAAACAAACCAAGAAAAACAATTGTGTGGTATGGACAAGCACCATAAACAGGAGAGCATCTCATCTCCATGTGGCTTCTCATTAAAATTACAAAAAAAAACTCATATTTTTCCCATATTTTGTTTATCAAGCTGTTTGTTGTGGGCTTGGTGTAGTTGAAGAACAATTTAAAGAGTAACATATAACTTATACCCACAGTGTTTCTAGACTTTAGTCTGATGTCTGTTTAGATCTATGTTAGGATTCAGGTCATAGAAGTTCAACCATGATGACGTGTGAGTTTGGCATCGTGACTGGTATACTGAGAGCCGGTGTCAGACAGATACTCTCCTGATAGGAGGGTACCCTGGCTAAAAGCTCCAACAGTCTATCCTTAAGACTGTATTATTAATGCCTGATCCCTTGCCTTTAATCTGGATTATTAATCCCTAATCCCATATCCCCTGAGTGTTAAATCCAGCTACTCTTTCTCCTTAGCTACAGATTTGGAGCCAACTCCACCTACACACAATACTAAACCAACGCCTTTCAAGACACAAGAATGTTTCTAGGCCAGTCAATGAAGCCTCACATAACCATATCCCAGATTTCACCCCTCAACCCTGTCAGCCTCATTCAGCAGGGCATCCTTGGACTATCCTCAGAAGTTGCAGACCTTTTTTGTTTTGGTGCAGGGGGATTAGTGGGGGGTGGGGGAGGTGGTTGTACTTAACACTATTGTAACTGGTGCTCTAAGTGGTACTGCATCAAAGAGGTCACATTCACCCGCTGTCAGATCTCTGTGGACTCGATCCTCTCCAAGCGTGTGGGCACAGGCCAGGGGGGCGCCAGCTGATGGAGCACAGGCATCTTCTTTTCCTCAGCTGGGGGGGTCGGAGACGTAAGCGACACGGTTATGGGTGCCAGGATGGGGACCTCTGGGCTGATCGCATTGGGTGGCGACGAGCCCGGCGAGGGTAGGGCCAAAGTTGGGGGTGGGTCTGGGGGCAGGGCCGGGGGCGGGACAGGGATGGAGAGCTGCACCCCGAGCTGGTCCACGCGTTCCTCCAAGGCCTGGTTCTTCTGCAGCATCTCGACGTAGCTGAGCTGCAGCTGCGCCTGATACTTGAGCACACGCTCCTTCTCCCCCTGCCAGGTGTGGCGCTCCTGGGCGAAGGTGAGGGCCTGACGCTCGCGCTGTTGCCGCTCCACGCGCAGCTCGCTTTGGAGCAGCTCCAGCTGCCGCCGCAGCTCACCCGCCTCCTGCCTCTGCACCTTGGAGTCGTCGCTCTGCAGGCTGAGCAGAGCGTCTGGGGCAGGCGGAGCGGGCAGGGGCAGAGGAGGCAGTGAGCTGGGGCCCTCCGGTGGGCTCAGGGGCGAGAGGAGGCGCTCTCTGCTGCGGGACAGCACCAGATGGCCCACGTCGGCCAGGCTGGGCTCGGGCGTGCGGCTGAGAGTAGAGCCACTGCCGCTGAGCTCACTCAGGGCTTTCTTCAGTCCAGCCACCTCCGCCTCGAACGCGCTCAGCTTGTCTCGCAGCACGGTTACCTGCGAGGGAAGAGAGGAGGCAGGAGAGACAAGCAGGTCGGGCAATGAGACCACTTTATTTAACAGGGACGAGCTCTTTAAGGGACCACATCACTGGATGTTTGTTCCTCGTCACACAATCATCTTCTCCAGCAAAGGAAACGCCGAGTTGAATGAGGAGTGTCAGATAAGAGAAGACAATTATGTACACGTAAAGCAGTGAATGTTCAGTACTTAGGCAAGGTGACCTTGGTCTGCAGAGCAGAGAGCACAAATGATACAGTGAATAAAATTATGACAGAATTACAGAATTAAAGCTGACACAGGTGACACTCTTAGTAATGATAGCTATTAATAGAGTAGTTGCTCTATGAAGAAGAAAAAAGCCAAAATACTTTCACACAGTCCAACTGTGTAAGTATACAGTGAGTCAGTGCCTCCTGCCTGAGGGATAAGTGCTAATTCTGCCTGTCACAGAGGAAGGGACTTTAGAAAAAGGTTTGGATGGACGGTGTGGGATAGATTACAAGGGGGACACTGCTTCTCTGGTTAAGTATGGCAAAAGAAATCAAGAACTGAAAAATTGATTACGAGAGCTTCAGCGAAACGCAATGACATAACTCCTCATTATCCCGTCACTTCCTGATGAATGCCTAAAAAATAATGAACCAAGCATACTGCTACATAGTTCGGGTAAACGGACACATGCAGACAGGCGTCACTCTCTCACCTCGGCCAGCATGGCCTGCAGCTCGGCTTCGCAGCGCTCCAGCTCCAGGGTCTTCGTGCAGAAGGACTCTTTGAGGCTGATCTCCGCCTCCTCCCGCTCCCTCAGCTGGGCGTTGAGCTCCTTCAGCTGGTTTCGGAGGGCCACCATCTCACCCGCACGCTGGGTCACCTCACCCTGGCTCTCTCGGAGCTGCTGCTTCAGGAGGGAGATCTCGCCCGCCTTCTGGCACACCTGCAGAGGGGAGCAGGTGAGAAGAGGAGAGGAGTACAGGAGGTGACGTCTAAGTGGTCACACCACTCCTGGGAGCTACCTGCGCTATGCCTGATGTAATTAACACTAACAGCAGTGAAGGGACTCTGATGTAAGAAGATGAATAGATGGGTTAATATATAGCGTTTATTGCATCCATCATCATCACCATTCATCTTCAAGTGCAATTCAATGCTAATATCAGTCAGGAAAAATGTTTCAGGCTTTCAATTTTCATAAATCAGTTAATAATGTTTTCCCTCATACTTGAGGATTTGGCATTTTAACTCTTTTAAGTGTTGGAAGGACTTGGATGTAAGAAGATCTAAAAGCAAATGATTTATCGTTTGTTGACTGCAGTTCCTGATCTTGTTGCATCCTGGATTCATTGTGCTGGACCCTCATCATAGTGTTTGATATGCGAGTGTGATACTCGTCCACCATTTAACAATGATCTTGGTGTTACGATGCCTTTGGGAAATGCATCTTAGAGCTTGTAGATATGGAGTTTATTATATTGCTGTACATGTAAGTGCAATCCAAACTGCTGTGATCCATCGCCTATCCGTCTCACCTCCCACTTTGTCTCCTCCAGCTTGGGCAGGAGGTCAGCCTGCTCCTTCCTGAAGTCCAGGCACTTCTTCTCCAGCTCCTCGCGCTGGGCCAGGAGCACGGTCATGTCATCCTGCAGCCGGCGTTTGTCCTGCTGCAGCCGGGCGATCTGGGCCTGCAGGGCCTGCTGGGAGCGCTGGGCGCGGCGCGTCACCTGCTGCAGCCGCCCCGCGTAGTTCTGACGCAGCTCCTCCATCTCGTGCTCCCACACGCGCTGCTTCTCCTCAAACACCTGCGCGATGGCCGCCTCGCTCTGGTCCAGGTTCCGCCGCATGTGGAGGACCTGGGGGTGAAGAGAGGGAGAGAGGGAACAAGGGAGCAAGGGTGAGAGGGAGAGAGGGAGGGAGGGATGACCAGGTGGCCTGTTAGGGGGGTTCTTTCAGGCAGTGGAGGTATGGTGGATCTCACTTTTTTGGGGTCGCTAGTAATATATCGCTGAAAATCACTGATTTTGTATATAACAGGGTTAGACAATGTAATAGTATATTATTATACACTTATTAAAATATAGCCTTTTATAGCCTCTTCTTCATCTGTGACAGTGATGCTGAAAAAACCCCATGACTGAGAACTAGGTGGGTGACTTAAGAGCAAAAACCTTTTACATTTGACACACTGTACCAACTAACCAAGATGACATAACAATGACGCAAATAAACCACAATAAAATGTATGGCTTTGTAGCATAACCTTTGCCCCTTTAGACCAAGTAAAGACAAAAATCCAACAATACCAAATTATTCACAATAAAATATGGCGACATTAATTTACTAATGAAAATACAATATAAAAGTACACTTTTAAAGTTGATTCAAACACTGCATGCAAACCTGCTGCAGCATGCTTCGGCTATTGCAGGTTTTTGCTGCTATTCCGTAATCCCAGACATTGCATCCTGCCTCACCTCCTGCTCCCTCTCCCACAGGCGGTCCTCCAGGTCGCGGATGACATCGTCGGAGGATGGCGAGGGTCGCAGGGGTACGGGTGCGTCGCTCAGGTGGCTGAGCCGCTGGTAAGAAGAGGAGCTCTTGCCCGAGGACGAGCGGCCGCTGTCCGAGGCGCTCAGGCCGTTCTGGTAGCCTGGCTTGTCTGGCTTGTCCAGGCCGGCCGTGCCCAGCCGGTTGATGTGGCTGGTGGAGGCACTGAGGGGCCCTAGGGCCGGGGGCGGCCCATAACCCGAGCCTGCATAGGTGGGCAGGCTGGTCAGAGAGTTCCTCCCAGAGTCTGATAGGCTGCCCTGTGCCGCCCGGCCACCCCCGGACTGGCTCCCCTGCCCACTGGGACTGTCCTGGTCCCGCCGGGATCCAGAAGCGGCCTGCCCCCCTCTGTCACCCCCACTGCCCCCATTGGCCCCACTGCCTGGGCCCCCTCCTACACCTGTGCTAGCCTGCAGGGGGCACACCAGGTTCTGCATGGAGTTAAAGCTCTTGGGCACCACAGGTTTGAAGGCAGAGGGACGGACCAGCGTGTCTGGGTCCTAAACGGGAAAGCAAGGGAAAAAAAATTTGTTCACCTGCACATCTGATCATGTGTGAAATTCTAAGAACATATGACTAGATTAGACACTGGCACAACACATATTGCGTATGGATTCTGAGCAAGCTCCAACTTCGTATGAAAGGATGATGAACCTACATACAGCTTGAAGTAACCTACATCTGGATTAGCACAGAAATAGCCACTCAGGGAAAACCTTTTACTCGTTGCTTTTTTATAGCAGCGTTTCTCTAAGTGTGTGGTGTGCTCCTCCTCTGGGGAGCACAAGCATGACAGAGGGCCGCATGAGACCCGGGAGAAAGTACCGCGTAACTAATGTTTTGACGTTGGAATCTTTGTCATGGCAGAACAATAAACAACCCGAGTTTTCTCGTTAGTAGTCATATGCATTCACGCAGAGAGTCTGTAGGTTTACAGAATGGAGACGTATTTGACAGCGACGGGGGACAAAAAAAGAGAAAAACAAGGCAAGTCACTGTGATCAACCAAAAATCAAGTCCCGAAAATATTACAAAGCCTCTCTTACTCTTGGGTTCACATTAAAAATTCTCGCAGTGTGAGAGCCAACAAATTAAGAAGACACTTAAACACTCCAGTCACATTAATAGGTCACTTAACTGTTATCGTTGTATCAAAGTGATTGCAAATTTTCTAAAACCTATTTAGTTGCCATTTATATTTCCTCCAATGTTATCCCCGTTTTCTCACAAATGAATCATTATGCCAGTTCCCACCCACCAGCTAGCTAACCTGTAGGACAACTACCAGCCATGGACTGAGCAGTGAGCAGGTGCTTCCTCTGAGACGCATGATGCCAAGCACCACGTCTTTCCAACCGCTGTCCCTGCTGTGACACAGGACAGCCCAGCACTCTCGGAGGGTAGCGCCAACTGGCCTCATGCTTTGATCAAGTTTAACTGTAAGTAGCTCTTTATCTGCACAATGTAATTTACTGAAAGAACGGTGAAAGGAGTGTTCGTGATCTTATTTGTTAGTGTCAGTTCATTAAAGTTACACTTTGCCCAATTTCTCATCATGGGGGGTGCATGTTTCTTCCTCCAAAGGGGGGGCGTGACAGAAAACGTTACAGACCCTGCAGGGTGATTCTGCCTGATTTCAGTTAAGGGTCCCTTAAAAGGATAAAGTTGGACAGCCTCAGAATAATTCTACTCCTCCTTTCATCGAGACCTTTGTCCATGAATTTTAACAAGAGCAACTCATCTCCACTGCATACTTTATAACAACTGTAGTGTTAGCATCACTACCTTTTCTTTCCAATTCCATTATAATGTACCTTTGAGAGCTTCAATCACTGTGGCCTACACTGTGTTTGTTAATGGCTATGTCAGCAGAATACAACACCTTCCTCTCCGAGGAAGACCTCTCTGAGGAAGTGCTGTACCTGTGCCTGTTCCAGCTTGCCAGAGATGGGCGTAATGTTGGGGGGGTTATGGTTGTCCAGCTTGGCTTTGCACTTGTCCTTGTGTTGCATGGGTGCCTGGTGGCTGTTCTTGTCATTGTTGAGAACGACGCTGTTCCCGCACAGGTCCAGACTCTCGCCCCGCCTGTGGCCCTCCCTCCTCCCGCCGCCATTGGCGAATGGGCCGTTACCCGCATGCTGCCGGCCAGCGCCGTTGCCCAGGCCGCGCTCCGAATCTGCATGCCCACCACGCCCGTTGCCATAGCACTCCCGCTCGACGCCGCAAGTGCGCTCGTCTGCCGACACGCCCGCTGACTTTGTGCCCGGCGGTGGGAGGCGATCGGCGCTGAAGCTGCGGTCGTCCAGGCGACGGCGGGCGGTGGGGTTGGGGGGCGGCACAGCCGCCAGGGGGCCGTTGGGGGTGGTGCGTGTGCCCACACTGCGCATGGTGATGGCCCGCTGGCTGGAGGCTCCACTGCCAACGCTGCCCATGCCAGGAGCACGGCGCCCCTCACTCAGCCGCCGGCGACCCCTGCAGGCTGGGGCAGGCAGGGCGGCAGGGCTGGGGCGCAAGTGCCCCCACTACACAGGAGCAAAGAACAGAGAAACACATGCATCACACACACACACACACACAAAAATCACAGGAGAGACCATGAGCACACGATGCCTTACACATAGGTAAATATTAGTACACTGAATATTATTTAAAAAACAAGTTGCTTGTTGCAGCTTTAAAATTCTGGGTACATTAAAAATTGCTAACAGAACAATAATCTGTATTATACATTTTGCTATCGGCTAGTGGATGTTCAGGCACTAGATAGCTTACAAAGAATTCTTAGAGTGCATATAAATATATATATATATATATATATATATATATGTGTGTGTGTGTGTGTGTGTGTGTGTGTGTGTGTGTGTGTGTGTGTGTGTGTGTGTGTATAAGTGTATATATGAGGTAAAAAAAATTGTTTAAATACATTCCAAGCTAGATGATTTGCTTATCTGTAGAATTATTAAGATTTTATTACAGAATTATTATTATTTTATTCCAGATTTCCTGGAACCATTTTTGTAAACTGGACTGTTTTTTGGAGTGTAAACACAAAGACTATGTTGAGCTAGAAAGTTTAGTATGAAACTTCAGCCTTAATACTATTTACCCACCAGATCCTGATTCCAACCCTCTGGAGTTCCCCAAGGGCAGGTGTACACAGAACAACCTCACTAAGGAACTGCCCAAACTTGACTGACAACATTCATTACAAAACGCTAACAAAAGCCAAACTTATCACACCAACTCCCACTTTATCACACTTTTACCATGAATGGAAGTACAAAAAAAAAAAAAAATTTGAAATACTAAAAAATCCAAGAACAGCAATGTAGACACTGAAATGAATCTTAGTTAGGAAGCCTTTAAATGCATTTGTCAAGTTTGACTGATGTAACTTAGGGGTGAAAATGGAAACACAGCAGAGGTAAAGATCTGGGCTGAGCTCTTCAGAAGCACATCCCAGGAGCACCAGCCTGGGTGGCAGGGGCCGGGGTGGTCTGGGGAAAGACGTCCATGATCCAGGGACTACAGACCAGTGGTGGGACCAGGGATCCAGCTGTGGCTCCATGCCATGCTTTCAAAGTTCTAGATGAAGAATAACACTAATATTTCAAGAGCATATAGTTGACCTGTTGTTAACTGGAAGCTGAATTTAATCAGATACTAAGCGTTAAATCAAGGTGTAAATCACAATCTTGAAAATAATACTCCCTGATTAAAATGTATATCCATATTAAGGTTGTCAGGCCCAACAATATAATACAACTAGCAACAAAAAATCTGTCAGACAATTCCAAACAAACGAAAATGCTCAAAGGTCCTTACTATAATGTTTAATGACTACAAAATTAATATGTATTAAGAAAGAAAAGAAACATACAGTTGTAATGATCTCACTCAGTCACATTAATTTTTTCACATTATAGTTTTACGATCATTTTTTGATGTTATGATATCTGCAGTGCTAACAGGACCCCATTCCTTGATAATTAAATAGTTATTACATATATCAAACGCACCTGCAGGATGTGCTGCGCACTGGAAAAAACTTCCATGAACTGGAACCAGCTCTCTAGCTGTCTCAGGTCATAATGCTAAAGTGAAACCGCAAAAACATTCAAACAAAACTATTTGCTCCAGAGTTTTATTTTCAGGGGCAAACAAGACACACCCTGACACGTCCGAAGATTAAAACTGTTGGGTTAATTATTCACCTGTGCAGAGGCAGATTGTACTGATTTACATAAGGAATTTTACTACTGTGTTTCCTGTAAACTCCAATGGATGTTGGTCTTATATGTTTAACATCTCCTCTGAGAAAAAAAAAAAAAATCCTGTGCTGTTTGACTGACTGAGAAATTTCATTATAAAATGACACAAGGGCGATGTCCCAAGCAAAAGTCTCACATGTTGAAACAATCCAAACAGCCTCACTAGAAGTCATTACCTCGTCTAAATTCATGGTCTTCAAATTTCAATACACAAAATCAAAATGTCATATTTAATTTAACTACAATATTAAACAATTCACTAATAAGAAGTTGATTTGATATTATATGGTAATACATTACAATTTTGTCATAACTGAGGTGGTTTGCTCTTTATACTAGCTGTCCTTTATTATGTAGTTTAAATACCCCTAATGCAGTATCACTATCACTTTCATAGTACATGCAACAAATTACATCTGCAATATTTGCCTGATTCTGACATCACTCTATATGTACTTTGTGGTTATTTTATAAACAAAACGTTTTCTACACATAAATAAATACGTTAAAATATTCCAAAGGTTTTGGGGAAATGCGTGGTCGCCTGTCTTCTTTCACTGAAGGATGTAACTCAAATGTCCTTGCCTTATAGACAATACATGTACAGCCGTTTGCTTCATGACGCCTTTGCAACGTGTTAGATTTACGATGAACGTTATTAAACTGTAAGCCATGTGCCATCTTAGGAGGCAGCAGCGGCTGAGTGCACTATCGTCATTTGTCCAGCAGGGGTCCTGGCTTGGATTGGCAGTGGCACGTGCCTCCACTACCTCTCTCTGCTACAGTCGCTCACTCACACGCATTACATCATCACTCCCGTGCTTCATGTAGCCCCGCGCACACACACACACACAGTTACGCTCGCGCTGCTTCTCTGCGCGCGCGCGCGTGTGTGTGTGTATGTCTCTGTTTCTCTCACGCACACGCACACGCACATAAACACCTCTATAATTCCCTCCTCCAGATAATCTGAGACACTGTGATAATGATGTTGCCTGCAGTACTGATGCACTCGTGGATATCAGGTCTTTAATTGGCATCGGATGTCAAAGCAGCAGTCTTTACTTCCTTTCATAACCCTAGAGTCAAAACACTAAAGTACATAAAAAAAAAAAAAAACAGAGAGAGAGGACATGAAAATAGAAACTGTCAGTTTGTGTATGC
The DNA here is from genome assembly GCF_041902795.1 of Electrophorus electricus. NCBI lineage: Eukaryota > Metazoa > Chordata > Actinopteri > Gymnotiformes > Gymnotidae > Electrophorus > Electrophorus electricus. The sequence continues at coordinate 26,502,500 of NC_137504.1, read as the reverse complement.
AGGTTGTGATGGTGTGGCCTACACTGATATCCAGAACCAATCAGTGGCTGTACGCAGCCTTCCACCCAGGCCTTGCTCCGTGCTACTACTGTACATACGACCCCTTCATCGCCATGCTTTGTAAATGACACAACTGCCCAACACCTTCACCTCCATGACGCCCCCAGTACCCCAGTAAACCGCGCACATAAATACGTACGTACATTCACAAACACGCCTAACAACGTTTGGGTCGTCACATCCCATAATAGCGCTTACAATGGATTCACGGGCCTGGTAAGAAACAAATCGGGCGCATTTGGGCTGCGTCTGCGGGCTTGAGCGCATATTAGGCAACGCACTAATGTCGGTGTTTTCCGTGAACGGCGGCTCCACGAAAGCTAGTGCTGCCTCCCGTCCGTAGAGCCTTCCTGGCGGCGCGTACTGGCACAATAGAGAGCCCACGGCAGTCTCGCTACGCCGTGCACCACAAACAGCAACGCCACACAGGATGAACAATCCTGTTGGATGTTTTTCTCTCTCTTTCCCTGTTCCCCTATGTCCGTATCTCTTTAATGCATTACATAACGCGTTTTATTCCAATAAAATAATTTCAGTTCTCTTGCCAATATTCGGGGGGGTTGGGGGGGGGGGGCAATCGTCGTTTAACACGGCGTTCTGCACCCTGGTCCCTTTCTCTATCATAAAAAAAAATCACAATCGTCTTTTACTCTCACTCGAACGAGCAAAAACGGTAAACACGGAAAATCTCTCTCCTCGTGTTACACTAAACATACCGCGGGTGAGACCGGTAGACATACAGTTTTTAACAGCCTCCGCCAGCGCGGAGTACGCGAGCTAGAGAGCGGGAGGGAAACACAGGTGTTGGCGAGACAACGCTACGGCGCCCAGGACGCGAGGAGGCTCCATCCCAGCACCCTGCCACTTACTGGTTGCACTGGCGCCGCGCGCTTCTGTTTCGCGTGGAATGGCTGCTCGTCCGCTCGGTTCGCGAGCCCCGCTCGGCCAGGTCCCGAGGTCGCTCTCGGTTTGCGGGGAGAATGAACGAGCGAGACGATGCACGGAGATCCGCCACTAACGCCCGGAGCAAGGATGAGGTGATGGGGTGGGGGGTGGGTAGCATCAGCTGTGTCGCACACCCACCTCCACCCCGCCCCTTTTGGTAGCTGACAGATCCGCCCCCTTTTACAAAGTCCTTAATGCGCGTGCGTTTTATTCCCATTGGCATCCTCGCCTCAGAGAGAATAGCTGACACAAAAGAGGTTCTTCGTGGTTTGTCTAAGCTTTTGGTTCCGAAGCTTTCTACCTCCTGGTGTGCGCCTTATTTGCACTTTAGGGGCCAAAGTGCCACTGCCAAACTGCCTTTTGAGATGTGGCAGTGGATTTCTAAAACCACAAGGTCACAGAGAGACCTTTTTTCAATATATATATATATATATATATATATATATATATATATATATATATATATATATATATATATATATATATAAAGAGAGAGAGAGAGAGAGAGAGAGAGAGAGAGAGAGAGAGAGAGAGAGAGAGAGAAAGATAGATACTTTGAGTAGACAACTAAAGCACTTTTGTAAGTCACTCTGGATGAGTGTCTGCTAAATCCCATAAATGCAAACATTTAATTGAATATACGTCTTACAAGCAGTATCACTGTTACGTCGTATGTGGACAAGCCTTATTCAGTAGTACAAACAGAGAATAAATATAAATATATGAAGAAATCAGACAGCTGCACTACATTTTCTGAACTACATTCTCTCAAACTGGGATGTAAAGGTGATATTGTCTGTAAGACCTTCAAGCTAGTTAGAACCCTTAAAAAGGTTCCTATATGAGGAGAAAAATACAGACTGCCACAAACAGCCAAGCACTATATAACCATTTTACACTCACAAACCACTAGAAAGCCATATCACAAAAATATATAATAGGTTTCAAAAAGACAGTGCAAAAATAAGAGATGTGTTAAGTTAATAGCAGAGAAGATATGCCTCTCTCTCACTCATTTTAGCTCTCTCATTAATAGCAATAATCGGTTGAGAAGGAACAGAAAATAGCTCTGGCACTATGACACAGTGTGGCTCCCCTGCAAAGTCAATGCTCTTTCTCCTAGCCAATACTTAATCACATCATTTTCCCAGATTTGGTTTATCCAAGAGTGAATACACTCTCTTTTGGTGGCCAACAACCAAACACCATTTTAGGAAGCTGGGATTTCAGTGGCATCTCTTTTCTACAGCTCTTTTAACACCCCCCCCCCCCCCCAACAAAACAAAACAAAGCAAAACCCAGAAACCAGTTAATAATGCAGAGTACAGGACTTTCATTTGTGCACAGTTAATCACAGAACAGGTTATCACAGTCTTTTGCTTTCCCTTCATTTTCTCTCTTCATTCACAAATTCAGTGGTGACATCAACGATTTGTCAAGGTTACTATGGCGATGGTCTCCATCCAACTGGAGCACAAGCTGCTGTCATATGACAGGGGGTGGGGAGAGAAAGAGAGAGAGAGAGAGAGAGAGAGAGAGAGAGAGACATGGCCAACTGCTTTATTTTCATCTCAGTTGATGCACAGGTCTGAAATTTGTGTGGTTTGAAAGTGTGGTTTTATCCTGCTGGTAGGCCTTGCATGTAGATGTTTATGCGATAAACTGACCTAGCTGACAGATACTATAGTGTGTGGTTCTGTTTTGGAGAGGGTTAGAAGCATGCTAAGAAGACTTTTTTTTAGACTTTGTTTTTTTAGCCCTCAAGCAGTACAAGAATGTCAATAAAAAATGGACTTTTTCTTTTTTTTTTTTTTTTTAAGTCTACATTCATTAAAGACTTAATGACAAACAAAGTGAATGATTCCTATTAAAAACACATTACATTTAATTACATTAAGGCACATAACATCAATCTGGTTACATGTTTATGCCCCCTCCTGGTGAAACATAATATTTACAAGTTATTCAGAAAACAAACCAAAATTATTTATGGATGTTTTCACTCAACCCAGAACTAACAGAAGTGTCCCTGACAGGTGTAAGTCATCTTGGAGCCCCAATCCCAGTGACCACAGGCAGCAGAGCTGGGATGTATGCTGGATGAAAGCTCCTGTCCTCCTGAGTGTGTCACGGTGATTGGATGAGTCATGGGGAATACCTCATCCAATCATTCACCCACAACACAACCGATAATGTCATTAACATTGACTTTGCTTTGCATGATCCTGATCTCAGGGTACTGCAGACAATGCCATGTATACAATGCAATCATTCCTCAATAAAGCCAAATAAACAATAATACATTCAACTGAAGCCTTTTAACACTTCCAAAGTGAAAACCTGTCTGGGGATAGGAAAGGCATAAAAGGTTTAAATGAGTTTACATGAGTATTTAGCCATAGTTAACAGTCATTGACTGTGTGATGAGATAACATTAAAATGGTGAGGTAATAAGTCGAGCTCACAGTTCAACAAAATGAAAAATTACCGTAACACAACAAAAGAATAACATGCCACAAAGACAAACCACAAGGAACATTCAAATTCACAATGTTTGGGGTTTCGATTAGGTATGCAGACATTATTGCAGCACATTTTAAAGGAGCAAAAATCACAGACTGTCACCACATAGGTACGGTACTAGTCAGCTGACTGGTGATAACACAGGAACAGGAAGTGTGTTCCATGTAGTAAGATAAATGTGCTTGCCTCGAGCTTAGTGCTGGCACAAGCCTCCCCGTCATCAGGTCAGAGTTACTACCCATTACTGCCGAGAAATTCAGCTTTTCCTTAATGTTTAATGACATTCTAATAAAAAGTCTACTTACTGATCCTTCTTTGTGCTGATAAAAATTTAACTGAACTCCTGTAGCGGTTATGTTTAAAATAAAGATATGATATGACTCATTAATATTGTAGATTGTTTTCCTCAGGCTGGTTTCCCAGAAATGGATTAAGTCTAGTCTTGGACTATACTGCAATACCAGTGGGGATATTCAGTCTAGACTTAAACTTAATATCAAGCAGAGGAACCACTTTCCTCAATATCTTTAACGTGGCAGTGTGACATCAATCATTCTGGTGTAAGAAGACAAATGATCAATTTGAGGATACCCACACACAATCCTCGTTGCCAGCCAATAAAATCTCTTGTCAGCAAACATAAAACAGCATCATAAGACAAGGATATAGCGCCCCCTTTTGGAAAATATTCAGAATGCTAAATATGTGTGAGTGAGTTACAAGCCAGGTGCACCATGCGTTTTACATATATGTTTATGACCAATATGCAACAGATCCTAAGGCACATGGAGCTTCCTGTTGCCTTCATACAGAATATGGTAACGTTCAGTTTGGTCTCTAAACAGTTTCAGGTTTTTCGGTATTAGGTCCATGAGCTAATCCCTTTAGGAAAACCTACTAAGTACCATTGAATATTAGGTAGCAGCTCAGTAACTGTGCCTGAGAAATTACTACATAAAATGCTGTTGTGGTTTGGTCATTTCTTTGGTTCCTGGCTCCATAGTGTATCCAGCTACAAGGCTAGCGCAACAGGAAGGCCTGGAGCTTTTAAGATGTATAAACACCTTAAACATGTATAAACACTCCAGAGATTGTAAGGTGTTTAGAAAGGCCTGTCTGTAGAAAAAACAATCAATCACATAAATACATACTTATTCAATAAAGTGTCAAGTGAAAAGTAACTATGTATTTTTTTTTCCTGTGGTTAGCATTTTAAAAAGGCATTTGTGTCAAAATTGTAATAAGTAATGCTAAGACTGTTCAGTAGGAAACGTCTCTGCTGACTGCTCTCCCAGTCCTCCAATAAGGGGTTCTGTTTCCCCGTCCTCAGACTCCACAGAGAGGTAGCGGCTGGGAGTGGTGGGTTCTGGAGGGCATCTCAAGCTGAAGGCAGCAGCCCCCAAGGAGAAGAGGATGGCCAGCATCTCGATGATCATGCTCTCTCCAGGATAAGTCTGTAGTCCATAAGGCGGAGTCGAGGGGTGGTCCCAGAGTGAGCCCCACCTCCCATTCTGCACGTTGTGCTCAATGACATAGAGACAGGTGCCAGCCACGCCCAAGACAATCAGACACAGCACCACTGGGCAGAGAGGTGGAGGAGTTTGAGTATAATGACAACGCAGCCTAACGGACAATGTTGTGGAGTTAACTTAAATCCCGTTTGTATTTCCGTCATTAATGTGACAGCATATAATGCAGTAACTACTGTGAATTATTCAGTAAGTACACTGAAACTAATATGAAATGTATGCATTTGCAGTAGTGAGGAATGATGGTGTGGAGCCAGCAGTGAACTTTAAGGGGTGAACTCTAGGTGGTACAGGAGTAGCTGTGTACACACTTTCATGGCAGGCACAGTATATCATTGTTTTATAGGTCAATCCTAGAGTAGCATCTGATCAGGGGCAGACCATTTGGGACCCAATACACTCATGACTGAAACAAGCACTAAAGTCTGGTTTCCCTGCCTTTGGATCAGATTCTTGTCTGCGCACACTAGAAGAGTTACTGTACCAACCCAGCTCCCGAAGGGGCCAAGATAAGCGGCGTCACCTGTGGAGACGTGGAAGGAAGCTACCACTCTGGAGTGGGTGAACCCGACGCCCAGGAAGTCCAGCAGGAAAGAGCAGCCGGAGGCGAATACGGAGGCATAGGAGAATGCAGCCAGCACATAGAGCAGCCACATGCCCAAGCCGTTCGGCCCACCAAGAGGAGCTGGAACAACAGCAATAACAAGAACGACCTCAACATACGAGTCAGGGTCCACCCTACACACTGACATGCAATCATGGCACACGCCTGTTTGTTCCGTGTCAAAGCAGAGTACTGGAGAAAGAAAACAGTAGAATGACCCAACTCTGCCTTCATGAGCTAACTCGGTCTGATTCCCACATTCTAAAACCAGGACATAACGGCACGATCCCAGTTACTGAACGTATAATGTAGCAGGATTCACGTTTTCATTCCTCGCGCGTTATAACCCCCGCCCCGGAGCTCGTACCGGTATCGGTGAGGTTTTGTCCCGCGTGCAGCGTGAACGCGACGCCGTAAATCAGCTGCTTGCCGTGTGGATCCGTGCCGTTCTGCACGTTGATCCAGTTGGGGTCGGCGATAGAGGTGCAGAGGGCCACCAGCGTGAAGCACTGGCAGACGGCGGCGGGGGATAAACCCAGCGCCATAGCTGTGCGGTAAGGTAGCAGCCACTGCGGAGGGAACAACGCGCCAAATAAGACGAGCTGCATAACGATTTATTTCTCTGACAGGGAAAAATCTGCAGGACTGTGGTTGTTAGCATGCTGGATCTGTGACACTGTTTTAACTACGTGGCTCGAACTGTGCTGTTCGTGTTTTACTTATAGGACAAACGTCGATAAATACGTGCTACAATGTTGCAACGTAACTTCAAACAGTGCAACATCAACTCCCGCACGAAGTGTCTGTAAATCACGTGACTACACTGACATGGCGTAGTATCATAAATGTTCTCAGAAATGCACTACTAACCTGGACAATCTTCACTCGAAATTAGATTCTTTTCGCATAAGGAATGTCTCAACTTTGAATCCTCTCCGTGTTCGCTGGCGAGGTTGACTTAACAGAACTAAAACAATGTTGAGTAGCCTACAACGTTCCTCCAAAATTCATTAGTCTCTAACGATAGATGAACACACCGATGTAAGATACAGCCCATTGGAAATGCAGCGCCCCCTTTGACTGGCCTCCGAAAACCCCACCAAAATAAATACACGTATCCTACGATCTGCATACATGAATAAAACGTAACCAGATGTTGTTGCATTTAAATTCAACATGCATGTATTCAGAGCATTTTTAGAATTGCTTAAATAGCCTTGGCAGTTGTTTTTACAAAATTCAACAGTGAAATGTCTGCAAGAACCGCATGTAGCAAAGGCGTCAAAACTGGTTTTCTGTATGTTACATAGAACAGTTGCTGTCTTCAGGAAAAATAAGAATTTAACAAAATCTGTGAAATATGTACATAGAAATGTGTCACAAACTAATTATTTCGTGCGTGTGGTACAAAAAAAATTACATCTAAAAAGGAAGAGGAAATCCATTAAAACCAGAACCTTGTAGTGTGGCAAAATAGTGCTTCAGTGCTCCAGAGAGGTGGCCGTGCTGAGGCCAGATTTTAAAGCCTAAATTACTACTTTAAAATGCTATATTAACAGGAACAGACAAACCTTTAATTAAATCACGTCAACGTCACAACCCAAGTGACCTTCGGCTTTGAGAAAGGCACTACATAAATATTAACATTAGTTCAGTCCTCTTAATAGTCCGATTGGGATTGAATTTTATTAAATTAAGTTACAGATATTCAAAACAGAAACAAACAAACAAGAAAGAATTAGCTGGCTGATGTTCCATGTGCCAGAGTTTGTGTACTAGTGGACAAGGAGGTGCTCTGAACGGTGGACGTAAGGCTGATTAGTGTGTTGCTGGCTTGGGCCAGCTCGGAAATAGAGACTCTTCCTCTCTGCTTGATGAACTGCGTCACAGCATCCATCTCCTGTGGAGTGATGAAGATGAACTTTCCTCTGTCATCGATCACTCCTGGACAGAATATGGGACAGAATGGGACCGAGACCATCAGTGAAGGTGTGCATTACAGAGCAGCAGGAAAACTGCATGGTTACTGAATTTAATGTCCTTTTCTAAAAATTTTTTTTTTTTTAACAACACATCCTAAAAAGGAAAGCAGAGAAGTCAGGTACGCTTGCTGTATATTGTTAAGTTCACAAACTGAACTAGCATCCATCGTCTTAATGCTCTTGTTCCACCATGTAACGCACCTGTAAGTGAGCCGCCTGCTATCAAGTCCTGCAGTCTGGCAATAGCATCCTACAAAATGAACAAGAGGCAGGAGTCATTAGAGGAGTCGTTACATTCATTAGAGGAGCCGTCGTTACATTCATTAGAGGAGCCGTCGTTACATTCATTAGAGTCATTAGAGGAGCCGCTCTTGTGGCATTCATTTCCAGTATCTCGAAGTCTAACTGTTTTCATATCATCAAAGAAAGAAAGAGGAACTCAACTACCTGGGCACGCATTCCAAAATGTGATGCCAAGTCCTCTAGCAACACCACCTTGGAGTCCTATTGAAACAGCAGACTTTCAGTTTTATGCCTTGGTACAGTAAGAAATAACTAAACAATAAAGTTAGAAACTGATTGTCTAAATGTTTTCAGGCCTTAAAAGCCATGTGCAAACACGTACCTTAACATACTGGATAAACTCTTGAAGAAGGTTGTGTGACTGACAGAAACAAACACAAAAGGGAGACCAAGGTTACAAGAATGACGACACCATGCAAGTATTACATTTAAAGAAAACCTCACTCACGTTAACTCAAACATCAGGAGCACCAACCTCCTGTTCAGTGAGTTCTTCAGCCTCGCCCTGCTCCTCAATGATGAAGGACTCTTTGAGTCTCTGATACTCCTCTTCCTCTCTCTTCTCCTGCTCCTCCTTAGCTCGTTGTAATTCCTCCTCCTGGAGGCGAAAAGGTGCAGGGTGTGAGGTCCCATGGTCTTACCACAGAGTTCATTTGGTGGAAGAGGTACATCTAAAGTGACAATAGTCTGACTAGCAGTCTCTATACATTTGTAGGGTTTGTAGGCAGCACAGTAAGTGGTCCTAGGTATGAGCCGACATCCGGCGTGCATTCACCACTCAAACATTCACATTTCATACTTTAACACAGTGACCCCTGGTGTTCGGTTTGAGTAACTGGACATTGCAGCAACCTGTTTCTGTTCCAGCAGTCTCTCCTTCTCCTCTTCCTTCTTCTTCTCCTGCTCTCTGATCTCCTGCATGCGCCTCCTCTCCTCTCGCTCCTCCAGCTCAGCCTGCCATAATGGAGCATATCAGCACACTGATATCATCATGAAGCACTTGGTAGAACCAGACTGAGACATTTTTAGCTCTTTAAAAAGCACACTTTCCCTTTCACGCAGCTATTTATCACAACATTCTGGGACACGCTGAGAAAATTTGCCAAACTGTCACCATCACAATATAAAGACGATCCGAACCAGAGCTGACATTTAAACTGACAAAATTGTTGCCATATACGTGTGTGTGTATAAATATATTTTAAAAAAAAATTGTCCCCTCAGCTAATCAGAATTTTGTAAATTTAGCTGGATTAAATTATCTAAATACCACACAGAGGAATGAGTAAACTTAAGAAAACAGAATTTGTGTACAGGTGAAAACTGCATGAAAGCGATTAAATTAACAACTTCAGATATTTACTAATGCAAAACATTCCCTAGGTGACAGGACTTTACATTGGCGTATTGTGTTATACCTTCTGTTTCAGGGCACTTACAAGACAGTGTTTGCGTTTTGCGCAACTGTTTTCTCTATAAACTGTGTCTTGCCTGATCTTCTAACAGGCAGGTCTGCGTAAACACCCACCTCTCTCTGAGCTCTTCTGGCCTGCTTCTCTTCCAGCTTTCTCTGCTTCTTGGCACCCACTTTCCCTGCTGCCTGAAGTCGCTCTTCTGCCTGGGGGATCTCACCTTCCTCATCCACCTCATCCTCACCAATGATCTCTGAGCAAGGGGTCGACAGAAAACACACACACACACACCGCACTCAAATGCAACGCTTTCGCTGTGAGGAATTTTGGCGGTGCTGTTTCCATGCTGTAAGTTGCTTTACCGTCCTCGGCGTCGCGCTGCGCGCGCCACTGTGCCGTCACACTGCCGAGGCCTCTGCGCCGCCGGCGCGCTCCCGCCCCGCGCTCCTCGGGCGCTCGCGGAGCGGCCGCGGCTCGAGCCACAGCATTCTGCCGGTCTTCACGGTCAGCTGGTGAAAGAGCATCATCTGTAGTGGATGTTTCACGGCCGGCGGTGGTTTATTCCGCAAAACTTGAGTGAAGATACGTAACTAGCCAAGCGTCATGACATGCCTAACATTAGCTAGCTGACGTGAAACACTTTGGGGGGGGGAAACTTGGCTGAACACGTCGAGGTTTCCTACTAGCGGTTAGTGATTTGTTTTTGCACTCACCTTCCTCTGTACGTCTACGAACCTTTGCAGCGAATATTATCAGAACAATTAAAATCGCTGCAGCTGCGAGATAAAGAACAACATCCATAATTTGTTTTAAATACAATTCAACTAAGGTCGCAAAACATGAGCTAAAACTAATGTCTAGTCAAAATGTCTAACGTCAAAGATGACGTTAGCGTCGAATATCCGTCCGCTTCCTCGAGCAGTTTGCCCCCTACTGGTATGGAGGTGTCTTGCTACTCGTCACGGTGCAACAACCGTGCAAGTAACCAAGCTCAACAGCAAACGACGCAATTTCGTCGGAGCCGTTCTCCCTAGCTGCGTTACCTCCGAGACCAATGCTGCATATGCATCAGGCATACTTTATAATTAGTAGAATTGAATTTATTTCAGTAATACAAGTTAATATTACATTATTATAACAACTGTTAAGCCTGCAGGTCAGTAACAGGCTTAATTGGAGGATGACCAGAACAGACATGGCTGTACATATCTGAAGTTTGAAAAAGACCAGAATTAAAAATATGAACATAATACACAGCACGAGTCGTTAAGGCATATTATAATAATCAAAAACACCAATAATGCAAATACATTTTAAAAAGACATGGAAAAATATCTGTAGGCATAAACCAAGGTGGGAATAGTTTCATAATACATCATCAGTCAACTGCACAAACAAGTGAAACTAGCAACTGTACATCCTCTCAAATCCACAGTACCACTTCCAAACCACAGGGCTCTGCTGACTGAGGCCTGCACACCAATCATCTGGCTAAGCGTCTCCTTCTCACTGCCACATGGAAAGCCCGCAGCAACCTACGCTGTGAATTCCTTCAGTGCCCAGGACCTGGTGGTTATCTCCTCCCTCAGACGGCAATACTCCGCAGCCAGGGCCTCGAACTCCTTGCCGTAGATCTCAAAGGAGGCCAGTTTGGACTCCAACGAGTGTTTCTCCAGCTGGGCGGCCTGCAGTTCGGCGCCGAGTTTCTCTCTGAGGTGAACGAGAAGTGAAACATGGGAGAGGTGAAGGAAGGGGGAAAAAAAAGTACAATTATTCACTTAAAAAGTACATTTTATTCATTTTAATTACAACTCGTCAGTTAGCGAGTGCATTATACTGTTACAACAATAAAAGTCCAAAACAACCCGATGACTTCATTATTTAATATAAACACCAACGCTTCAAATGGAAAATCTGAAAGAAAATGGAAAAAGAAGAGCCGTTACTTACGTTATTTTCCAGTGGGCTGCTATCTTGTCTCTTGTGTAGGTATCGAGCTGGACAGCAAGCATCTCTGCCCTGCAGAAATAAAAAGATACCTCCATTATAGTGATCCAACATGGCTGTGGTAATTATTTGGTAGAGGGCTCATATATATGCATATAGCATATATACTGCGTATAGCAGTCTGTATGCCAAAGGCAAACACTGCAACAGTGACAACAAATAACGTAGCCCTTGTTTGTAGCATTGTCACGGAAGGCTCGCCTCCCGCGAGTCACGGGGTTTGGCCCGCCACGTGAAGTGGGAGGATATTTGTTTGTGGCCACACCTGCACCTCATCTTGTCTGTGTATATAAACCCTTGTTACTGTGTGCAGGCTGTTAACGTTAAGGTTAGTCTTGTTATTGTTAAAAGTGTTCATGTTCATCTTCATCGGTCATGTTATATGTGAGTGCCGGTATGTCGCATGTAATAAATGTTCGTCCATGTGGAGAGTGTCTGCGCATCCTGCTCCACTCCCTTCAGCACTCGGGCCAACACGTTGCAGCACTCCAACAACTTAAACTGTTTGCAGTGTTGCTTTACTTCTAGGCATGTTTTGAAACTTGTTTATAATTAAACATTTCAAAAGTCAACCCATATATGTGTAGTCTTGCTATCTGTACAGTGTATGGTGTACCATACACACTACATACAATAGTCACACATTGTTAGGAAATTGCCTCTATTGTGATATAATTTAAGTGCTACAGTTCCATTTCAAAAGAAGAATCAGAAGTGTAAATACCTAATTTTCTGAATGCCAATCTCACATTTGGCTTCAAAGTACTCAATCTTCTTCCTGTCAAGATCTTTCTGCACCTTCAGTCGCAAGTCCAGGACAAGGGTCTGTAGAAGCTGCATGCACTCCAGTAGCTCCTATCAGCACAGATGAAGACTACTTGTAATATGACACTACCCCTGCCCTCAACCCCAACCTTCTTACTGCAGCTGCTGTTGCAGGCAGACCTGTAGGCAAGGCTGAGTGCAGCTCTGCATGGACTCACCAAGAGGTAGGAGTGGGTTTGCCGCTGCAGAGAGAGGGCGTTCTCTCTGTTCTTCTCCGCTAGGTTGTCCGCTCTGACGCGCTCACCAGCCAGGAGCCCTGGCAGTTTGGTCAGCTTTACACACCTGAGCCCCTCACTTTCATTCTCTAAAAAAGAAAACCATCCGAATACAGAATGAGGTAAGACATTAGCTTACGTTAGCGGTGTGAAGGGGTGTAACGATGCAAAATTGTTTAGTTCAATATGATTTTTTATTCATAACAATATTGCCAAGTAGCATGTCCTTGTACAATAAAAGTTATGCTCTAAAACATTGCCACTGAATAATCACTACAAAAACCCCGACCACTGGAACAGACGAAGGAGAGCATCAACAATACAGTGTTTAATTCTGATAGATAAGTTCTCTAGACTTTGTCTCTAGACAATGAAAGTCTGAGAGTGCATGCAGCTGATTAACAGGCCTAAGCAGTTTACCCCACTCAGGCTGGTAGTAAGACAGGAGGTAGAAGAGCTTCTTTTTCAGATGCTTTTGCAGTTCTGTTGGTAATCTCTGTTTCATCTGCAGCACATCCTATTTGGAAAGAATTAAACAAGAACTAGTTTCTTCAACATACTGATAATTCAACACATTAAATTAGGTTTTATATTTAAACTCTCTAGACACACTCCAATACCATTGAAAACAATTTTTAAAACGGTGCTCTCAAAATACATAGCTACACATTAAATCATTTAAAGAAATATTCAGCATCTAAAACTATGAGCTGTGTGTCTGTCATACATCATGAATATGCTCCTTTCCACCCCATCCGGTCTCCTTTGACCTAAATGTGGCATCTCTGTGATGGTGAATAGTGGGAAGTGGTCCATGCTGGTGGTGGGAGGAGCATACCTGCTTACAGGGCATCTGATGTAGCACTTCCTCGGCAGACAGCCCCAAGAACGGAGACCGGTTCTGGTCAACGGTGCGACTGGCATCCAGCCGCTTCATACACTTAGCCACAAGCAAACACTGCTCCAGAGTGGCATAGAACTGCAAACAGAAGAACCAGTCGCACAATTGACATATCCTATCCCATCATTCCTGAACCAAACCAATAAGAACACTGAACAGGTATATTAGGACCTGGGAAAGCACAAACTGTGGGCTGTGCGGTGGGTCTCGAGGGCTTGGTTCAGGAACACTCCGATAGACAACTGGTTGTCTTCTTGTGTGCTACCAGCACTTTGTTACTCAAGTAACATTAGTGCTAAAAACAAAAAGTACACTATTAAGAACTACAGGAACTGAGCCATTAGCACACGGGGTGTATTTTACCTTGTCTCCTGCAGTTGGGGTGCCAGAGTGATGCTGGCTGGAGCGGTGCTCCTGGACCATCTCCTGGAGGAGTCTGTGGAGGCTCTCCATGCGCAGCCAGCCCAGCCTCTGTGAACGGAGTTCCTTCTGTGCCTGCAAGGAAACCATTCCTCGTGACCCACATGATTCCACGCGTGCTTCACGGAACATCATGATTTAACGTCATGATTTACAGCGTTAAGACAAGGAGCCAAGTTAGTCATAAAGAAGTAGTGTTGGAATTTCACCAACATCCATTGCTGTTATCACTTCTATAGGGAAAATGTGCATGTAATTTAAATACAGATAGGGGTGTAAATTCATGTGACTAGGAACTAACCTTCTCTAGTTCCTTTTTTAAATGTAAAGTGAGTCCGGTTCGGTCCACGTGCTGTGACAGCGTGGCCAGGACCTTGCAGAACAGGGGGTTCTGGATCAAGTCCTCCTCTGTCATGTGGCAAAGCGGGAACGCAGCCAAAACTATGGACACGATATGATGGAAAGGATACAGGATGCATTTTGTGGAAAGCAACGCAACCTTCGCTATTCATTGGTTCTCACTAAGTTTGCAGTTCTTGAACCTTCAAATACCAGATTGCTATGAAAAATGAGAAATGATTGTAACGATTCTACCTTGTATGAACAAATAACGGTGGTGTTCTGTCTAAACCTGTGTTTCTACAGCATGTCCACGTTTTTGCCCTTAAAGTGTGTTTAAAAGTGTTTTAGGCGTGATGTGAGGCGAGATGCAGCAACTGTGGACCGTGTGATGTCTCGCTATGGCAGAGTGCAGTTCTTACCTTGGTGATGTAGGCTATCGCCTTTGCCCATATACGAACCACACACGGAGTCCGGACACTGTAACATAATAACCTACAACTATACACAATATAAGACGACGGGCCGAATAAGGCTACAGTTTAGTCACTATACGCAATGAGAAAGGTCTGTTTTCTTTTCGATTCTAAACGACAGCTAGGTCAGCTGGCTAACGTGCCCCGGCTATCTTAGTAACGCACATAAACTGAAAGATTATGACTTGCCCGATATCTAGGTTTGCCAGCTAGCATTTATGTAGGCAGGCTAGGTAACTTGTATTATTTTAACTAGCTCGCCAGTTCAGTCGGCGCTAACTCTTGTGCTCTTCGCCATTTGTTAAAGTAGGATGAATAAGGGGTTCTCGTGGGAAAATATCTCTCCAACGTCTCTCTTTCCCGTTTTCGCATTTACCGCCCGTTTACTTACAAGGCTGAAGTTGGCCTAGTATTTGCCAGCTTCTTATTCGAGTTTTCTGTTCCACCTTAAATGACGCCACGTTTATTTTAAGGCGCCTGTATATGGCTCAATTTGACACACTGAGAATAAAATATTTGTATGAAATGATGCAGATTTGAGATCCAGATTTGAATACCACTGCTGTAAAGCCTCCAAATACATAAGTCATAATGCCTACAACATACATTATAACACAAGATTTTAAATACCAATAGTAAATAGAATAACAATAAAGGGGGATCTGTGCTTTCGCTATAGCAATACCTGCCAATCATAAAGTCTATCAATCAGTGAGATGTAAGATATAAGTTTTACTTACAGAGCATGGAACTGGTGAAGGTTTTACTGAGTAATTTCTGCTTATTTTTCCTCCTATTTTTGAAAAGATGATAAAAATCCCAAAGTAGAAACAGTTGTACCTGAGTATATTTATGTGACCCTATGAACATGACATTGTGTGTAAACTGTCATTTTTGTGTAATTTCTATGTCATCTTTTCTATGTAGTGTGAGCAAATCTTCTTATTACCTATGCCTTTATTTACTAATTCTAAAAAAACACATCAAAAATTTGACAATCAGATATGCAATTCTGACCTTGTAAACTTGGCATCTGAGACTATGCGGTCAAATTGTGCAGTATGCTTATTTCCTATGGCCTAAACTGTTGATTCCCAAAATGTCACATAAAATTGACAATCAAATGTGAAACATATACTAATACACTATTAAAATCCCAAAGGAAAAAAAATGATTATAATATTTTTAATTATGTAAACTTGGCATGTGAGACTATGTAATGTGTTTATTTCCTACAACCTAATCTCTTTATTCCCAAAAGTCTCATATTTGCAATCAGATGGGAAACATATACTATAGAAATATGTATACTATATCTATACATAGACATTTCGTTATTTCGTAAAGATAGATAGATAGATAGATAGATAGATAGATAGATAGATAGATAGATAGATAGATAGATAGATAGATAGATAGATAGATTTACTTTACCGCCTTTAATACACCTAATTTATTCTGTGTTAAATTACGCCATTTACAGGCGGCTTAGAATAACTGCAGCATGATTTAAGGTGGCACGGAAAAGTCGAATATGAAGCTGGCGAATAAGAAGCCAACTTCATCCTCTACTGGGCATGCGTGCTTGCATCCAGGAACAGGGACGCCTGTTGGCTCTCGAGTTGTTACGTAAATGACGTTTAATTTTATTGACACTCTAAAAACAAATTATTTGTTCTCAAGAAAAAAGGGCTATTGTCTATATATCAATCTACATTTTTATTGAACTCATTCCACCTGTGTTTATTTCTTCAATGACCCCAAACAGTATAACACTAGATTTTTTAAATCGACTCATCCAAACTTTTTCCTTGTATACAAGACAAAACATTCCCATATCCCATATGTCTTAACTGCGCGGCTGTAAAGGCAGTTTCTCATAACTAAAGTCTGGAAATTAGTTTTACGATGGGGACGCTGTGGAGTAAATGGGAGGTGTTCGTTTCTGTCGCAGAATGCTCACACACACGGATACTAAACTGATGACGTGGTGCCAGTCGCTCACGGGGACGAGAGGATGGCCGATCACAGCAGGCAAATTAAACTCGCTGCAGCAAAGAAAAAGGTATTTGGTCAACTTTTCTGTGCCACCAGTAGTGGTTTATACGGTGCTTCGCATGTGTACTATAGGTTAGCAAGGTGTGTTCAGTCGGCCGGTTTGTTTTTATGTACAGCTGTTCCACGTCTACCGATCTCCGTCCAGGAACTTGTCCAGTTGCGCGTCGCCCTTTTGCGCGTTTTGGTTTAATCGGATGTCGGGGATGTAGCCTGGCCTGTATGACACATTCGCTAATGATAATGTTGTGTCGTTGGAATTAGCCAGCGGCGAAGGCTGGAAATGAAAATAAAGCGAGTGTTGCATCTATGCCTCCGCTGTATGTTACAGGATTTGTCAGTCTAAACGTACAAGTGTCTTGATTGGTTTGTGTTGGTTAACTAGCTAGCTAGGTTAGCCATCTGGCGTTACATAGCTATCTTACTAACTAACGTCTTGTAAGTCGACTAATGTTAGCTAACCTAGCTAAATGGCTACCAAGACCACAAGCTACATGGTTAGCTAGCTAGCGTTAGTAGGAGGATGTTTTGGTACATTTAACATTGACTTCTCAAGTTTCACTGGAATATCGAAATACCGGGATGTGACGCGTCGATGTAGGTAGGTAGCTAGCTTCCTTAAATATCCAGCTAGGTTGCATTTTCTCTAACGTCAAGTGGTTAATTAGTTAGGTTTGTAAGGTAATTAGGTTAAGTAGGTCTAACCATCATGTGCAAACCTTACGTAGTTAGCTATGTTGGCTATTTTTATTTGCTCTTTTGGATAATTACAAGATTCAGCTGGTTTACTAGCTAGATAGCTACGCAGCTAGATAGCGTACATTTTAACAGGTGGATAGTTGAATCCGCCTTGTGTTGTACGTTCTCAGGTAGTTAGCAAAGCAAAGAAAGCTCTCTGACGTTTGTTAATGCATTCATGAGAACAGTTCCTGGTCTCTTGTGTAGCTGTCTAGATGTCTGCCACGTAAACTAAGAGTGCTTCTTTCAAGCTGCACGCAGTTTTAAGTCCGGTCACACCAGACTTGCCCTCAAATCGAGTTATCTCATGACGGCTAGAGCTCAGAATTGTATTGTAGTCTGTGTTGTGCTAATCAGTTGTGAACGATGGACTGTTGGTGCAGTGCAGACGGGATAACTCTCCAGCTTGGACAGAGTTGAGGAATTCGAGTCATGACAAGAGTTGGTATATATCAGATGACTGCTTCCTCCCACTCCTTCTGAGACAGCTGTCATTTGCATGTACTGCAACTGTGCAGCTGTCCTCAGTGCATTTGCACCAAACGATGTAAGATCGACATAATACTGAAACTTTTATTGTGAAATATTTCTTATTGCCTTGCTCGTGAAGTGTTTGACCCTAATTAAGCAGCATTATTATGTACTGTATACTGTATCATATTCTGTACTGCATAAGTGTTTAGTAATGCAGCTGAGTTGTTCTGCGCTCATATCTGTGAATGCATAACCACAAGGAAAAGCCTAAATTAGGCCCCTGATCCTTTGTGGGTAATGTAATATGATGGTGTTTATTCTTTAAGTGGTGATGTGAGGAAATGGTACTTTACCATGTGACCGAATGTGCTGACAGTCACACCCTTTCTTCTTGAGACATTTTTGTTTGAATCACAGTGATATGCATGATTAGATGATCACAATCCATTTGGAATCATTACATATGAGTGTTCAAGACTGTCATTTAGGACCATAAGTCTTGTTGTTTCTAAACCAGTTTGTTATAATCCCTCCCTGAACTGGTTGGTTGGCAGGTTTGTAAGAAGCTCCTACCTGCATGTGATTGGTGTCTGGATGGAAGACCAAAATCCCAAAGTGAATTCTGGGCTGCTGCCTTGCAGCTATCTGGCCAAGGAGTTTGTGCACTTGAATGAAGAGTGCAGAAGCAGTCTACTGACTATTGCCTGTGTGTCTCTCCATGTGACAGCTGAAAGAGTTTCAGCAGAAGAGTGCTCCATCCACAGGCACTGCTGCCGGACCAAAGAAGAAGAGGAAGGTAAAGGGAGGGGCCCAGGCAGACTCTGCCTCTGCCGACAGACACTCGCCAGACCGCGTGAGTCTCAGCTAGCATTCCTCTTCAGCTGGCTAATAATGTTAAAGCTCATTTTCCTAGTATGCATTTTGCAGTGCAGAGAGCATAGGGTACCTGGAGGTTAGGTTGTTTTGAGCATGCTTTATGAACGGTTTTCACATATGCATACCTACCTATGCCGAGGTGTCACACATTGTTAAATTCACATGCCACCCGTGTTGCTAATACTTTGAAGCAGTCTCCTTGGCTTAGCAGTGAAATATTACTTGTTAGATGACAATCTCTGGTCGATTGTTATCTCCGCGTGGCCGATATTTTCCAACTCAGTGAGGTCCATAGCAACTAACAGTGGCACTAAATAGACTTTCTTTCTCTCCAATGCTTGTCTTGCTTCTTTTGATTTTTCATTGTGCCTCTCTCCTATTCTCCCTCTCACTAAGACACTTCCCTCTCTTTCGCTCCTCTCCCATTCCCTGTAGATTGAGAATATTCTGAATGTTATGGTGTCTGATCTTAGTCTGACTAATGGCGTAGCTCTTCCTCCATTGGTCAACAGCCAGGTGAGCTGGTCTTTCTCATACCTTCCTATCCACCATTGCTCTCTTTTTCTTATCTATGATTTCTCCTCCCCTTTGCATGCTTTAATCTCACCACGGGAGCTAATGTTAAATTCACCACTTGAACCAGTTTAAGTGAACTGGAATGCATCTTTGCTGTATAAAATGCATGTTCACTCTAATGGTGCTGGTTGGCGAAGGTGCATTGCAGATAAATGTGAACACTACTAGGTTCAAAGTGTTGGTACTGCCATTGCTGCAGTGTTGAAGTTTGGTTATTTCTCATATTTGATCTACATATTCTGTGTCTTTCTGTTCTTTTTGTTCGAGCGCTGAGCTGTGTGTTTGATACACAGTACTGACAGTCCTCTATACTGCCTCAAATATAGGATTTATTTCTGTGCTTTTTCTTCTAATATATGCTGTGACAAAGTTCTGTTCCTAAGCACTCATGAGTAGGAGTGATGACCTTGACTCAGTCTTTTTATTGAACGCTGTAGTGGAGGCAGGCAAATTCCCTCCTGGATCAGAACTTTAATTCTGATGCTTTTCAGTTGATGAATGGTGCACTGGACGAGTTTGTAATTACAGAGATGTATAATACAGTGTTGTATTGTCATGCAACCCATTGACCAGACTGCAAAGCAATGTGCTACTATTGCATAAACACCTCAAATGCATCATCTGCTTTGGCTGTGTTAACACACTCATAGCTTGGATTTCCAGTCACGTGTGTGTGTGTGTAAAATGTGTCTGTTGCCATGTGTTAAATCAGGACCATGGTGATGTGGAGGCGCGGGGCTCCCCCGTCTCCCAGATCCAGGAGGAGGCCATCGGAGAGGCTGGTCGCGCCTCGCCCCTGTCTAACACCCCCACTGCTACTAACTCAGAGTGTCTCGCTGACAACACTGCCCTGCAGGTCTGTCTGTCCGCCTGTCTGATGCCGCAGGCAACTTTCATGGGCACAGCCTAGGCCTAGACCAAAAAAAAAAAGATTTAAAAAATCATATTTCTGTCTGGGGTCCCCATCAAATGTTTTAGTTTAAAAATAAGATTAAACTATGACCAGAAAACCAGGTCTCAGCCTCCTGAGGGGTGCAAAAGAAAAGTGTTCGCCCTGTCTTTGTGGGTTTGCTGTTTCGAGCCCTAATGTTGCAGCCATGCATGGCCAGGAGTCCAAGAGAGCACAAAAAAAAAAAAAAAAAAAATTGGCACTACTGTGTGGGAGGGGCGGCATTACTCTGTCCTTGCTCAGTCACAGTGATGTTAGCCTATCGTGGACGTCTGTGTGCAGACGGCAGTTGGCGCTTTCCTCTGAGTGTGCTCCGCTTCCCTGAGACACGGAATGGGCGGCAGCTCAAAAAGATGTAGTGTCTCAGGGAAGTGCATGCTCGCTGCACCTGGTTGGTAGCTGTCATATGACATAGGAACTGGCATAATGACTAAAGCTGGGGAGGAAAACTGGGTAAAAATGATGGGGTCAGGGGGAGGGTGAAGTGGGCCAGAGTGGATGGCTGTGAGCGTGTACTGATGAACAGTACAAGCTAGCATAGTCGTGTTTCTCACCCGCTGATTTTTAAAGATTGTCAAAGCACATCTCACTGTTATTTGTGTTTTAGCATTTGTTGCTGTACCCAGTACTAAGTGCCACGCAACCCAAGTGTGGTGTTTGTCGCATTACCCGTATTTGCTTTGTCTGTGCTGTTATCTCTTGGAACTGTCTTGTATTTTTTTTCTTCTACTTTTAGCTTCCTGTTGCCTCATGTTGCCATGTCTAGTCAGACTGTGTCATGTTTATCAGACATGTTCTTTATCTTCTGTTTTTATGTCCCCAGCAGAACTACGACTCTGATGCCAATGGCGATGGGTTTGCTCCAGAGGAGAGTAGGTGAGGTGTTATCAGCTGTTTCGGGCTC
Organism: Electrophorus electricus; assembly: GCF_041902795.1. Classification (NCBI taxonomy): domain Eukaryota; kingdom Metazoa; phylum Chordata; class Actinopteri; order Gymnotiformes; family Gymnotidae; genus Electrophorus; species Electrophorus electricus. The sequence goes on along the minus strand of NC_137504.1, from coordinate 26,481,387 downwards.
TACTGTCTGGGTCTCTTCGTCCCGCTCCGCCCTGACGACCTGCTGGATGCCAAGTGTGAGCAGAGCAGCTTCGATCAGGGAGGAGAAGGACGAAGAAAATGGAGCACAGCCACTAGGAGCAGGACTGTGTGGTGGTGGGGTTATTTGTTTCCCAGCTCATGGTTTGTCTGTTTTTCATACCTGTGGTTTTGCAGGCCGCTGTCATCCACTGAGAGCCTGAGACAACTGTCCCAGCAGCTCAACGGCCTCGTGTCTGAGGTGAGGAGCAAATGCTTCAACATGGCCGCCTCGCTGCCCCACTGCTATCCCTTTTGTCGGCCAACAGTAGTAGAGTTTAGAGGTGTGTGTGTGTGTGTGTGTGTGTGTGTGTGTGTGTGTGAGAGAGAGTTTCTGAACCAACAGGTGCAGATAGGCAAAACAGAAAAGGCTGCGTTTATTGTGACATTCAAAGCTGTTGAATGTCAAATAACACATTTAGACCCAGAAGATGTTTTGGAGTCACTCAGAGGGATTACCAGCATCTGTCTGAAAAATATGATCCTCAGTACTGTTCTTAGAATGTGGAAATACCTTTCTGAAATGTGGGTTCCTTTTCTTTGAGCTGTGACTATAAAATCTTCTCATGTGTTTTGTGTAATGTCTGCTCTTCCTCCTGGGTGTCCTAACAACAGTCCCCGTCTTCATATGTCAATGGAGACACAGGTGGGCCAGTTCCTGTCAGTGACAAACAACTGGAGGCAAGTTGAAGCAAACACCAGCCAACACTAAAAGCTAAAGCTTTTTTTAATTTTTTTATTTTTTTTTTAAATCAAATGTAGGAACCAGGGAATATAATCCTCATTGTCACATTTCATTTTTCGGTTCAGATGCGCTTCTGTTTTGGGTTGTCTTGTTAACAGTTGGGATTCTAGTGATGGTAATTGCACCAAAGCCAAGAGGCCAGGCCCTCAGCAGGATTGGTTTACATACATATGCCACCTCTGGTGTCTGGGTTTGTCAAAGTGTTTTTATTTTAAAATATTGTCTCAAAGTGAACAGAGAAGTAAGTCATTAAAAATAGAAGTCATGCAGTAAAGAAACATTCAAAAACCTTTTTGGCTGTCATGTAACAAAAATCAGACTCTGTCAGGTTAACTGTCTCTCTTTATTTATCTTATACATTTTAATGTTTGTCCCACATGAAGTTAGATGGCCACAGAAATTGGTATATATTCTAGCCTCCTGTTCCATACACACCCACTCAGACTCTCTTGGTCTTGTTCACAGAATTTGTCTGTCTGAGCCAGTATGGTAAAGCCACTGCTGACCTGGGGTGCCTATGGTCACATGATCTCTTGCAGCAGTGAGCAGAACACTCCCACTCCAGGATGTGGTTGAGCAGCAGCATTGCAGACTCACTGAATGGACCACATTACACATAGCACTGATCAGTGAGACATTAGTTTTAATTACAATTTCTTCTCTTCTCTGGACCCTTTGTTGTACACAGACCATAAAGGGGTTTCTGGGTGGTGACCTAGGGCTTTGCGTGGTGTATAACTCTACGCTGTATCCCTGATCTCATCTTCAGAGGAGTACAGCTCCCGTTTTAGTCTCAGCTCACCTGAAACCTGGAAGCATCACATTTTATTCTCTTTCTGACGAAAGCTTAATTTGGGTTAATGTTTCAGCATTTCATCTCTCTCTCTCTCTCTCCCTCCCTCTGTCCCCTTCGTCTGCATGCCTGCACGTTAGGCTCGGAACCAGGAGCTGTCTGCAGCGCTGGACTCCAGCACGCTAACAAACTCTCAGCTCTCTGCACAGATAGACACGCTGGTAAGGCTGTGTAGTTCAGTCCTAGTACTGATGTGTCTGCTGCGTGGACCTTTTCTCCATGCTGCCAAGCAGAATGGCTTCTCGGGCAACCAAACCCCCTTGTGTTCACACGTTCAGATTTACTTGCTATCTGCACGATGAAGAACCTGTCTGGGCAAAACCTTTCTGTTGCTTTTCTTTTTTTTAGTGTAATGTAGCTTTGTTTTCTAAGGATTATCCTTGGATTAACATAAAATAGTTACTGCAGCATGTCTCTGTCTGCTAACCAAGCTGATGTGTTTAATTGACAGACTTACTGGCCAGGTGCTAGCAGATCTAGGCAGCGTGGGCCCATGATGGCTATTATAATAACTCATTTAAAACTCATTGCAGTTGATGCTTACTAATACTTCCCTTTATTCATAGCAGTATGACACTGCACAGACCATCTACATTTTCTTACTAGCGTTATAAGGAGATTTTCGTGTGCGTGTTTGTCTCCTGTGTGCGTGCGCTTTTAGACAAAGCAGTCTCAGGAGCTGTCGGACCAGCTGCAAAAGGTAAACAAGAATTTAAATGTACCCTCCTCCTCAACATACTGCAAAGTAAAACTGTAGATTTAATTGTGGCACGTATAAAACTGCTGTTGCTACTGTTTCAGTCTCTCTCTTTCTTTCTCCTGCAAGGAGCGGAAGGAGTTTGAGCAGAAGTTCACCAAGGAGCAAGGAGCCATGCGGGAGCAGCTGCAGGTGAAGCACCCTCGACCACTTGCAGCCATTTGATAGGTCATCTTTGTAAGCTGTTCATAAAACTAACTAATAAGGAGTAATATAGAGCAAGTAAGCGTACTGGTGCTGGGGATGAGTGCTTCTTTACCAGCCGTGGTACATATTCATCTTTATCACAGCTACAGCTCAAGATAAACAATATGAAATGTGTTTAGAATGAGTCACTTGAAGAGCTCAAAGTTTTGTGGGGCATTCTATAAAGATTGTGTGTGCTGTTCCAGGTTCACATTCAGACCATTGGCATTCTGGTGTCTGAGAAAACAGAGCTACAAACCGCCTTGTCATACACACAACAAGCAGCACGCCAAAAGACAGGTTTGTGTGTGTGTGTCTCTTTGTAGATCCTTAGGAGGGAAGTGAAGTGAAGTGAGCACAGGGTGAAAAATGTGTATCTGTGTGTTTTACATGAGGATGGAGATATGCATGTTTTAGAGCCTTGGTGACCTTCTTGGATTGCACACAGACAGGGATCCTTAAGTATTTTGTTTCCGTGTTGGGAAGATAAAGTTCTGTGGTTCAAAGATTATTTTATGCCTAAGCAGCAATGTTTATTTTAATATTATTTAAATCTATTTATTATTACTCACCCACCATAAAGTGTGATGATCTAACTGAACCGTGTCCGTGTGTGTGTGTGTCTGTTGCATTGTCGCTCTCAGGCGAGGCAGAAGAGCTCACCAATCGGTTTCAGGCCAGTAAGCAGAGGATATCAGAGCTGGAGAGAACTTTATCCACAGTGTCTACACAGCAGAAACAGACAGAGAAGGTGCATCCTCAGAAAAGCAACACCGCTTCTCCCTAAGCTCAGTCTGGGATCATGCCTGATTTAAACATGGGCTTCAACTGCAGCTGTCTGATTTTGAGGTTTTTGGGGGGGGTTTTTTTTCCTCCATGTGTTCCTCTTCTTTAACCGAGCAGCACACTAGAGAGTTGGAGAAGGAGAGAGACAGTCTGCGGGTGGAAGCAGTCAGGTTACAGTAAGTCTTGCAAATGTGAGGTTTTTCCTGTGTTATGTCTCTTCCTTTTCTTTCTGATTTTGTTCCCACCTTTGTGTCTTGCTCTCTCCCTCTCTCTCTCTCTCTCGCTCTGTCTGTTTCTTAGTAGTGCGAGTGAAGAGATGAAACAGCAGAGCTCCGAGCTGTCTGAGCAGCTCCGGTTGAGATCGAGTGAGAATGGCGCTCTCAGCCTGGAGCTGGATGAGCTCCGCAAGCGCTTGGAGATGGCTGATGTTATGCTCCAGCAGGTCGGCGCCCAGCACACACAGCTCCGCCCCGAAGCTTACCATGCTGTGGGATTCATTACAGATAACAGCCCCCCATACTTTACCTCTGCACATGTTCGGTAATTAATAGGCAGTGATGTGTCTGTCTAGTTCTCCAGTCAATCAGGGTCGCCTTCTGAACACCAGCAGATTCAACTTCTCTTGGAAGAGAAACACCAACTGGAGAGTCACACAGCAGAGGTGTGTGTCTTCATTTGTCTCTGTGTTTGAAGTTACTAAAGTGAGTAAAGTGCATTTGTTGGAAGGCTTGTGTGTGTGTGTGTGTGTGTGTGTGTGTGTGTGTGTGTGTGTGTGTGTGTGTGTGTGTGTGTGTGTGTGTGTGTATAATAGCTTATGGAGTCGGTAGCCCAACTGCAAAGGGAGAGAGACCAGTATGCAGAGCAGATCCAGGAGGAGGGCCAGGTATGGAAGGATAAGACGGAACAGCTTCTTTCTCAGGTACTGCCGCACACACACATACATGCGCACGTGCGCGTTCACTCCAGGGACAGACCCTTCTAAACACACTCCCAAGGTGCTTTGGTCTGTGTCTGATTGTGGCTCTGGTGTCCAGGTGACCCTAATGTCACAAGAGAGGGACAGGAATGCTGCTCTGATCCAGGAGCTACAGGAGCAGATCACAGAGCTCAAGAACACTACAGGTCTTCATCACACACTCCTCTTCCTCGCTCACTCACCATGTTTTCATATTTAATCTGACTTACCTAGACAGTGATTTCCTTATCACAAATGGAATGATGTAAGCAAAATAATAGTGTGATGCTAATACATAGTGATACATTTTCAGTTCTGTTGTGTGTTGAACCCAACTTTAAACAAAGCTATAACTGGTTTATGATCACAGAATTTCACTTTGTGTTAAAGGGTTTTTACTTATAACCAACCATTTGACAGATTCAGGGCATCTGTTTCTGAAAAGAAGGGTGTGTTTGACAGGAAACTGACCCTCTCTGGCCTTTCAGCTGTAATGTCTCAGGAGCCAGAGAACCAGGTAGCGTCCCCGCTCTTGGGCCCCTCAGAGAGGGAGCGAGCCTTAGAGGAGAGTCTCCACACCCTCCAGGAGGAGAAAGAGGCCCTCGCTCTGCAGTACCAAGCCCAGGTTAGCTACTTTATTACCTACAAACCAGCAGACGCACAGGATACGACAGTGTACTAGAGTTAATACATGTGGGGTTTGAAAAACAGGAGACATGTTTGTCAGACAAGCATTAATCTTGCAGTTGTCACTGTAAAGGTGGTCCCCCACGAGAGAGAGGTGAGCGGTTTGTCAAACGCTGCCTTCCCACGGTGCCCCTGCAGGTCCGAGATAACGAGCAATTGAGTCGCCTGGTGCAGGAGCAGGAGGTGCGGGTGGAGGAGCTGGAGAAGCAGGCTGAGCACGCCACCCAGGAGGTCCAGGACAGGCTGCGCATCCTGGAGGACGCTCAGAGCGACAAGGCCACCATCAGCCGAGCCCTGGGCCAGAACCGGGAGCTCAAAGACCAGCTTGCTGAGCTCCAGAATGGCTTTGTCAAGCTGGTGAGGAGTGGGGGGGGGTGCGCTCCTGCAGGGGTGGTGGTCATTGGATGGGGGGGTTGTTAGGGTTAAGTGTATATTGAGACAAAAATGGGGAGGGGTTGGTTTTGGGGCTGTGTGTTGGAACAAAAATGTCCTAATGGTAGGGAAAACAAGAGTAACCTTTTCCGTGTTAGAAGCAATATAATGACCTTAATGCAGAAATATTCTCTTTTTTGGCTACTGTAGTGGTTAAACACGACATGGTACAAAAAAAAAACAAAACGTGTGTGTCCCGTGTAAGTTCTGTGTTCTGGAAAGCGGTCTATATTTTCACATGGCTTAGTTTTTCATTTGCACTGTTTACACACCTCGGCAAATACGGAACAATACAGACAAAGCTCCGGTTCCAGCCCATCTGACTGTATCCTCTGCCCTTCCTCTCTTCTGCAGACCAATGAAAACATGGAGCTCACCAGCGCTCTGCAGTCAGAGCAGCACGTGAAGAAGGAGATCGCCCGCAAGCTGGGCCAACTGCAGGAAGACCTCCACAACGCCAAAGAACAGGTGAGCAATCCTCGTCGCATGTACCCGACACATCGCTTGTCGACGAATTCTCCTGCAAGATAATTACGCCCTCCAGCAGGCCAAAGTTGCCAAAAAAAAGCTTTCGGAAGTGCCCCGCCCTCCTAACCAGTTCTGACGGGTCTGCAGCTGCAGGAGCGGACACAGGAGTGCTCGTCGCTGCAGGAGCAGCGGGACCAGTACCTGGGCCACCTACAGCAGTACTCGGCCGGTTACCAGCAGGTGGCTGCCGAACGTGAGCAGCTCCACAAGCAGTTCCTGCAGCAGACGCAACTCATGGACCAGTTGCAGCACGAGGAGGTGCAGGGGAAGGTCATGCTGGAGCAGAGCCAGTTACAACTGCAGCAGGCCCAGGTCAGACACGCTTCAGTACAGCCGTACTTGGCACTATGGCTCCAGTATGGCTCCTAAAAATAGTGGTGGTGGTGGTAAGTCATCACAATAGTAGCTTTTGTTCTTGACTTCAGGTTGATATTATGTTATATTTGTTAAGCCCCCATAATTATCAGGCAGTGGCATTTTGCTTATTACTTGGTGTCACTGTTTGCTTATATTGTTCTTTAAACTCTTGATCTGCAGGAGAGGGTTAACCTGCTGGCCAAGGACAACGAGCAGCTTAAAACCGAGGTTCAGGAGCTCCTGAACAGCTCTGTTGTGAATACAACGCTCAGGGACCAAGGTGAGTTCAGAGGATTGATCCAAAAGCTTGGAGTGTGTACCATTTACATCTCCAACTGAGTCCTATATATTGTTTGTCAAGGTGATGGAGTGGAAAGCCATTCGCTGCCAGAGAGCTTCCAGAAATCGTCTATAGCCATCCCAGAGGACTTTGACAGCAGAGAAGAAATGGTGAGACTCCATGTTAGGATGGCAGCACAAGTTCTCATTAACAGTTACATCCACATTTCCATACGTCTTTGAGGGGTGTCATTTGGGAATGTCAAACTAAGAGATGGGTGAACTTTGTTGTTGTTGCCATGGCATCAGGAGGATTTCCTGCACTCTGCCCTGTCCCGTCTGGAGGGAGAAAGGGATGAAGTCCTGCACAGATTGGAAGAGGAGAGGAAGCTACACCAGGCTGCCCTGCAGCAGGTCACCACCATGAGCCACGAACACCATCACCACAATACATGCACAGAAACAGGTGGGTCCCATTGTAGTACTCTTTCATTTACATTCAGTGGAACTCCTCAAATAAAGCTTCCGTGATCAAATGTTAGTTATTTCTAACTACTTGGTCACTGAAGGAGTGAACCCTGTGTACTGGGAGCATATGCAAAAGTAAAGACATTTTTGTTTCTTTATAGTGACCATTTTATTCATCTTTATCATGGTGCAATTAGAGTTTAGAAGAATTTTTATTTTTAAAAAGTTTAATCAAGTTTCTAATGTGGTTGAGGTGTTTTTCTGCTGGGGTGGGTGTGTTTAGGGTACTTGGATGGTGTCCCTGTGGAGGTGCATGAGGCATTGCAGCTCGCCATGGAGAAGCTCCAAGAGCGATTCACAGCCTTGATGCAAGAGAAGGTGGACCTGAAAGAGAGAGTGGATGAGCTGGAACACCGTTGCATCCAACTCTCTGGAGAGACCGATACCATCGGTGAGAGCTACGTGCTGATACTTGCATGCGGCCAGGCAGGCTTTGACGTGCGTGTGTGTGTGTGAGCGACCAAGAGAAAATGAATCCTTAATTTGGTTGCAGGAAGTCTGTACTTCAGTTAGGTTTATCTGCGTCTCTGCTTCTAGGTGAATACATTGCACTGTATCAAAACCAGAGAGCCATTATGAAACAGAAGCACCAAGAGAAGGAGCAGTACATCAGCATGCTAGCCAAAGACAAGGAGGAGATGAAGGTACTGTTACCTACACCGAGTCGTCACTTTATTGGGTACACATGCGCTATAGCTCTAGTTAAAAGTTGCCAATCTTTTATATCTATTTATATTGTTCGCACGTGTGTAATGCAATTTTTTGTATATTTAAACTGATATAACTTAGTTTATCCTGCATTTGCAGTATAAATATAAGTATTGTCACTCAGAGATGCAGATGGACGGGCTCAGAGTGCAGTGATGGTGCAGCATCCACAGTGGTGGATAAGAATTTGCAGTTGAGAGCCTATTAGGTGAAGTTGGATGTACGTAACATAGTCAGTGCAGGTTACCAAACTTGAGAGACAGTACCAAAATCTGTCTCTTATTCTCATGTCTTTTTGTTCCTACCACATTGGGGATTCTTAATAAACGGGAACAGAGCCAACTAGAAAAGAAACATGTGGATCCTCTCTCTCTCTCTCTCTCTCTCTCTCGTAGGCAAAGTTGTCAGAGTTGCAGGAGCTGGTGATGCGTCTGGTGGGAGAGAGGAACGAGTGGTACAGTCGCTACATGAGCGCCATCGGAAACCCCGACCTCCTGTCTGCTGAGGAGGACATCGTCCAGCCTGTGGAGAGACATGTGGAGCTGAATGCTGTAGATAGCCCAGGTCAGTCGACGGGTGGAAACGGGACTGGCCGACACACTGATGTTTATTGAAGGAGTCAATATTTTTTTAAAATCAGTGTGAAAATGTCGGTATTGTGGTATTAAGAACATGGGTTCAAAGGAGTTGTTGAGTGAGGGAGGAAATGAAGAGTTCACATCAATGTTGACAGCTTCTTTCTCTCTTACTGTGGTGAGAAAATATAGTTTTGGACTCTTGTGTAAAATGACACTATATGGTGCTGAAACAGTTACTGAGGCATGGTAAGATTATACTGTGACGTTATGAATGTCACATTTTGGGTTAAAATTACTGCAATATCATTGTCCAGGCCTACATGTAAACACTCAAAATGCTTCCTAAGCGTGGCTACGGACACAAATAATGTTGTAACATTTATTACTGGTCTGCTTCTGTCTCCTATAGATTTTATGGACATGAGCACGGCTGTAGACCTGACTACAAATCTGCAGTCCAGGACAGACCTGCCCCAGAGCTCGGGGGGACCAGAACCCCCTGCTGGCCCGTCTCTGAGGCCCAGGGAGGATGGTACGGCCCGCCAGATCATGCAGCTGCTCCAGGAGATCCAGAACCCTCAGGCGCGGGTCGCCCCCTTCCTGGGAGAGAACCCTTGCATCCCTTTCTTCTACCGGCCCGACGAGAACGATGAAGTGAAGATCATGGTGATCTGAGAGCCCTCCCCTGCCCTTACTGCCCCACCCTTGCTCTCTGCTTCTGTTACCCTCTGCCTTCTGGAAGAAAAGAACCCCTGCTTTTCCACTCTCCTGCCTGTCATAGAAGATGCCTGAAGGCTTGTGATTGCTGCTTTTGTTACACAGACCCACACTGATGGACCCTCGAGCTCCCCGCTGTGCACCCAACCTCGTTTTAGCTCATTTTATTTTGGTGGAAGACATTTTGTCCTTCTTTATTTCTGATTATTGCCACTTTCCTAAACCTAGCAGATATGCAAGAAGAGTAGCTTGTAAGTATAGTAACCTGAGGCTTGGGTGCTGAGCTGAGCAGTGGTATTCCTACATGCTTTACATGGTTCTCTCTCTTGCTTTACTCCTCTGGACAGTAGGTGCAATAGGAAGATTCTGTCTGAATTCTATATTAGTCATATCACAATCAGTACGATTGGGTCAAATCCTTTGGGTTACTGAAGTTTGTTTGTGGTTTTTTTTTTTTTTTTTTTTTTCACTTTGTTTTGAAGATTGGAAACAAAATGAATGCCTCAGCAAATGAGCATTAGTAACTGTTGGTCAGTTAGAATGGGAAGCACGGAAACTCTTGTTAGTTTATCTTAAGTAAGGAAGATCTGTGTATATCTGTTGGTGAAAACCAAAATGAGCAGAATATATTCTTTGTGCTCATGAAAAAATGTCAGTGTTTGACCAGAAAAGTGTCATTTGGTTTGTAACAAGACAAAGTATAGACCGTATATGAGCACTGGATTTGGAGGACTGATGTGAGGTGTGGAGTAAGGCCACATTCATCAATGTCTAGCAAGTTGTACGGGGTAATAACGGGCAAACATGTATGTCGGCAATAGGAGAAGCTTACATATGAAGCATCGCCCCCCCCCCAATGACCACAGCCCTCCTTAAACTGAAGGGATATTATTTACTGGAGACTCTGTCCCTAAAACATTTGCCAAAATCCCCTCGCATTCACCTTCAGTCAGTGGTTGCGTTATATCACGTGTCTGGAGAGGGCATGTCTGCAGCTGTCGTGTGCTGATGACAAATTATCTTTGTGTGTAATGTGTTGAAAAATGCTCCTTTAGTAGCCCATGGATCCAAAAGCACTCTTGGAGTGTCAGTATCCTTTATTGGCTTGCTCCCAGTACTAATCCCTCTCACACACATACGTACGTGTAGAGGATTGCTGCTTTTACATGTGAACATGATGAGTGGTGATGGAGTGCTGGAAAACTCTATGATGCCAACCATGTTTTAATTAGATCCTGGTTGGCTGAGGGTTTGCTTCTGTAAAGACTGAAGTGATTAATGGATAGGGCTGTAAACATGCATAACTAGAAGTTAAAGCTTTTGTAAGAGTTTCAGTTTTTTAAAAAAGGGGCAATTCATTCAGTGGGTATGTTTTACATCACGGTTGGTTTTGCCATGTCTAATGTCTCCCTCTAACCACAATGCCAGAGACTTACTCAACCTTTGTTCCTGAAATCAGAAAATGTTGGGGAGCTCTAATATGTAATGGGAAACAGACTGGTTTTTAAACCATTAGAACTGGAATGTGTGTCGCACATATGAATAGGCTTACAGAACTGGGTGCAGTGGAGATCTGAAATCTGAGTTGGCTCTAAAAGTACATCCACCTTTAAGGATGACTAATATCATTACAGCTAGACTTGAAACATGGTGAAACCAAGCACTTCCAGTGGGCCCCTGTGAGGCCATGCAGGAGATGGGAAGGATCTCTGTTGTCTCCAAGTATCTCTTCCTTAACTTTTGCTTTCATTATCTTTTGAAAATAATTTAATAACTGTAACTTCCTTTTCTGGAGGATGTTGTGGTCGTTTATTTGTTTTTTTTTTTGGTTTGTTTGTATTTTCCTGCTACTTAAGAAATGTTCTTTTAAGTATGTTGTTGAGAAATGAGAGGAGAAAAACGTGCTTGTAACAGGTCTGTAAATAGTGTAACTGTGTAACATATTGTATATTAATTTGAACGTGTGTGGGAGATGGACATGAAATAGTAGTACTACTACCCCTTGCCTACTGGAGAAAAAAAGAATAGCTAATAATTAAAAAAGGAACCAGGTGAGGTGGAGGGTAATGGGCTTCTGTGATTTAATAAAATTCAAAGGTAAATTAAATTCTATTTATTCTTAATAAGTATTTACACTAATCTGTTTTAATTCAGTAGAGTCTGCTGGAGCACAAAGGAATAACAGAAAAAATTGTTGCTGCAAAAAAAGAAATTTGACACACACACCCCCCCCCCCTTTTTTTTTTTGGTCTCTTAAATAAACCTTATCAAATTAAGAGCCTCTTGTTCCTGTCGATTCTTTTCTTTTAAGAGATTGAAGTAAAAATATAAATCTGTCATTGCACTCTTCAATGAAGTGTAGTTTCTCAACAGTATATATCACAATATAGAATTTGAGCTGTATCATTTTTCCTCAATGTTTTAAATCGATATCATTCTTTTAAATAAGTAATAAAACAATAATACAAATTGTGGGTAATAATCAATTGTGACATCTCAGACAGAACCAGACTTCTCAGAAACCAATGAAATGCAGTAGTCACAAGTTTTGGTACACTGAATTTTATTGTCCTGAACAAGTCAGTGTTGTTAGAACTGACTCATGCACTGAGTGGGAGAAGCTACAGGTTGTACTGAGTCACATTCCTCCTCACAAAACAAAGTCTTGAATTGTGTGTGTGTACATGCTACACATCACACGCACTGAATACATTTAAGAACTGACAGCAAGAACGTCTTCCCCTCTCTCAGTAATGCACTGCTTTCTCCCATGCACATAATTTAATTTCTTCACTTGTAATTTAATATTCTGTAATCCTACAGGTGGAGTAAACTAATTTCTAGATAGTGGAAGCAAACTTCCAGAAAAGCACCACAAAGATAACACATTTAACGTTATGTCCATAAGCTGTTTACTCTTAAATAAGATTTTTTTTTTTCATAACCACGTTTACTGAGAGACTATGCTTAAGGAAAAGGTGAAAGGTGAAAGATCCTGTGTCTGTAGGAAACCAAGGAGAAATGTTACCATTGCCTGGCTATGGCGCAGGGGTTGTAAGCATGCCCACTGAATACAACAATCACTACACACACTGATTTATTCACAGCTGGTATTATCAACAAAAACAGAACAAGTTAGACCAAATGACCATGATGTGTATGCATAGACCAGCAGTGAGATATATATATATATATATATATATATATATATATATATTAAATTTTATTTATTTATTTTATTTTTTAATGGATGCACTTGTTAAAACCTGATTCACTTATTAATTACAAACAAGCACAATTTGACTTGGGATAAGTTTGCATAAATGATGTTCATACAAGACTGAGTAGGTAAAACATCTGTGATAGATGCTAACTGCTTCACATCCCTATGACTTTAGAACAGAGAGAATAGGTGTAGCTAAGAGACATGGCTACGGTGAGCTTCTGCGGTCCTCAGCCCTGTCTTCCTGTATTCCTGCCTTGCACAATCGAAACAAATTTAGGAAGAACAACATTTAACCAAAGAAAAGCGCAAGGTCATGCCTTTGCTTTCGGAGATGTCGGGTCTGTCGTGTGTTGTGTGGGGTGAAAGGTGCCCAGCCACTGAAAGAGCTGACCCCTGGCTATATTGCACTTCCTATATAATTCCAGCCTCACTGAAGATATTATTTTGCTACTTGGAAAGGTGGGACTTCTGAGGAACATCAGAAGAACAAACGTATACTCCTAGCAAAAGCTCCACAAAGGGGTTTAGCTGCATGGTAAGGTAAGGAGAAGAGGCTCTAACTATTGTAAGATGTGGACACTTGTATTTGTATCAGAGGATCAGACGATGATTCATCTAAACTGTTTAGCAGATGGTGACGCACAACTGTCGACCATTAGCGCAGCCCAGAGGGTCTGGGTGCAGACCAAAAAGAGAAAAACCGCAAAACCAACAGTCTACATCTGCCAGAACATGCTGCTTACATTCCTTCTTTTTTCCACTGTGAAGAACGCAGAAGATCATCAAATGGGTATAGAGGGGAAGAGAGGCAGCATCTGGAGAGGATTCCATCTCTGCATCTCTCTCCCAACCCACTGGCTCGCCCCTGCATGTGTGCGTGTCAAAGTTCAATTGCGCCGGTGAGATCTGGTTTATGGTTACTGGATGGTGAATGTGGAGGGAGTTGGAAGAGAAAGAGGAAGAGAAGTGAAAAGATGTGACGGGCTGCTTAAGAGTCAGACGGAGGAAGAGGACTCTCGGGACGCGGCAGGCTGCCCTTGTGAGGCCGGCTGAGCATTGGGAGGAGGAGAGAGAGAGAAGAATAAATATATATATATATATATATATATGTATATGTATATATAAAAAATCTAAACAATAGGTTTGCAGTAGAAATTAAATGAAAGGTGTCCCCAAAGTCAGCTAGGCTGGAAGACACCCTGCTATCCTTGTTTGTTCTGGTTTGCATTAAAAAAAAAATAATTTTTTTTTAAAGCTTTAAGTTGTGAAGAAAGTCTGAGCCAGACCAATATGGATCAATACAAAACAAAACAAAACAAAAGTACTGACATAGACCTATACCGCAGGAGACCTTCAAGTGACATGGTGTCACTATACATTCCACCACGAGGTGGCGACCATTTAGAGGAAAAAGGAAAAACGTGCTTAGCTCTGCAAAATGAAGTTGTGTCTTTAAATCAGGACCATCAGAAAGCTTATTACCATTCAGGCCAGGTGTCGTCTGCTGGCCTGTGACTTCAAGGACCACTGCCCGAGAAACAAACACAAAACAAAACACAAAGAAAATCAACATAAGAGAGAAATAAAAACGCTGTCTAAAAGCATACTCTACTTAAAAGATGCAGTTATCCTTAACACTCCAGTCGGCACTCTGGAGAGATAATGCATCATCTTCGCAAAGAGACCCTGATGCAGCCATTCAGCAGAAACCGAAGTTGCATTAGCATTAGAAAAGCATGAAGAAGGAGGAAATCAAGACATAATTAATCATATGCAAGACAAAGAGAGAAGGAGAATAAACCAACAGAAATGCAGAGAGGAGCGTTTGGACTGGGCTGTGCTCTCTTTACACAGGTCCTCTATTACAGTGTGGAATAAGGACGTAGAGGTGTGACTAAATCATCTAGATGTACATGTTTAGATTTCCTCATTCCTATGTTTTACTAAAGCTCTGTGTTTCAAGCTTCCAGATGACCCAAGTGGCACTGGGAACATCCCATAGACAAAACTACTCGGGTCACAAACATGGCTTGGGTTCAGTTTTGGAGGCCTCATGTTGTCTCTCCCTAACCTAAGCAGGACGTGAGAGTTGTGGTGCAGCGCAGCTGCTGTTGTGCCATTGTGTACTGTGCTGTGTCTGTGTGCAGCAGTGTGATTGTGTGTGATACTGTGCCTGTATGTGGTAGTTTACCTGTGTGGGGTGTGACTGGCTGCAGGAGTGTCACTGTGTGCAGTAGTTTGACTGTGTGTGACTGTGTATGGTAATGTGACTGGGTAGTTGTGTAACTGTGTGCAGTAGTGTGACTGTGTGTGGTACTGTAATTCTGTGCAGTAGTGTCACTGCATGTGGTAGTGTGACTGTGCAGTAGTGTGACTGTGTGCAGTAGTGTCACTGCATATGGTAGTGTAGCTGTGTGCAGTAGTGTGACTGTGTGTGGTACTGTAACTGTGTGCAGTAGTGTCACTGCATGTGGTAGCGTAACAGTGCAGTAGTGTAACTGTATAGTAGTGTGATTGTGTGGTAGTGTAACTGAGTGCAATAGTGTAACTGTGTGCAGTAGTGTGACTGTGTGCAGTAGTGTCACTGCATATGGTAGTGTAGCTGTGTGCAGTAGTGTGACTGTGTGTGGTACTGTAACTGTGTGCAGTAGTGTCACTGCATGTGGTAGCGTAACAGTGCAGTAGTGTAACTGTATAGTAGTGTGATTGTGTGGTAGTGTAACTGAGTGCAATAGTGTAACTGTGTGCAGTAGTGTGACTGTGTGCAGTAGTGTCACTGCATGTGGTAGTGTGACTGTGCAGTAGTGTAACTGTGTGCAGTAGTGTCACTGTATATGGAAGTGTAGCTGTGTGCAGTAGTGTTACTGCATGTGGTAATGTGACTGTGTGTGGTAGTGTGACTGTGTGCAGTAGTGTGACTGTGTGCGGTACTGTAACTGTGTGCAGTAGTGAGACTGTGTGCAGTAGTGTGAAGTTGTGGAGGAGAAAGAGGATGGGAGGGATCAGTTTTGGCTGGATAGGCGTATCTGTCCCCTCTGTCACTGTGATGGGAGGAGCTAATAGTCAAAGAGGGAGGAGTCTGTGGATCGGATGGGTCGAGTGGGTGAGGCCGGGGGTCGTCGGCTGTTATGGAAACACAGACAGAGAGAACATGGATGAGACGAGGAGCCATGCACTGTACGTGCGTGCGTGCACGCCCACAAACACACACACGATAACACATGCACCTATAAAAAGGGTAGAACATTTTGTAATACAATAGCACAAAAGACACACACAAAATAACACGCACACCTACAATAACTGCAGGACATTATGTAATACAATTGCACACAAAATATAAGACAATATGGACTTTTTGTCTGAGGCATACAGCTGACATATTTGACGTGGTGTCCTCAATTATTAAATAACAATTATTAGAAAATGTTTGTAAACCTAGTGGCGCTAATAATTAGCTGCACATCAGAGAGCAAGATTTTAGGTTTGACTAATTAAAGTTGGACTGCAACTTTGAAATCTACCTCTGATAGAAACACAGAAACTGAATGTCAGTCCCCTGTTTGTGTAAATCTAATTTGCCCCAGAGGAAAAATGTTGATCAATTTACCACAGTGAACAGCGAGCAGTTACAGAACATGTCATTGTATGAAGATGCTGCTGAATATCTGACTCACATTCATAACACGAAATAATACTGAACAATGGACTTATATTCATATCATGACATAATACTGAACAATGGGTTTATATTCAGCAACAGTGCATGTGATGCTATGATAAGACAACTGACAGAAACAGCCAAGACCAGGCAAGGTTCATTTTTACAGCTCAAACCTGAGAGAACCTTGTACTCACAGAAGGGTGGAATGTATATGTGTTTGTATTGTGTGTGTGTGTGTGTGTGTGTGTGTGTGTGTGTGTGTGTGTGTGTGTGTGTGTGTGTATAAGAGAAATTAACAGTTTGGGAAAGAATCTAAAAAATAGTTATCATCCCTAAACAAAAAAACAAACTAACAAACAAACTGAATATTTAGCATATTTAGAATATTTAACACACATACACATTCACACACACACACACACACACACACACACACATTATCTCCATCTGTATTTACTCTAGTATAGCTATCTCTATCCAAAGTAAAAGCAATGACATGCTAGAGAAGACTGCAGTATCTGAGGGGTGCCTGTTCCCTGACCACTGCCACACAGTCTCTGGGTGGGGAACACACACCATGCAGTATGCATTACACCACAGTGATAATGACTCTAATGGTTTATGTGTGTTTTTTGCATGTGTGTGTGTGTGTGTGTGTGTGTGTGTGTGTGTGTGTGTGTGTGTGTGTATTTGTGTTTGTAATTGTGTGTGAGTGAGTGAATATCTGGAAGCTTGAGTGAGAGGCCATGCAGCGATACGTGAGCAGGCGGCAGGTTTCAGTAGAGAGGCTCTGGAGGCGCAGTAGAATGGGAGTAAAGGTGGGGCAGAAAGGCCATTGGAGGCGGGGCAGAGAACCACACACATACCACAAGTGCCACTCCTCACTGGTCACTGATAGCAATTCTGTGAACAGCAATCAAAGTCAACGGGTGGAGTCGAGGCAGAGCAAGAAGAGAGGCGGAGTGCAGCATGACGACTCAGAGCAGCACACCAGCCCTTTTCTCTCACAGCACTTACAGTGACCTGTACAACCTCTAGCCTGATTTGAGAAACTTTAACACTAAATGAATGACCCAAATGTATTAATTATTAAATGTTTATATTCATCTGGCATTACTGAGAAACAGCGGTCTAATGTTTTGGACAGATGCCGAATCCAGTGGTAGACTAAATTGAAGGGAGAATGTACCACTGCCAGTGCCCCGTAGTCCCAGTGCTGGCGTATACCTTCAGAGGATAACCCATCCACACCAGCAGAAAGAACTCAAAACATTTATGGCCCCTTCATTATGGGAATCCTGCTAAAGGTCTGTGTGTGTGTGTGTGTTTGTGTGTCTTTTAGCGAGAGACCAGAAGATAGACAAGCATATCAGCAGTGCTCAGGGAAATCAAAAGAGAATCCGAATGTCATCTTTCTCTCACACACTCATTTCTTCCCTCACTCTGTTCATTTGACAGTTAACAGAATTAATCAGCGGTGCTAATCTGTATGTGCGTGGGTGTTTTTTTATGTGTGTGTGTATGCGTGTATGCACTTTCCTCAGTCACAAAATGCTTTAACATTTGAATGGTAACAATCATGCGCAAATGGCAAACATAGTGCTAAAGCATGACTACCCAACAAGACGCGTAACAAAAGTTCAAATGGGCGTTTTCAACTATTGTGAGGTAAAGCTGGTCTGTTGATGGCAGCAAACCTGTGAGAACTTTATCAATTTACCACTGAAATGGTGAGCAGTGAATGCCCCAAACATCACTCACCCCCATGGCTCCGCTTTCAGGTGTGTCACACGCCTCGGCTAGGAGCAGACGGATCGGCTCGTTAGGTAGGACTAATCGCACTAACACCGGGTCACATTCACTGCCTCAGAGCGGTTACCCACACATTCTCCTTTTAACTCCGCAGTGTTCCACGCTAAAGTGCCAGAGGTTGTTTGTCTCACCTGGGTACACTGGGCGGGGCACGGTTAGGCCGGGAGGGCACCTGAGGGGGCTGTCCTCCATATGGGTCTGGGGAGGCCCCAGGGCGAGAGGGCACAGGTGGCCCGCCTGCCCCTGGTGGTCCTGGCGCGGACCCACGGGAGGCAGGGCGAACCGGGGGTCCTGGAGGAGGTGCCCGCCTCTGGGGAGTGGGACTGGCGGCCGGAGACCTGAGAGAGAGAATCCGAATCCGAATCAGTTTTATTCACCAGGAACTTTAGTCAACAAGACGAATTCCTTGGAATCTGTTACAGCACTAACCTAAAATGCATTGTTAAGGTTTTGAAGTTTAAAGAGACGCTGTAGGCATTTTCCACCTGTAGGTGGAGCCATTTCATGGATTTTTGATCTTAAGCAGAACATAATGGCTTGTTTGTAGCTTGGTGGACTCATTTCTGGGTAACATTTGTAGTTCATCAGTTCTGTCATTTCTGTTTGCTGTGGTGTTAAAAAGTTCTTAGCAGACATTCTTCTGAAGGAAACATGGAAAATCTGATTTTTTTCACCTCTCACAAACTATATATCTGTTTATGTTTTTTAATCTGTCCTTTTTGTCAGTTTTTCTCTCTCTACACCCTCTCTCCCTCTCTCAGTCCCAACATCCCGCTCTCCCTTCTCCAGCTTTTCCATCTCTCAACCTCTCTCGCTGTCTCCCTCCCTGCCTCTCTGTCCTCCTTCATATCTATTCTTTCCCTCTCTCTCTCTATCTCCTCCCTACTGCTCCCTCTCTCTTCCTCTCTCCTGCTGTCCCCTTCCATTCCTCTCACGGGTTCTCTCTGTTTCTCCCTCTTTGTATCTCTCTCTCTCTCTCTCTCTCTCTCTCTCTCTCTCTCTCTCTCTCTCTATGTCTCTCTGTCTCATACCTTCCCCCTGAGCCAGTGCGCTGCACTTGCAGCCACGAGTCATCCACAGGTGGAGGCAGGGAGGTGGAGATGGTGGAGGTGCTGATGTCCCCGATGATGTGGAGCGCCTCCCTGAGCGCGTGGTACATGCGCAGCATCTCGTCCCTGCGCTGGGCCTGCTCCGCCGACTCCTCCATCAGGGTGTTCTGGTCCCCGCAGGAGTACAGCTGGGCCAGCAGCTCTGCGTTGATGAACTCTTTAGTCTGGGAGGGGGAAGGGAAGAAGTGAGAAAAGAAAGAGAAAGAAAAGGAGGAAGAGGAAGAGTGAGAGGGAAAAGAGGAAGAGAGGGAGGGAAAAGAGGACGAGACGGAGGGAAAAAAGGAAGAGAGAGAGGGAAAAGAGGAAGAGAGAGAGGGACAGAGGGGAAGAGAGAGAGGGAAAAGAGAAAGAGAGAGAGGGAAAAGAGGAAGAGAGGGAGGGAAAAGAGGAAGAGAGAGAGGAAAAGAAGAGAATTTTTTTCAAGCACTTCTATACACTGTTCTACACTTTTACTATACATTATTTGAGTACTCCAATTACCATATGTTTAAAATACAAGTAAAAAATACAAGCAGATGGGTAGACACATAGACTGAAAGAGTGTACAGTATTGTAAAGAGTGTATAATACTGTAGAATAATATATAGTACTGTTGAAGAGAATATAGTAATATAGAAGAGTGTTTAACAATGTATAAGGGAATATAGTACTCTAGACGACTGTAAAATACAGAATGTAGTACTTCAGAAGAGTGTATACTACTGTAGAAGAGTATATAATACTGTAATACTATAGAGTGTGTAGTACAGTGTGGTTGTATGTGGAAGTATTACTCTGTAAGTGTTATCATTGTGACGGTAGAAGGCGAAGGGTAGGTTTCTCAGGTAGTGAACAGTGTTTAGCTGTGTTTAGCACCAGGCTTCCCAAGAATGTAGGTGTGTGTAAGTCTGTTTATCAACAGGCAGCACGCAGGCCATAGTTAAGCCACACAGACAGCTGTCTGAACCCTGAAAACCCAACTTCACATAAGAAGATTAGAGAGAACTAAGCCATTCATCACCACCCATACAAACTATGAAAGTATATGTGTGTGTGTGTGCGTGCATGTGTTTGGACGTGGGCGTGCATGTGTATGTATGTGCTTATTTGTGCATGTGTGGGGGGCCATACATAGTTCATGTCCCAACTAGACCTTAAACCACCTCCCAATATCTACAGTGTGCCAACACATCGGACCACAGCCTCAACAAATGCACGCGGCGGCATGAGCTGTTCCCTCCCCGCCCTACCCCAGTTCACAGCCATGTCAGACTCACGTTGTTGATCATCAGGTGCATGATGGTCTTGGGCATGAGGTCGCGGATTGTCTTGTTGACGATGGCCATGTAGGAGTCCACTAGGTTGCGGATCGTCTCCACCTGCCTCTCCAGCTGTGGGTCCATGGAGTGCATGAAGCCATCTGAGCTGCTCTCCTCGCTTGCTTCACCCTAAATCGGGTGGAGAAGCAAGTGAATCACCATGGTAGCGCACATAGACTCAAAGGTCCGGTAACGCCTAGGTCAAGCTGCACAGGAACTCATCTTGTCTTATAAGCAGTGCAGATATATTCTCTACATATTATTTTCAACTCTTCTCATATGGAACATCCTGCAGCTGTACTTTAGTAGAACTGGAACTGAAGTGTGAGAGTAATCCTGCACTTGCTCTGTGCGCTGAACATGAAAACGCCACTCTCCAGTGAAGCCCAGAGGAAGAAGCCCTCCCCCTGCCTGTCTTCTCCCAGGGATTGTCATTTCAGGGCGTTTTCCTTTGCTAACTAGGAGTCTAGACCTGAAGACCTATAAGGCTGTCCCATCACTTGTAAAAAGTGTCATACAAATAAAAATCAAATCATATTTGAGTTGGTTTAGAGTCACATACCTTCTCCTTCTCCTAATGCGACAGCAAGAAAAAACGACACATAGCACTTTTTAAGCACACATGTATGTAAAAGGTGTAAGCAAATGTATATATGTATATATTATAATAACAATGGGACATTTAGCAAAAATCACCATAAGTAACCATGCATGAGCATGAAGATATATAACCATGAAGATTGGCAATATAATTCTATATTATCATTCTACATGTTTTTTAGTAATACACACAATGAAGGCTGATAAAGGTGAACTTTGTAGGGTGTAAAAACCTCATGCCCTTCGTAGTGACCTTTATGCCATGGGAGTGTTATGGAAAGCTCACCACCACACGCTCTGGGTAGACACCCGCGCGCAGGAAAGATGCCTTCCAACCATCCACCTCCTCCTGACTCTCACATGCCAACTCCAGCTGACGGTAGTCCTTATACACATTCCTGTGGGTGTGAAAAAAAGACAGCGAGAGAGTGATGTAGAGAGACACTGTCATAACCTTGATGAGTTCACCAAGATGAAGTTACAGGTGTATTTCCAACCAGGCAGATTGTTTTGTGTTTTTAGTTTGCGATGTGCAGAGACCTCTGCTCTGTGTTGAACAGGGCAAAGATGTGCTTGCTGGACATGAAGCTCTTCTCCACATCCCTCAGCTTCAGATTGTCCACCTGCAACATGTACTTCTTCTCTTTCTCCTGCAGGGGGAGAGAGAGAGAGTGCGAGAGAGAGAGAGAGAGAGAGTGCGAGAGAGAGAGAGAGAGAGAGAGTGCGAGAGAGTGAGCGAGAGAAGAGAAGAGACAGAGAGAGATCCAGTTTCAGTTTAGTCCTCTGTTCATTAGTGTGGTGGTTGATGTTTAGTGCTCTTGACATGCTGATCTTCCTTTTTGTTGCTGTTCACATTTGCAAAGTGAAGTGCAGCAGTCAGGTAGTGCCAAAACAAGGGGAATTTGATTAAGAACTTCAGGGAGTCAGAAAAGGAAAACAGATGGAGACCAAACAGAAAAGGATAGAAAGAACAAAAGCATTAAGAGGGATGATGCACCACAGAGGGAACAACGAGCGACACACATAGCTGGGACACACGGCTGTGGGAATGACAGAAGACAGGATGAGAGAGAAGACAGACAGCATGAGCAGAAATAATGTGCATTTAAGACAGACGCAGAGAGCGAGAGAGAGAGTACACTAGAGATCAAGAGAATGAAAGGGTATGAAAGCTAGAAACAGCATACGAATGTCAGAGAGGGAGAGAGAGAGAGAGAAAGAGAGAGAGAGAGCTTGCTTTCTTTCATTTTTTTTCTCCCCTCAGGCCCCACCACACGAGAGCTGGAACTGATTAGAGCCAGCGGAGCTAAAATAAACTGTGCAGGCGGGCGGGGCGGCGGGCACTGTGGAGTCTACAGCCGGCAGCCGCTTCACCACAGCAGCCTGGCGGGCCGTCAGTGGCTCGCAGGCCAGCAGGCAGTCTTCGCCTGCCCCGAGAGAAGGCACCACACCCGGGCCTGCCCACACACCCCACCTCCCCCACATATAAACACCCCTCAGCTGCAGAAGACCCAGACCAGAACCGAACAGGATTCAGCCAGCCAGCCCTGGATCCACAAGCAGGAGCATCTGAGTGTGTGTGTGTGTGTGTGTGTGTGTGTGTGTGTGTGTGTGTAGCTGGTTGTGTGCATTCGTGTGTTAGTTTAAAGCTGTGATGATGAGAAGCTGCCCATAGCTGATGTGGCTCTGTGGTTTGTGACTCTAGGTCAGGTTTCCTCATTCCTCTCTTACTCATCAGAGGCCACAAGGTAAAAACAGACCCAAACAGTTTCAGCACTTCAACAGACCAAAGGGCTTTTACCAGTCTCCCCTCCTCCCAACACACCAACCACTGGCACATACCTGCGGAGAGGCTCTCTATGGTAGGTCTATGATCAGGATGACTGCTGAACTTTTACAATGAATCGTGGACCTAAAAACAAGCAGCCATGATGTGAGCTGGACTGAGTCTGTGTGGGATGAGAGAAATAAGCTGTCCTAGAGATCAGGGGCTTTCCCAACCCACAGAGAAAAGGGAGAGAGAGAGACAGAGAGTGAGATAGAAGGAGAGAGTGAGGGAGAGAGAAACAGATAGAGAAGGAGAAGGAGACTTTAAGTGTCCCCTTGGCCAGGTGGACATGCCAGCTGGCCAGGTGCTCCTCAAAACACTCTGTTACTATAGTGCTGAGAGGGTGACGTCATCAGCAGTCATCCACACACACGCACACAGACACACACACACACACACACACACACACACACACACACACAAATGGGCGCGGTCTATTCAATGACTCACACATTTTCCCTCTACTTGGCCAAAGTGTGACAAAAGAGAGAAAGGAAAAGACAAGAACAGAAACCGTGAGGGACGAAGAGATGGAGAGAGAGCTGACAGAGAGAGCAGGGAGATCTGTCATGATTCATCCCCACACACACACACACACACACACACACACACACACACACACACACACACACACGCACGCACGCACGCACGCACGCACACTCACACACACACACACTCACACACACACACACACACGCACGCACGCACACACACACACACACACACACACACACACACAGACACACACACACAATTTTGCTTCTCAAAGTTTTTATACATGGAATCAACCGTTTTTCACCCTGTGCTCACTTTACTTCCCTCCTAAGGATCTACAAAGAGAGAGAGAGAGAGAGAGAGAGAGAGAGAGAGACATACACACACACACACACACACAAACACACACACATTTTTGCTAAGGCTGTGAATGGAAGTGATCAGAAGGTGAAAAGCCTGACTACACAGTATGTAAGGGCAGACCTCTGACCCCACCCCCTGGCTCCCTGAAGACACACATACACACACACACACGCACGCACACACACACACACACACACACACACACACACACACACACACACACACACTGAATGATTCTCCATGTGTTCTCATAAAGCCATACAGCACCTCTCAACTCCTCTGTTTGACTCCAAAACCTACACAGCACTGTCAGCTTTGTCAAAACCGATCTGGAACGTTTTGTCTTTCAAATCGAAGTTCCAATCTCTGACTGGATCCGAACGGCCCAATCCTTCGTCGGCTGACTGGATGAAATTTCCAACTGGAGATTGCTAAATGTGGCAGAGGGATACAGGATTTTGGTCCATCCACATTTAGGCTCAAGACCACAAGGAGACAACTCAAAATACTTTCCATTGTTTTCTTTTCCTCATGACTAATAACAGCGTAATTATAAAGGCAGAGGAAGTTCAGATTGGATCCATAAACACACCTCATATGCTTTACTCTGGCCCCCGCTTTGGTAATCCAAACAAAGAAAGTGGGCTTGCAAACACACGTCTCTGAGTGCTCACAGACGTGTACACAGACACACACACACCCTGTTAAGAACACACACACACTCTCTCTCTCTCACACAGGCACAAATGCCACAGATCTCGTGGAGAAGTGATACTAACAAAATGCCCTCACACACTTCTTTGGTCTATACACTAATTTAAAGCAAAGAGAAAAACATGTAACGTGATCACAGCTAAACCCCAGAAACGAGGCCGAGCAGAAAACACTCTTTGGAATGAGAAAGCCTTTCGCTTTAAGAGACCCCCTGTGTATTTGTATGCATGCGTTCATGTGTGTGTGTGTGTGCGTGCGTGTGTGTGCGTGTGTGAGTGCGCACTAAGGCAGACTGAAGTGTTAGTGACTTGGGTCTGCATCAAAGGCGGCTGAAACGCAGGGCAGCATATGGGAGCAATAACACTGCTCCTAACCCCTCATTACCAAAAAGACGGGGCCTTGGGCAGGGGCCAAAGGGGCAATTCTCCAAATGCACCCTCCTTTCTTTACTTCACTCGCAAATGAAAAATGGAGAGAGTTACGTTTCCCTCAGAACTCTCACAGACCACCACCGCTTCTGCTCATGGAACTGTGCCCTTTGTGCTATAAATGTTCTAGTTTGTGTCCATGTATGTGTGAGTGAATGAAAGAGAGAGAGAGAGAGAGAGAGAGAGAGGGGTGAAAAAGATAAACGGAGAGACAAAAACAGTTGCATTTTGTTGAATTCATTCTGGCTAAATGTCAAAAGACAAAGGAACGAACCATCTACAGGCAAAATAAGTCAAAGAAAAAGAAAGATGGAAAGAGAAAGCAAGAGAGAGAGAGAGAGCGTGAGAGAGCGAGAGAGCCCATGTCTACCACAGGAATGGCAGAGAATTCAAATTCAAACCAGCCCTGCTTCCAAAGCGACTTTCCAAAACCTCAGAGTCTGCTCTCTCAGACAATTGCGAATGCATGTTAACCCTTTAAAGGCCTGAGGACGGGGGGGGGGGGGGGGGCATATCTACCACGGCTGAGCACAGCCTGCCTCAAGTATAGGTGACAGTGACGTCGGTCAGAATGCCACCCGCTAACGTCCAAAGGTCAACCACCGAGTGTCCGAGAGAATCCCTAGAGAGACTTTTTTGCTCCCAGTTCATTTTGAAATTTAGCCCCGAAAAGAAACAAAAAACGCACGGCACATGTGAAGAAGCTATGGGAACGGAAATCTAGCAGACTTCTGTCTTAGCAATTCATAAATTAAAAACGACATTAGAATGACTGTTTAGTAGTGTTTCCGTGATGGTATGAAACAGCGTTCAGCTTGAAGGGCATCTGGTAGTCCCAGCCCTCTCACGCAGCCTCTCCGGTTCTCCTCTCTTCTTTGAACATTCTTTAATGAGGGGCGCAATGGTTTGTTAACAGCGTAACGGAAAAAAAAAAGACGCAAAGAAAAACAGACGTGGTCTTTTTTGACGCAGCCGCCGGCGTCGGGAAAGGCCGGGAAGAGCCGCGTGCAGGCGGGAATCCAGGAGTGGCCACGTGCTTCAAAGGAGAGACAGGACAAAGAAAACTCAAAGCAGTGTCAAGTGCTGGGAACTGACACGGCTCCCATTGTTAGGAAACTTTAAGAGAGTTTTATAGCCGATCTTGTATAGGTGTGTAACTGGGATCACTTTTAGGACAGACCTGCCAGCAGTGGTGGGACACACATTTGCCACTGCATGTACATAAAAGTTTTGTTTTTATTTTCCCTCGGTTTAACCGTGAGTTTGGTCGAATGTGCGTGAACTGGCTTGGCTGTGCATCGCCACATGAGGGAAGGCAGAGTGGTCTCATGAGCTCATGTTTTCTGGAGAGGAAGTAGTGACTGACTGGTCTGGCTGAATGCAGGCTCAGCTCCACTCGTCTGGGATTGTACATGACTTATTCAGTTCTTGACACTGATATCGCTCTCCCTCTCTTACTGTCTCTCTCCACTTCTCTCTGTCGCCCGCTCGTTTCCTCTCTTCTGTCCTTTCCATTCACCTCTCTTTCTGTCAGACAGTCTGAACATGAAAGGGGTACAAAGAAAGGGAATATTCATCTTGCTGGAACAATGAAATACACATTTGTTTATTCCATCAGCCGGATGTGGGCGCTCCAGACACTTTGATAGCCTGTGGCTCCCTGTGTCGTCTGCTCTCTCCTCTTCCCTCATTCCACCCATTGGCTCCATGTAACAGATGAGGTTCAGATCATTCATTCACTAATACCATTTGCAGCTTGTCTTTATGTGTAAGTGTAACGCATTATCCCTGTTAGGAATGACGTCTCTCTGTAGAGAAGCCATATCCGCTGAGTATTGAGAGCTTCGTGTATGTAGACAGATAGTGATCTCATTAGTGATAGAGGGATGTCTAGCAGTGGCGTTAAGCTGCAACTCCTACAAACATATCACACAGATAACACACTCGCACACCAACACACATGCAAATGCACTGGCCGGAGTCTGTTTCTCCTTATCTGCCTCTACAGCTCATTGAAATTCACAAACCTCACAACTCTTGAGAGAGATTTCTCAGCTGCAGCTCTTATCTGTCGTAACGCTGAGGGGGATTGCAACCACATGGCTGCCGCTCTCGTGCTGTACAGTACATGTACACTGTGCAGTCCACCGTCACCGCGGTGAAGCACAGGGCTGCTCTCTCAGAAATCGCACAAGAGAGGAACAGAACACAAGAAATCTAACACCACGGAACTAGGAGCTGGAGACTGGAAGCAGTACAAAGTGATCAGAGTCACGTTCATCCATCCTCTGGCTCCAAGTTCTTTATTCCAGGCCCAAGCCAAACCTTTGGCGTTCTCCTCCCCCGGGCCCTCCTCCTGGGCCCCTGTCTCGCTCTCTTTCTCTTGGCCTGGTTGTGCACCTCCAGGACTGCTGACCCAGCTCCCAGAGGAGGCGTCGTCTTCGATTTCGTGCTCAGGTCCGAGAGGAGGAACCGTAGCTAAAGCAAACACAATCGCCGGCCTGGAGCCTGGCCCAGGACGCCACCCTCCCCGCCGTTCTCGCTGGCTCGCGCGCGACCTGGCCATCAGCACCTCCATGGCTCCCCACAGTCGCGTATCACCATTACGTTATAGAACAGAGGCAGAAGAGCGATGAAGAGGATGCGCGGAGGCTCGGGCACAGGATGGGGAAGGGCAGAAAGAGGATGAGCATGAGGGAGGGGAGAAAGGAAGATAGAAGGGAGTGGACGAGAACAAGAGCTAGAGAGAGAGACAGAGCGAGAGAGGGACGAAGAGTGAGACTTTCTTCTCATTCGAGTGGCGACTGTGGAGTAACAGACGTCCATGATGGTTTCCATGATGCATTCTGCACTTTCACCCCCATCCGCCTGAGTGATGTAGCTACTTCCCAGTGGGTGGGGGGTGGGCGTGGAGCGTGGGGTGGAGGGCTAACGTGCTGCTCCTCGTAGCCTTGCCGTTGCCTCCGCGCGCAAAATCCACTCCGGGTTTCAACCTTGCTGCCTGCAGCGGCGCACGGCCCAGCCGTTCCGCAGGGCTTGGGGGTGGGGGGATGAGAGGGTTGGGTGGGGGGATACAGCATGGAGGACATAAAGCCCCCTTTATTCACGCTGGACAGGGAAAGGAAATCAGCTCCAGTAGAAAAAACACAGGCGCCTGGGCAGAGCAGCCACAGGGCCGCACATCTGGAGTTATTACAACCCCGCCTCCTCGCCAAGCACAGCCGACATTCCTCCACCAGCTACAGAGCCGTGGAGCCTCCTCTGCCTTCCACTGTGACTCCCACACACACACGCACACACACACACGCACACGCGCACACACACACACACACACACACGCACACGCACACGCGTTCATCCCCTTAAAGCCTACCCGCCAATCTCTTTTTCCCCTCCTCTTCAACGAGAGCCCTCCCCCCGCCTTTACAATTACACAAGACATGCAGCAAATTAATGCGCTTCACTTCCTGTTGACCTTTGACCCGCCACTTCCTGCTACCTCCCCAAAAAAGCAAGAGGGAAAAAAAATGAGCCAGACGGAGGGCAGGACGAGAAAAGGGGTGAGCAAAAAAAAAGTACAGATAGCTCCACCTACTTCTCTCTCTCCTGTCTCCCACTCTCTCCTTCTCTCTCTCCTTCTCTCTCTCCTTCTCTCTCTCTCCTTCTATCTCTCTCTCCCCCTCTCTCTCTCTCCTTCTCTCTCTCTCTCAGTGGGAAAGTTAACAGCACTCTGCCACGTCAAGCTTACGAGTTGCCGTTGTGCCACCCGGTAGGAAAGAGACGATGCGCTCCGCTCTCCACCAGCTCTGCCCGAACTCTGCCCCAGGGGCAGAAACTCCGCATTTTTGGGTGTTTTAGGGGGAAATCTTCCACCTGATCTCAGCAGACCTCAGCAAAGATGTGAACGGCTTCCGATGTGGGCCGACGTCCAGATGGTGCAGGCGCTCGGGGCGGAGGGGCTAGCCGGTGGCTGGAGATGGAAGAAAAGGGGAGAAAGCCCTCCTCCCGTAGCAACAACCCCGGTGACCTGGCCCTTGCCCGGTGCCCCACAGCACCGCCACCTCGCCCTGCTTCCACCCACCCGGCTCAGGGAGGAAGGCAAAGGGGGACAGGCAGAGCGAGAGGAGAAGCGTCTGTGTGGCGTCTACCAGAGGCTTCCAGACGGATGAGGTAGAGTATCGTCTCATCTGTGTTTTAGCGTCGTGGATTTGGGGTTGGTGGAGGGAGCCTTCCTTGTGTGATGAACTTCGTCTGTTAACTTCTCCAGCCGATTTTTAAGTAGGAGCAATTTTTAAAAACTGCACTGGGAAAACGCAAGTATGTGATCAGAGTGCAAAGTCCAGATGTCCGTTTTGAATGGCGCTCAGGCGGGTGAGAGACTAAGTGCTAATGCGATTCCCAGGTGCTAGTTTATCTCATCTGGACCGTTCAGGGAAATGTTCACATTTAAGTCAGAGAGACGGTAAATGGGTCCTGACTGACTGATAGCGGCTGGGTATGTTTCTATTTTCATGTATAGAAGGTTACACCATTATTCTGCTGTTTAAGAGAATGGATATGCAAACTTGGGGAAGAGGTCACTGGGAGCATCAGAGTGTTTAAGTCGAGTGTCTATTAAGTGCATGTGTGTGTGTGTGTGTCTGTCCATGGGTGCATGCATGTGTGTGTCTGAACAAAAATGTACATGCATTTAAATAATCTAATAAATTCCCGATGAATATATATTTAATACATATTTATTTATTGTAACATATTTAATACAATAAATGGCAACTTTATTAAAGTGACAATGAATCTCACGTCAAGAGTTTCATCTAAACTGCTAGGTAAGAAAGGCCTAATATGTATTCATGGGAAATGTAACCTTGCATCATATTATTTTAGGTACTTTTAGTGCTGGGGCCAAAGATTTGGGGGGAATTCTATGAGAAACATGAGACCTGTTCTACTCAGCTGCTTTCTACTCCACAGGGGACAGGAAGTTGCAGTGAAACCCACCAATCACAAGCCGTCATCGACATCTGATCAGCCCAGAATGTCAGCACTCAGGGTAAGGCGTGACAGGACAGGTGGAGGTTTCTGGACGTAAGTTGGGTTAAAGGTGATGTCAAATGCCACCGTCAGGCCCTCGAGTTACCACAAACGGACATAAAACTAAATGTGAGTAATAGCACTTCTCTTTGAGTCTTGCAAATGTGATTGTATACAAATACATACAAATCTATCAATTTAGGCAATACTTCAAGGGAGGAAATGTTTTTATTAGACAATATTTCAAGTTATGCTCATGTGGAAGTGCTGGTATCTGTGTGTGTGTGTGTGTTTGTGTGCGTGCATGTGTGTTTGTGTGTGGGACTCGGATTCCAGTGGGGGGAGGCCAGAAGCCTGCCCCGCCTGCCCAGTGTTCAGACTACCTGTTCAGGAAGTAGCGGTTGTACAGTAGTCTGCACATTGGTTAGGCTGGGTGGGGAAGCTCAAGACATGCCCCCTCCTCACCATGACGACGTAAACTCATCGACACACCAACTGTGGTTCTGACAAATCAAGAGCTTGTTAACTATTGTGAATTCATGCCAACTTTTAAATGTAATTATTCAATAAACAGCCAAATAACATTCCAGAAAAATGTGTTTCTTTGTTAATTCCTTTGAAGTAATTATGCATTAGATGTTCAAGATCTTAGCCTGGGACCAGAAAATGATAAAATTATGAAACCTCAATTGACTTATATTTAGACATAAAAGTGTGCAATCCCAGCCCACAAGCAATGATGGATAACCTCAAAAAAGAATTTCACACACACACACACACACACACACACACACACACACACACACACACACACACACATTGGTGTAAGCCTAGCAAAGGGCAAAGGTGATGCTACAAAGGAGTGAAAAAGGTGTTAGAGGGAGGGAGGGAGGAAGAGTGGTTTTGTCTCAGTGGCTTATAGTAAAATATTCAAAAAATCAAAACCACTGACATGCATGGTTCCACTTACACCACTGAGAAGTCTAACACAACAATCATTTACACACACACACACACACACACACACACACACCCACCACACACACACACACATACACACAAAATATATATATATATATATATATATATATGTTAGCTTAGGTATGTAAAAAATGACCCAGTTAAAGCATGCAGACTAAGAGCAGATTTGCTGCAGGTTTGCTGTAGAGCGCTTCATGACACATTACTCCAGAGTTTAGAGTTCTGTGACAGACCCCTTCCTAACGCCATCACATGACAGAGAGAAGGAGAAAGACAGAGTCAAAGAAAAATAAAAGAGAGAGAGAGAGAGAGAGAGAGAGAGAGAGAGAGGGAGGGAGGGAGGGAAAGAGCATAATAACAAACAGAGGTGCTGTTGGTTGCGGCTGCTTTACATCGACTGATGGGGACATGCTAAACTATAAATGCCTAAACACACACACACACACACAATTACACAAACTTCTCCATTGGCTTATGTGGGTATCCCTAGAAGAGTGTGCATATCATCTTTCACTCTAAGCCACTATGGACCATCTATGACTATGTGTGTGTGTTTGTGTGTGTGTGTGTGTGTGTGTGTGTGTGTGTGTGCATGTGTGTGTGTGTGTGTGTGTGTGTGTGTGTGTGTGTGTGTGTGTGTGTGTGTGCGTGTGTGTGTGTGTGCATGTGTGTGTGTGTGTGTGTGTGCGCATATGTCCATCTGTATGAATGTGAGACCACGCATATGTGTGTGCATGTGTGTCTATGTGTGTGTGTGTGTGTGTGTGTGTGTGTGTGTGTTTGGCCTTTGAAAATGCCTCTTCGATAAAGCCTTTTTAAATTTGTCTGCGCTGTATGTGTATGAGCAAATGTACATTTATGAAAGAGAACAGCAGAATGCCTCTGTGGGGATGTGTGTGCGCCCGTATGTGTGCGTGTGTGCGTCCATGTCCATCTGTATGAGTGTGAGACTGCACATATGTGCGCGTGTGCGTGTGTGTGTGCTTGTGCGTTTGCGTGTGTGTGTGTGTGTGTGTGAGTGTGATTAATGGGGGGGTCAGTGAAAGTGGAATCAGAGGGGTTTGCATTGGCTCATGCGTTTCAGCTTTTCTTCTTTCACGTCTCTGCAGTTTTGTGGGGCTTTGGGGAGCACAGGCTTCACTTGATCCAAGGCAGTTTTGCTAATAGAAACCAGACCACAACCTTCCATCCCCACTACCCAAACCCCCCTACCTCTCATCCCCACTACCCCAACCCCCTTACCCCTCATCCCCACTACCCCAACCCCCTTACCCCTCATCTCCACTACCCCAACCCCCTTACCCCCTTACCCCTCATCCCCACTACCCCAACCCCCTTACCCCTCTCCCCACTACCCCAACCCCTTACCCCCATACCCTCATCTCCACTACCCCCACCCCCGTACCCCGCAGCGCCACTACCAACCTCCCCTTCCCCGCTGCGCCAAGTCCCCAACCCCCGTTCCCCTCTGTCTCCACTCCCCAACCCCCTTGTCCCCCTTACCCCTCATCACCACTACCCCAACCCCTTACCCCTCATCTCCCACTACCCCAACCCCCTTACCCCTCATCGCCACTACCCCAACCCCTTACCCCTCATCGCCACTACCCCAACCCCCTTACCCTCATCGCCACTACCCATACCCCCGTTCCCCCTTACCCCTCATCGCCACTACCCCAACCCCTTACCCCCTTACCCCCTCATCGCCACTACCCCAACCCCCTTACCCCTCATCCCAACTACCCCAACCCCCTTACCCCTCATCGCCACTACCCCAACCCCCTTACCCCTCATCCCCACTACCTCATGCCTCCCTTACGCCTAGGGGAGGAGTAGAGAGGAGAGGAGAGGAGAGGAGAGGAGAGGAGAGGAGAGGAGAGGAGAGAGAAGAGGAGAGGAGAGGGGAGGGGAGGAGTAGAGAGGAGAGGAGAGAGGAGAGGAGAGGAGAGGAGAGGAGAGAGGAGGGAGGGGAGAGAGGAGAGAGGAGAGAGGAGAGGAGAGGAGAGGAGAGGAGAGGAGAGGAGAGGAGAGGAGAGGAGAGGAGAGGAGAGGAGAGGAGAGGAGAGGAGAGGAGAGGAGAGAGGAGAGAGGAGAGGAGAGGAGAGAGGAGAGGAGAGGTGAGATATATTCAAAGATAAACTGTTTGGAAAGCTGGAATAATAGAAGTCCAAAGTGCTGGGGTACATCAGAAAAACCAGGCAGAACTTTGGGCACATTGATGAGGGAACAGCAGTTATTGTAACATGTTTAAATAGGAGCTTGTACACACTGAAAGTGAATGCACACAATAAACATCCCCATTCAAATGCATAACCACAGGAAGCACTGACAATGAAGACTCAGTGAAAACTCATTGTGTTTGACTTTTGCTTCTGTGTGGGAGGGAACATGAGAAGAAAAAGTAAAGAACAGTGAGAAACAAAAAAAAGGTGGATATCAAGAGAATTCTGGGTAATTGGTGTGGTTAGAGTTATTGTTTACCATTTAGACAAAGAGTGATGAGTTTGGTAAATCACCTCCACACAGGCCTTGACCTCAGTCAACCCTGTACCACTCAAAAAAAGCAAACAAATGCAGCGACTGCATGTGACTGCATGTGTTTGTGTGTGTGAAAGAGAAAGAAAAGAAAAGCGTGCAGAGACAAACGTGGAAACGTAGGTAGGGTCTCCCTGCGCTCATTAGTGGAGCAGTGCAGCACTGTTCTACCTTTGAGCAGAACCATGTTAGCTTTGGGTCCCACTGGTCTGGGAATTTGCCATCCCGGCTCACAGTAAAATAAATATACATGATGGTGAGAGAGAGAGAGAGAGAAAGAAAGAAAAAGACAAATGAGCAGAGTGTGTTTTGGGGGGTGATTGTGTGCATATGAACATACATATAAGTAACAGTGTGAGTGTGTGGGTGGCTGAAGGGGGTAACTAAGGGGGGTAACTGGGGGGCTGGGGGTAAACTAAGGGGGGAACTGGGGTGGGTGCTGATGGACACTTTGTGTTCAGTCAAACATGAAAGAGCAGTGGAGCATCCCTCTATCCCCACATGCTCCTTGTTAAGGCCACCTAACTAGCTAACCAGAGACACCCCAGCCTCTGAGTTATTCAACACACACACACACACACACACACACACACACACACACACGCAATCTCAGCCCCCTTCTGCTTCTTTGAAAGTGCAGAGGTTTATGAGTAGCAGGACGGAGGAACAGGCAGCATGGCTCTGGGAGCGCAGACTCTGCTCCACACATGTGTGGGACAGCTTGGGTCAGACCAGCGCACTACAAATGTGAGGGCTTGCTCTAAGTGCATCAGCAACCGCATCGTGCTGCTTGTTTGCGTGGAGGTGTGTCATCATATAGCGATTGTGTACAGTGTCAAAAACCCAAGGCTATTGCAGATCTGTTGATAAATGTCTTGGGGTTTTTGCAATTGTTTATTGCTGGATCAAATGCTCACAAAAACATTAAATTGCGTGTTAAATTGAGTGTCACTTTACATGAATTTACAGTTCTCTCAAGCGTGCTGCTTTTTGGCTGGGAACTTCAGTCACTGTTCCATCTGTCCCTCCATCCGCACCACCTTCGCTCCTCGTCCTACAGGCTTCCTTTACTACAAAACTTACAACAGCGGAAAGATTCCAGCAACAAGAATGAGAGCAGGGAAAAAACTAGCTAAGTTAGCAGACAAATAAATCATTCAAAATGGAAGAACTTAAATATCCATTTGAGATCACTTGTATTTCGGAAAATCAATATGCATGCTTCCAAAGAAAATTGCTGCCATTAAAGTGAACAGGACAGATGAGTGGCATGTTATGCTTGTGTGGGTGCCAACAAATGAGTAAGGCATGCTGGGAAATTTTTTTTTTTTTATGGCTACATTTGATTTGGATCCTGAGATAAACCAATAGCAACAATGCAGTCACTGGGCTGAGGGAAAAAAAAGATCATTTAAAGATCTGAGTGGTGCGATGGGAGAACGTCAGAGGAAGAGCGTCAGAGAGAGCAGATGCTGTCGCGGTGCTGTGGTGTCAGGTTCTTAACAACAACACAACGCTGTCATGTAAGCAACGTGGGTGTCCAAGTGTGCCTGTCTGTCGGCTAGAGTGTTAAGAGTCTGTGATTGTGGTCATGGCTGTCCATCGTCTCATACTTTCATCCTTAAATACATTTGATTTATTAAAGCAGGAACCTGGCAAGCAGAATGCTGAACTTTCAGACAAGGGATTAAGCAAGTCTTTCATAAGGAACCAGGCAACACAAAACACACACAAAACTACAAGAGCAACATCAAACATCTGGTTTGTAGAAGATGAAAAAGAAACACCAACTTTCTATTTACATATAATGATAAACTTCATTTTCATTGTTGGGTTTTTGCTTTCATGTTCATTGGATCTGCCATGCTATTATTGATTATTAAAACTAGCGCCAGCGTTCAGTTTCAGTTCAGCACTCCACCCTGTCCATTTGGCCAGCCAGAGCACATGACCGCCTGTTCAGTCCAACAGCTAAAAAACATGCAAATGACTCACCTCATCATCCTTGTACCAGGACAGTGATTCGGCCGTCAGCACAAACCAGTACTCTTTGGCTCCGCCTTTCATTATGCCAATGTTGTTGATTGTCAGCCATCCCTTCCTGATGACCTGGGAAAAGAGAACGCACAGTGTAAACAATGTAAACAGCAACACACGCACAAACACACACTTGCACAGATGCACACAAGCACATACACACAGGGACATATACAAACACATTAAAAAAGTGGCCTTTCAGTGTATACTGTTAAGACACCTGTCCTTTCACAATTAAAGCCCCGTATTGAAATTAGACACGTGATCCCGGAGTGCAGCAGAAAATTAGGGATGTTTTCCATGAATCAGTTTCAGAGTGAATCCACATTAGAAAGAAATCCGAGCGATCTGAGTGACTTCAAACAAGGTGTAGAGATCCAGTGGGGTATTCTCATGTAATCGTTCCGAAAGTAAACAGAGAATGGTGTGATCGAGAAAAACATCCAGCAAAAAGGGGTCAGAGGAGGATGTAAAGTAACATTCTGTGATTCAAATATGTGGTGCACAGTCAAGCAAACTGCAGCTGATACAGTGCTGGTGCTCCAAGGAACGTGTCAAATGCACAACTTTATGGTTTATATTGTTGCTATTGTGGTGTCCCATGTCAGCCAGAGGAGGATTTCCTTGCCACGGCCTTTGGCTTGCTCACTGGGGGCTTGGACGCAGAGATCTGTAAAGCTGCTTTGTGACAATGACTGTTGTAAAAAGCATTTTATAAATAAATTCGACTTTGACAACTTGTCATTCCTTAGCACGGATGGGCTATAATGGCAGACGACCAGTCTGGGTGCCATTGATGTCTAAGGAAAACAGAAAGGCCAGACTCCAGTTGTCAAAAACTGGATCAATAAGCAGTGTAAAAACATCTCCAGATTAATCCAAATTTGCAGATGGGAGGGTCAGAATTTGGCGCAAGCAGCATGAACTGATGAGCCCTTCCTGTGGTATCAACAGTCCTGGAGGTGGAGTAATGGCGTGAGGAAGGTTTTCTTGGCAAACCTGGATTTTCTGTTACTTGTGGATGGACGTTTGGACAGTGGGGCTTACCTAAGTAAGTCAAGTACCAAGTTCATCCCTTTTATTGCAGCTGTTTACCCTACGACAGAAGGACACTTTCAGTGCACCATGCACTGTGCCACAAGGGTCATATACTCATGGATTGTTTCCAGGAACATGACAGCTAGTTTTCCTTGCTTCCCTGACCTTCACAGTCCCCAGATCTTAATCCTATACAGCGTCTCTGGGACAAAGTAGAATGGGCTGCTTAGAGCATGAGCATGTCAGTACCTTCATCTAGTTTGTGGCAACCGTGAGAAACTATTTTGTCCACATGAGCCGAAATGTCAACAATGAGTGGAATCTATGCCATGGTGAATTGCTGCACTTCTGAAGGCCAAAAGAGATCTAACATGGCACTGTTGAGCATGAAGGGAGCATGAGGGGAACCAACACAGCAGGCTTGGTTGAAGCTTTGTTCCAAAGGCATCAGTCAGTGTCTCAATTGTATCTGTCTGAGTGCAACTCTGAGTGGCCCCAGGAGCAAACTATGGGGCTTACAAAAGTATTTCGTGTGGGAGGCACTTGTCTCCTCCCCCCACATCTCCACTTGTCCTGGTCTGAGGTGGATCACGTGACCACTAAAGACAGCGGTACTGGCTTTGGCTCTCTCTTCTGCCAGTTCACTGGCGGCTGGTCGTCTTGCTTCCTTCCGCAAATCGTGCTACCAGAATGAATGTGAGGCAGTCAAACTGACTGCATGGATGAGCAGAGAACGTGCACGAGCCCGACACATGACAACTGCTGTGCAAACAGATGGGGCCGTGGGTCTGCACGATAGGCCGTTTGTTAATGTTTATGATTATACTGACCCCTGCAATACAGATGGTGCTGGTGATAGCCACAATATGTGAGTATTTCACTGCAGAAATGTGAATTATTCCCATTATCTAGCAAACAGTACATCTATAACTATGCTACATTAAGGCTGAGTTTTTCATGTAGCAGTAGTATACATCTGACAGAGTAAACATGCCTCGTGGTCTCTTCTAGTCTGTTTTGAGCACACCTAGATTATTCCATTATCTTCATCTCCAGCTAGCACTCCAGGGCACAGACATTCAGCTAAGGGTGCACAAACACAGATGAATAACAGGCACGTCTTGTGTCTGTTCTCCTGTTTTTGTCTGTGAAGTGGAAGTGTGTGTGACAGCAAAAGCAACAATTCAGAGGATCAAAGAGTGTGCGCTTGAATTATTATTACTCACAAACACACATAAACACGCACACACAATCTCAACACATCTTCACACACTCAACACGCGTGCACTCTACTCACCATGATCTCATCCTACAGAAGAGGCGGCAATGAAAAGGAAAGACATAAAGAGACAAAGGCATACAATCTAATCCAAACTTCCACACAGTAGACAGAGGCGGCCTTGCGGACACTACCAGGGACAAAAATTATAGATGGAGGAACTCAAAAAGCTATTCATAACCAAAAATGCCTAAATTTGGTTTCTTTAAGTGTCTACCAAATTGATTTTGACTCTGTCATCTTGACCACCTGTATTAAACCACGAGTCATCACTATCCTCAGGAATGCTGTCACATGTGCTCATATCACAAACATTATCCCCACAATAACATAATACTCTACCATGAATAAATATACTGTACTGCTGATATTCTATAATTCAAATGACAGATATTCTACAATTTAAATGACAACTGACCCTGCTCCTATATTGACTGACTAAATTGGTACATATTGTAGGGTATTGTTTATTACACTGATGTTGTTTAACAAACTCTAGCACTTATTGTTTATTACATTTATCATTGTTTAAGATAGAGCTTATGAATTTTGAACTTCTAGGCATCAGCAGTGATCCCTGTATTTCTACAGTATTCTAGATCATTGGTCTCGTGGACTCTAACCTACTGCACTGTCTAGAATACATTCTGTGCTCTGGATATGAGCGTCTCTGGATAAGAGTGTCTGCTAAATGTCGTAAATGTAAATGTAAATGCAACAGGTTCATATCTGCAGACATTATATTGTACTACAGATACACATACTGTATTGCAAAAATAATACTCTACTTCTGATACAGATACTCTACTGTAGAAGTACTTGTAACTGCTTGGTCTTAAGATCCTAAAATACAACAAAGGACAAAGAGGGTATCAAAGGCTAATTTAAGGTACCATGCAGCAGCTAAATCTCCATCCTGAACAACTAAAAGCAATGAAATGCTAACAAAAAAGGGGGCCTCTCTGGTCGGTAATAACTGATCTGGGATCAGTTTTCTTCCTAGAAGTCTTATAGCAACTAGTATGAGCATGACCACAAACCTGCCCCTGGACCAGTTGATAAGAGCAAGTAGAACCAGCACGGCGCAACATACGGATGAAAAAAAAAAAGAGAAGCCAATATGCTGGATGTCTGGATAAAGATTGAGCATGAGGGACCCAAGCTCCAGCCCTGGAGAGCCCATGTCCAGCACGGTGTGGTGATTTCCATACTGCTAAATAGATAATGAGCAGCAAAGTCACCAAACTGTGCTGGACTCCAGTCTTCCAGGATCAGAGCGGACCACCTGTGGTGAAGAGGGCCAGAACTCCTCATCGAGATACTTTATTAAGACACACTCAATAAGACACAACACACAAAGCCACATTTTGACAACTGGCATGCATCAGGAATTTAAGCAATACTGAGGATGTGAAACTGATGGACACAGCAGAGACAATTTTAGTGTGTACACATGCTCACATCAAGACAAAATATGGCTCATAAAAATGTGGTTATACATAATTACACTTTAGTCCCGAGAGTGGCACTGTGACAGGAAGTAAAACATTACCTGGTTGCCAGGTGCTTTCTTCTTGCTCATCTGGCTGCTTCTCTGCTGGGCACTGAGGGGAAAGAAAACTAAATTTTAGCTGAATAAGCACCTTATGGACCTGGCTTATCAATCATTTCGTCATATTCTCCACAAGGATGGTATGGTAGTAGTATGGGGGTTAAAGGTAGAGCATCAATAACACTGTATGTCCTTGTTAACTTTCTTCTGTTGTGAAGTAAACTCATATCTGGTCTAAAAATAGACTTTTTTTAAACTTAATGAGATAATTAGGATAAAATAAGGAAACTCACTTGGCAAATCCAATGAAGTCCTCATGGTTGGTATTCATGTAGGCCAGCTCAATATCAATAAGCAGCAACACCTTGTGACCACAAAACATTTCAGTTTATTTATTTATTTAATCTTGTTGAACTATGTGAAATTGGTGACCTAAATTGCTGAACTAGGTAAGCTAAATAAACTAATATTGAACTAGGTGAATATGAATCCAATCTAGGACTGTGTTCTTGTTGGTGAGTTTGATGAACTAACGAATTAGGTAACGTAGGTGAACTAGGGTAACGTAGGTGAACTAGGTAATGTAGCTGAACTGGGTAACGTAAGTGAAGTGGGTAACGTAAATGAACTAAATAACGTAGGTGAACTAGGTAACGTAAGTGAACTAGGGTAACGTAGGTGAACTAAGTAATGTAAGTGAACTAGGTAATGTAGCTGAAGTGGCTAACATAAGTGAAGTGGGTAACGTAAGTGAACTAAGTAACGTAAGTGAAGTAGGCAACGTAAGTGAACTAAGTAACGTAGGTGAACTAGGGTAACATAGGTGAACTAGGGTAACGTAGGTGAACTAGGTAACGTAGGTGAACTAGGGTAACGTAGCTGAACTAGGTAATGTAGCTGAAGTGGGTAACGTAAGTGAACTAAGTAACGTAAGTGAAGTAGGTAACGTAGGTGAACTAGGGTAACGTAAGTGAACTAGGGTAACGTATGTGAACTAGGTAACGTAGGTGAACTAGGGTAACGTAAGTGAACCATGTAACGTAGGTGAACCAAGTAACGTAGGTGAACTAGGTAATGTAGCTGAAGTGGGTAACGTAAGTGAACTAAGTAACGTAAGTGAAGTAGGTAACGTAAGTGAACTAGGTAACGTAGGTGAACTAGGTAACGTAGCTGAAGTGGGTAACGTAAGTGAACTAAGTAACGTAAGTGAAGTAGGTAACGTAAGTGAAGTAGGTAACGTAAGTGAACTAGGTAACGTAGGTGAACTAGGTAATGTAGGTGAACTGTGAGGTAAATGTGAACTGTGTCTGTGTTATTGTTGAATTAAAATGGGTGAAATAAATGAACTCAATGAACTAACTCAACTTGAACTAGGTAAGTTGTTGATGTAGGCAAACATAACCCATCTAGGACTATGTGTTCTGTCATAAACAGGATGGTGTAGATCAGTGGAGTTTTGTATAAGGAATCAAGACAGAAGCCCTTGCAACTCACTTCTAAAAGTTAACATAACATTCTACATTTAAAAACTAAAAGAATTACGTGCATGGCATTACACTAGTAACTGGTCCTTCCACAAGTTTGTGTCTAAAGCTCCATTTAAAAACTAAAAAAATTATGTGCATGGCATTAGAATAGTAACTGGTCCTTCCACAAGTTTGTCGCTAAAGCTCCATATATACCCTACACACACATCCTGCAGGGTCATTTGCTTCGTATCTCACCTGCTCCTTGGTGCGACTTTCTCGGTCACGGATGTGCTGTGTGACAATTCTTTCCATCTCTTCTCGCAACATGGGGTACTGGGCTAGCTGCAGACACACGCACACACACACACACACATACACAAACACAATGCAGGGCAGAGTACAAAAACACAAATCCGTATGTGCGTTTGCACACACACACACACACACACACACACACACAGGCCAAGCACACTGACTCTGAACTGTGTGCACAGAAGAAAAACATTAATAATTTGTGTTAGACTTGTGTTATAACAGGTAAATGGCATGACATTTGTGTGATGTTTTGAAGCCAGTTTAACAGTAAAGGAGGGGCTACGGAAGAAATTGCTGCCTTTTCTCCCGCAAGACACAAGCGTAAAATGACTTTCCCAAACAACAGACACGCCGTACAAATAGTCACAAACAACACATATACTCATGAACAATGCGCAAACATAAAGCAGAAAAATGATAACAGGCCAGGTAAATGCATCATGACGTTCAGCAACAGCCCGTTTATGACTTTAACCATGTGTGCTGAGGGCCATATGCTTGAGGTCCTTCTGGAATTTGAACAGCTACATGAAAGGGAGATCTTTAGGGTAGGATCCAGGGCCCTTAATGCCACAGCTGCGCTGCACTCAGCTAATGCAGGGCAAAATCCATATGCAAAAGGTCTGTACAAATCCTGTCAGAATCACCTGCCACACAGAATGTATGTAACTACAGAACCATGTATGTATAGACGTAACATGCATCCTTTGTACTGATATTATTAACCCCTTAACATACATGGTGCTTCATAAAAATATATATATATTTATAAGGAAAATGTATCAAATACAGTCAATTGTATAGCTTTAGACTTTTATTACATCAAAAGGGCACATAAAAAATATGTTACTGTATATGGATCAATATATACAAACTCATCATCATATATGACATTTACAGGCCTTTTGCATGTGGGTATAAGTAGCCTAGGAGTTAAATGTGTGTGTCCTTATGTGTGTGCTGAGCATTGTACCACTCTGAGAGCTGTCTATGTAAGCCACTCAGGTGGTAATGCCATTCAGAGCCTCACTACACATCAAGCTGTTCGAATGAATGATGCATCACTGCATGTCTTTCCCTCAAACTCAGGAAAATGCAGGATAGCACAAATGGAAGCCAATTGTGCCAGACTCCTCTTCAGACAAGAACATGCACGTGACTGTGGCCATTTCACATTCACCACCAAACTGTGAACAGCAAAGGAGAAAAAGCAAGAAAGCTTGGTTGTGGGGGCGGGGCTGTGGGGGGCGGGGCTGTGGGGGGGGGGGCTGTGGGGGGCGGGGCTGTGGGGGGGATCAGAATTGAGGGGGCGGGGCTGCAGGCATAACAGGGCACAAACACATGCACTGAACCAAAGGTAAAGAGATCACATCAAAAAAAAAAAGAGGGAGAGGAAGAGAGGGGGGAAAGGTTGTTAAGAGGACAAGAGGAGACCAAAGTGACCTCACGTGGCTTTTCACCACGACCACATCCGCTCATGACCTAGTAGAACGTTCTGGTTCGACCCTATGACGGTTGGGGACTCGTAAATGCCTCCATGGAGCACAGGACAAAATACACTATAAAGTATATCCTACACAATGAAAGGGCCCAGAGTTGCACTGTAATGTAATTAGATTGCTCTTTACTGGATCCCAAAAACATCCTCTCTGTTTGTTCTCTTGTTGCCAAGAGATGTAACACGTTTCTGTCTATGTCCACAGGAAGGAGCGTGGCTCAGAGCAACCACCAGGTCAAACACGTAACAGTCACAAATGACAATGTGTGGTCTGGCATGTCTACAAGCCTTGGGAGTGCAAGACCTTTAAGTGACTGGGGTTTTTATTCCAACAGAATCAAATGGGAAGGGTAACCTCACGAAAGCTATAAAAACTGAAAGCGCTACAGCAATAATAAAAAAAAAAAAAAATGCTCACAGAAAAGACACAAGAAGACAAGAGCAGAGTCAGATGTCACACAGAAAGAACGGGACAGAACTCCTCTACAGAGCATGCACATCAAAATGGCAACATACAACGACAGTTTGGTAGTTGTCAATTTGACCATTAGAAATAAATGGCTAATTATTCTGTATAACGTGATAAAGAATTCAAATAAAGTAAACTGGGTTGAGATTACCGGTTGTGTAAATGGTAAGGATGGACCGATCGTTGTGGGCCACAGTGTGTAAATTCTTCAGACATAAAATCTACAGGAAGCAGTCGTATTCCAGCTCAGTGTGTAGCCAAGAGAACTGTGAATAAATCTTTTGTGTAAATTAATCAAAGGGGAATTACTGCACAGTAATTAATATACACAACCCTGTGCATGACAGCTGTCTGGGTTGCTCATTATAATATATATATTCAAAATCAGAACCCAGTGCAGCTCAAGTAAGCCATTTTTATGGTAACACACTGCGGAGACATGCTGCTAAGTGTGTTAGGTGTTAAGGTACTGAAAGATCCTGTGTGCTGACCTCATTTACACATCTGCTGTGTTGAAAACAAGTTACACAGACCAGCAGACTACTTTCTTCTTAAGGTCAGGACTAAAATACACTGTCTTTCACAACTCCCAGTGAAGTAGAGGGACAAGCAGAGTCCAAAGACACAGGGCACATCACAGAACCATGCATAGGGACTTTAATAATGCTGACAGACAGCAGAGGGAGAGAACAGATACCTGCATCAGCTGCTCAAAATCCAGGGACTCAAACAAAGGATAATGAACAATGAAAACAGAGAAACTATCTGCCAGAATAGGCAG
The DNA here is from genome assembly GCF_041902795.1 of Electrophorus electricus. Classification (NCBI taxonomy): domain Eukaryota; kingdom Metazoa; phylum Chordata; class Actinopteri; order Gymnotiformes; family Gymnotidae; genus Electrophorus; species Electrophorus electricus. The sequence goes on along the minus strand of NC_137504.1, from coordinate 26,437,713 downwards.
CACTAACTTTGGCTTGTTGGAGTTGGGACTTGCACAGAAAATCTTATTCTTTCTTCCAACTTTTCTTCCAACTTCCAACTTTTCAACTTCTGCTTTTTTGTTTGTTTGTTGGGTCTTTTTTGCCCTTCTTGGTACTAAGCCCAGCCATCGGTCTATCCATACACGCAGGACTGAAGCAGACAAATGAGGCTTTTTCTTCTTGCATTACCTTTCCGCTACATTTTCGTATGGTGGAGGTCAGTTCACTCACTACCATATCTATACACTTCAGGGTGGGTGACTTCAGCTTACGGATCTGCTTTTTCACTATGGCCTCGAAGGCCAGGTCTGGAGTAAAGAGGCCCGTCCTGTGGAAGAAATTGGGTAGTGCAGGATATGGAGAAGGAGAAAGGTAGAGAGAGGTAGAGAGAAAGAGCCAGGGAATGAGAGGGAGGGAAGACAGGATGAGGTGCAAGGTGAAAAATGGTAAAAGAACAGAGGACTTGGGGAATAGTGAAAAACAGAGAGCCAGCGGGAGCAAAAAGAGAGAGGAGAGTGCGGGAGATAGCGAGAGAGTAATAGAGAGAGAGAGAAAGAGGAAGTGGGAATAGAAAACGTGATGAAAGAGAAGAAAGAGAACAGATTCGAGACAGAAGGACAGACAAGACAGCACAGAGGAAAGAAAAGGCAAGTGAGACATTCGCTTTCTCCTTGAGCCGTTCAGAGAGCCAACAGAGAGCTTGAGCCAAGACCTCCATCCCATAGAAAGAAAGAGAAAGAGAGACGTAGAGAGAGGAAGAGAGGAAAGGAGACCTTAGCGAGCCCTGTACACCAGCCAACACCTCAAGGCCATGAGCCCAAAGACTGCAGCTTCGCACAAGCAGGGTAGTTGGCACACTCACTACATTCCACTCTCTGTGACCTCCAGCACACGGCTGGCCACCTTAACCAGAACCAGGTTTATTACGTCCCTGCCGGGTGGGCGGAAACCAGAGCGACTGCAGTGGAGCTCCTTTTTGCAGAGGGCTGTCTGCGGCCCCAAAGGCCGGTCGAGCTCCAGTGTCAGCACTCGTTAATCTGCCTCCTAATCTCTGTTGGTTCTTGGGTTGTAGATGAAAAACTACTGGAGGGGAAATGGGACAGGTTTTGTCCTCCTTCTCACTCGATTTTTGTTGTATGTTTTTGGCATGTTCATTGCAGATATTGCGGACAGACCACATGACCACAAACAACCAAAAAGGTTAAAAGAAGCTTGTGTAAATGCAGCAGAAGAGGAGATGGGAGGTTGTGGAACTGGAGTGTTCTCATACTGACCCATGTAACGCGCACACTGCAGTCTTTCAAGCTGGTGTCTGGACACAGAAGTTATAATGCTAGGTATATACCGTGTGGTTAAAACTTGTCTTGAACCACACATTGCTAAATGCTGTTTGAAATTCTAATAAGAAACATAAGACCTTGCATGTCACTCTGAGTAGAAATGCACTGCCAGAGCTGGCTTTTTTTCTTCTTTTTTTTTTCATAAACGACGCCTTTGCACGCAAAGCCCTCAGTGGCCTCCGTGAGCTGGCTCACTGGGAACAGAACCTCTTTCTGGTCGCATACACCTAGCAGTGGAACCCCAGCATCCAGACAGTTCTACTCATCACAGCAAGCTCCACTGGCCCTGCTGGGGCCATCCCCCCACCTCTCTCTCTCCAAAGCTTCGATTCACGCAAGCAACCACAATGGCACACATGCCCATTTCCTCCACCCTCCACCAGAGGGCAGCAGGGAGGTGGAGGGTGCTGGCAGGTGGGTAACAGCGGGTTGGAGGAATGTTCGGAATACACCATCACCCATCACCGGGGGGGGGGGGGGGGATTACCTTCTTGGTACACTGCCTAACCGTATTGACCAGCTCAGAAATGACCATGTCCACACATTTCTGGCACGGCACTTTAATCTTCGTGATCTGCCTTTTCACAATGGTCTCAAAGGCCATGTCCGGTGTGAAGAGCCCGGTTCTGCCCGGCACAGAGGAAACGGGCAGGCCCGAAGAACGCCATGCCATAAAGAGGGGGAGGGAAGGAAAACGAAGGAAAAGAGAGAGGTCGGGCAGAGAGAAGAGTGTTAGCTGGGAAAGAAACACCCAGTGTTGCAAAGAAAGACAGAGAGAAAGAAAGAACATCAGTAGTGCTGGGTGTCTAAGCAAATATTAACATCGTTAATAAAAACATGTAATGGAAACAGCTGGCTATGAGTAAAGTACAGTATGTTTTTCCTATGCCTTATCTCTGACCTATCCAGTGATGCTCCAACCAGGAGAGACACTTTGGGTAATTAACAGCGCTCGTCAGACACACTCATCCAGAACAACTTGCATAAGTGAGTATGACAGCATGTTGGCATGAGTGCTCCATGGACTTGAGCCCACGCCCTCAGTGATGCTAACCCCTTGCTCACCCTGCACTCTTACAATGCAATCAGAACATCGTTAACAATAGTATATAGGGGAGAACACTCGGGGCTGATTACACTACACAGGCAGGAACCGAACACACAGCCAGTCCCAGGTGCGAGTGAGACCAGCTACGTAAAAATGCAATCACAAGCTTCTCTGGATCTCTATTAGCGATGGCCATGGCTGGGAGCTGAATGGAAACCCAAAAGTGACGCTGCAATTAGACGCATTTCATGTTTGAATGAAGTTTGCGGTGGATGGACAGGCAGCGCACAAATGTAGGTGTACCAGGGGAAGTGGGTTAATAGAGGTGCTGGGGTGGTAGGGTAATAGAGGTGTAGATGTGGTGGGGTAATGGGGTGTAGTGATGGATGCTGATGGGGACAGGGTGGCTGTAGGGTGGAGTTAATGGGGATAGGGGTGGTGATGGAGTGATAGTGGTGGGTGTGGTAAGGTGGTGGTAACGGGTGGATGTGGTGGGGGTGATGGGGTGATAGTGGTGGGGGTGGTGAGGCGGTGGTAACGGGTGGATGTGGTGGGGGTGATGGAGTGATAGTGGTGGGCGTGGTAAGGTGGTGGTAACGGGTGGATGTGGTGGGGGTGATGGGGTGATAGTGGTGGGGGTGGTGAGGCGGTGGTAACGGGTGGATGTGGTGGGGGTGATGGGGTGATAGTGGTGGGTGTGGTGAGGCGGTGGTAACGGGTGGATGTGGTGGGGGTGATGGGGTGATAGTGGTGGGGGTGGTGAGGCGGTGGTAACGGGTGGATGTGGTGGGGGTGATGGGGTGATAGTGGTGGGGGTGGTGAGGCGGTGGTAACGGGTGGATGTGGTGGGGGTGATGGGGTGATAGTGGTGGGTGGGGTGAGATTGGAGTGATAGGGCTGTGATGGGGCAGACATGCCTGATGCCATGAATGTTCTTGATGGCGTAGCTGATCTCCTTGCGTAACTCCTTTTCATCAAACTCCATCTACAGAGAGAAAGAAGCAGGAGAGACAGAGAGAGAGAGAGAGAGAGAGAGAGAGAGAGAGAGAGAGAGAGAGAGGAGAGAGAGAGAGAGAGAGAGAGAGAGAGAGAGAGAGAGAGGGAGAGAGAGAGAGAGAGAGAGAGAGAGAGAGAAGAGCAGTGAATCCTTTACTATTGGAATAAAAGCACATCAGTTGAATCAGCACTTGCATTTTCTATCGTCATGAACATGATTACATAGTCAAGGACTAACTGATCTCAGATCAGCATCTATTACTCCACTCTTAATCACGCTTTTTTTTTTTTTCCATGATTGAGTCGATGCTCTCTTTCCCTGTTACAGAAATGATCAGTGACTAAGACAAAACCACATTCTCATGATTCATTAATGTGACTTTGACCTCCGGAACAGGCCATTGAGGACTGGAAAGGGGGTCTGACTCATCTCAGTCACAGTAAGCGGCTTCTGAATTATCGGCTCATTATTAAGCAGACTAATCTGAACTCAAGGACGATGGTTGGATTCCATAGTTCATGGCAGGATCAAACTTTGGTTCAGCTGGTAAGCAGCAGAGAGCAGCTCCAAGCAGCTGGCTGGTGTCTACTCTCGTACAACACTTCCTGCTGGACCTCCCCAGACAGATTGCTTTATTTTGTGTGTGTGTGTGTGTGTGTGTAAGTGAGCTTATTGTATGTGTGTGTGCATGTGTGTGCTGTGCATGTGTGTGAGTGAGTTCATTCTGTGTGTTTATGTGTGTGTGTGTGTGTGTGTGTGTGTGTGTGTAGGGCCTCCCCCCACCCCGCCCCTCAACAAGCGGGAAAGCGAATGTTTTACTCATAAAGCCAGCAGCCAGACCCCGGGGGAGGCGCGAGTTTAAAGCGTGACTCACTCTGAGGTTTTGGAGTGATAGCAGGAAGACCAGTGCTGCTCTCACACACACACACACACACACACACACGCACACCTACACACACACACACACACACACACACACACACACACACACAGAAACAGAAGCATCATAGCAAGGCTGAGGTCAAGCCATCTTAAACTTTGTCCAAATTGGTCCAAAGCCTTGACATTGTGGTTGTAGAGTGACAGGCAGATTCAGTCGGTTTGGATTGTGTATTTCTACTGTACTGTTAAAGGCTTCACTGATTTGCCTTCTGGAAATCATAAAAAGAATTAAGCAGAAAATAAAAAGCTGCAAGTATACGTTACATCCCGGAGTTCTGTTCATTAAATATGAACAGTGTAAACCATTGTGTGTGTGTGTGTGTGTGTGTGTGTGTGTGTGCATGCATGTGTCTATGAGACAGAGGAAGAAATTAGACCGCCCTTGTAGCACCTCACTACAGTCACTGGATACTTCGCACTGCAGTCACACGCACACCTGTCTTCACACACACACCTGTCTTCACACACACACCTGTCTTCACACACCTGTCTTCACACACACACCTGTCTTCACGCACACACCTGTCTTAACACACCTGTCTTCACGCACACGCCTGTCTTCACACACCTGTCTTCACACACACACCTGTCTTCACACACCTGTCTTCACACACACACCTGTCTTCATGCACACACCTGTCTTCACACACCTGTCTTCACGCACACACCTGTCTTCACACACCTGTCTTCACACACACACCTGTCTTCACACGCACACCTGTCTTCACACACACACCTGTCTTCACGCACACACCTGTCTTCACGCACACACCTGTCTTCACACACCTGTCTTCACACACACACCTGTCTTCACGCACACCTGTCTTCACAAACACACCTGTCTTCACACGCACACCTGTCTTCACGCACACCTGTCTTCACGTACACACACCTGTCTTCACACGCACACCTGTCTTCACGCACACCTGTCTTCACGTACACCTGTCTTCACACGCACACCTGTCTTCACGCACACCTGTCTTCACACGTATACCTGTCTTCACACGCACACCTGTCTTCACACACACACCTGTCTTCACACGCACACCTGTCTTCACACGCACACCTGTCTTCACACACCTGTCTTCACACGCACACCTGTCTTCACACACACACTTGTCTTCATGTACACCTGTCTTCACACGCACACCTGTCTTCACGTACACCTGTCTTCACACACACACCTGTCTTCACACACACACCTGTCTTCACGTACACCTGTCTTAACGCACCTTGACCAGCTCGAAGGGAAAGCGCTCGTGGAAGATGCGGTTGATTCTGGCTCCTCCTGATAGCTCGTAGGTGTCGATCTGGTCACCGGAGCCCTCAATGCGCTTCTCAAAGTCCACGGAGAACTGCTGCACCATCCTGCACACATCAGTGACAAAGACACCAAGGCCTGAAATTTGCATGGATATTCAGTGACTCATTGTGATTCATTTCTTTAAGTGTGTCTTTGGCTAGTGCATAAAAGGAGTGTGTGTGTGTGTGTGTGTGTGTGTGTGTGTGTGTGTGTGTGTGTGTGTGTCAATGGCACAAAAGAAGAAACAGTAAGGAGAGAAAAAGAGAATAAAGAGACATGTGGGTGAAAGATTTATATTTATATTACATAAAGAAAGGGACTGTGGATGTCCAATCGTGCAAGATGACACAACATTCATACACAACGCACCCACCATGTTAAAAAAACCTTATTCAGTTCATTCTGAAAGCCAAAGAATGTACTGCTGATCTAATAAACTAGTGAATTGTGTGTGTTTGTGTGTAGTGTGGAGTGTATGTGCACATATGTATGTTTGTGTGTGTGTGTGTGTGTGTGTGTGTGTGTGTGTGTGGTTGGGTGGGTGTATATCTGTCCATTTCTAAACAGGAAATGAGGTGAGCAGAACCTCTGCAGAGAAGTGAGCATTCCCATGCATGTACATGTGTAGTGAGGTACTGTGAGGTAAGTGAGGTACTGACTGCAACAGCGCCTTGGTCTTGCGTGACGGGTCATCAGGACGGAAGTTCTTGTATTCTTCCACTTCCTTCTCAATGGACAGCAGCTGATGCTGCAGCTTGCTGCGCAGGCCTGGCAGTGTGTCTCGGATGTGGTTTGTCAGTTGCTACAGCAAACACCAGATGGAGTTTTAGCTAAAACACAGAATATTCAAACAGGGGGAAGAAACTGCTACCTCACCACTCCAGAGCTTCTCGGGAGATTAATGTAGCGATCTGAATAAAGTCTTGGTGGCAGTTGAGTAGCTGTGGCAGGGTTAGCTTTACTGAAGACGTATGGTCAGGGCTTGTGTATCACAATGACGATGAAAGAAGCAAATAACACTCTGATCAATTGAAGGGGCTTTAAAGCGGTTCAGTCCTGGACCCCACACATGCTCCAACTGTTTTAAAGCAGGAAAATAAAGGTGCACTGCTGGGGAGGTGAATCATTGCTTTATACCGTGTTCTAGGTGTTCACCAAACCACTGTACTAGTGTGTGGGCAGCTGCCTCTCACCTGGTTCAGCACCTTCTGCAGGTAAGGGGTTCCCATTCGGTCTGCCAGGTGTCTGTACGCAGGATGAGACAGGAAGAACTTCCTCTCTGCCGCCATAGCAGCGGTGATGTCCTTCTTTCCATCAATGTCCTTCTGACTGCGGTTCACCACACCAATGTAGCCTTGGCAATGCACGAAGACACACTCAGTATTGCACAGTTTCTCACACACACGCAGCTTTACTGCAATGTGGTAAGAAAGAAACAAAGCAGGCGAGTGTGGGAGGACAAACACACACACTTCCTCTTCCCTTGAACTGATCTGGAGCATCTGGGCTCTGCCGTGAGACGTTTTAGCTTGATAGCCAGAGGTCTGATAAAATATACTTGTGGTTTCACATGTTACAAGAGCGCCAGTCCAACACTGAGAAGGTAAAGACATTGTATGATGGAAAATACTTGCGCTCAGATCCCAGCCTGACATAGGCCCATGCTGAAAAATGGAACGTCAGCATACTGCATCCCATAAATATGTTTTATTGCTAGGCAAGGAAACTAACAGACTTTTTTTCCAGATGTGTTACTGAAATCAAGACATTGTTTTTGTTTTTTTCTTGCCTTACCCTTGGGACTCTCTCCCTCTCTCGCTCTATGACTCTCTCTCTCTTTTACTCTTTCTCCTAGCCTTTTCCTCTCTCCTCCTTTCCTTCTTTCCCTCTCTCACGAATCGTGCCACTTGGTGCGGCTGTAGCGATTAGAACTTTTAGTCCACTAGAGGGAGCCATTGGAAGAAGCAGCATGCTTGACACAACATACAAGGTATTTCAAATCATAACTGTCCTTGTATTAGTTTCTCTGCAAAAAATAAAAACACACACAAAAAAAATATTGCACAATTGGGCAATACAAGCATAAAAGCTAATGATGCGTGGTCTGAAACTCTACTTCTTGTTTCAGTATATCAAATCTGACACACGCAGACCCACTAACTGATTTCTGATCTGAAAGCTGTTTTGCTGCTTTTCATGCTCCAGTTACTGTTAGAGCACGCACAAGGGACCCTGACCCGAGGTCAGTCTAAGACAGTGATATCTGCTCCTCTCACCTCTGCGGAGAGGGAGCAGCTTGTTCTCCAGAATGTCTCGGGCATCTGTGCCTTCATCCATTAAATCCAGTTTAGTAATTACACCAATGGTGCGTAGACCTGTTCAAACACACACACACACACACACACGCACACACACACACGCACACACACACACGCACACACACATACACACACACACACACACACACACACACACGCACACACACACACACACACGCACACACACACACACACACACACACACACACACACATACACACACACACACACACACACACACGCACACACACACACAGGGAAATAAATACATTTACACTGAGGAACATTTTAGCTTTCTGAATAAAGGCTATCGGAATTAGAATTTGAATTAAATAATAGCTGTCACATTTACTACAAAAATAAGGCCAACAGATAGTTATAAACCTCTGTCATTATGTATTTGACACTATAACACTGGAAGTCCAGGGACAGTATTCCCACCCTGAGGGTCGACCTCCTTGGCGACCTTGAGGGCGTCGGAGTTGGCGAGATCAGAGTTGGCAGGAGACACGGCCAGAAGCAGGCAGTTGTCCTTGGTCACAAACTGCATAAGCATGTCTTTGATCTGGTGCTCAATGTCCGCTGGCTGGTCACCCACCGGCACCTTGGTCATCCCGGGAAGGTCCACCAGAGTCAGGTTCAGCACTGGCGAATGGACAAGAGACAAACGTAAAGACGCTTCAGTTCACATGATGAAAGAAAAGTACAGAACATGTCTGTAGTGTGAAGTGCTGTCACTAGCCAGGATTAGGTCCCTGTCTAAGAGTGTCTAAGGGAACTAACGGCTTTCATGTTTATAAAAAGCGACTGTAACCATTAACCACTGGTATTAGGAACTAGCAAGCACATGCGCACGTGGGATAGATCTAGCTAGCCTCAAACACAACCATCACTCATTTTAATCTCTCATGTCATTTTATATATAAACAGGAATGTAGTTTAATAAACAGGCTATTTCACATAACCATGTAAGGAGAAGTCTGTCTAGTCTCATCTTAGAGTGCAACAAAAAATTCAAAATGCAACAAATTTCTACACATAGTGGCAGACGCATCAGTTGTATACATTATCCAGCATGAGATCAGCACTGGTTTACTAAGACACCAGTACAAGAAAGGGCTGTACTGAGTTGACCTTGAAAGAGATGTGAGAGGTAACTGACCGTTAGGAGAGTAGACACGCAGGTTAATGGGAACAGGAGAGATGCCTTTGTTTTGGCCCGTGATGCGATCTGTCTCGGCCTCGATCTCTTGACGCACCTCATCGAAGTCCGTGAACTTCTTCCCCTTGCAGTGCAAGAATTCAGCATATTCTAGCACACAAGGACAAGTGAAGTGGTAGCTCAGTGGTTAAGGTACTTGTCTTGTAATCAGAAGGTTACTGGTTCAAGCCCTACCACTGCTGGGCTCCTGAACAAGGCTCTTAACCCTCAATTGCTCAAGTTGTAAGTTGCTTTGGATAAAAGTGTCACCTAAATGCCAAAAGTGTAAGTGGAGAAAGGTGAAGATTGATAAGGATCTGTGGGATCTGGAATTAGGTACAGCAACATGGGTCTCCAGTACACAAGAAGCAGAATCATATGGTCTTTCACTGAAGCTTCAAATTTGTGTCAACACCAGCAATGAACGTTTCAGCTTGTATCTGTAAATTTTTTTTGCTCCAGTAGATGGCAGTGTTGACACAAATTTTTAAAATTCTGAATTACTCATGAACACTGGATTTCTGTGCAGTTGAGAGCAGATACACTGAAATTTTTAAACGCTATAGAAAAATGTAATAACATTGTCTTAGTGTTTACTGCCCAAACACCTTCAAACTACATTAAACAAGAAAGCAAGTCAGTTTAGATGTGTTCCAGTTTAGATCTGTTCCCAGTGATCAAACACACAGTAAAAGGTAAAAAATCCATATTAGCAACAAGTTGAAGTGTTCTGCTGTTCCCTTCATACTTTTTATGCTCTGAGCTATATTCAGCTGATCCCATACCAGCACGCTGACGCACCATCTCCACGGAGCGCTTGAGAGACTGTAGTTCACTGTTGCCATGACAGCAAGCTCACCTGAGGGGCAATTGATGAGCTGCAGGACCAGGGGACGGCGGGTGACGATCCCGGAACCACGGGGAAGGAAATCCCTGTGACACACAGACAGGAATGGGGGGTGGGGTGGTAGATAAAGCCCCCCCCCACTTTAATTCCTGAGGTGACTGGTGCATTCAAAGTTCTGCTTCCACAACATATTATTTTGGCTCCAGTGTAATTATTGCCTTTCTCCGAATAAAACATGTGATTATACCATTCAGATCAACAGCACTCTGCAGGTGAATCAAAGCTGCATGTAGGAGGCAGCCAGTGAGAATCTATGTCCCATATCTGGATGTCCTGATTAGAGAATCTGTGTCCTGTGTTTGGGTGTCCTGATTAGAGAAGGAGACCTGTACCAGGTGTGTGTCACTTGGAGGTGTCTGGGACATCCTGGCATGTGAATATTAGTTGAATATGTTTGTCACAGTCACCACACAGACACACAAATGACTGTCACAGAGAATCTCTTTCACACACACACACACACACACACACACACACACACACACACACACACACACACACACACACACACAGTTCTTACTCCCAGAGACAGCAAACTACTCTCTTTCCTTCTTATTTGACCAGTACTGGCCAAGAAGCAGCTCTCCCATATTTTTGGCATGATATTGTTGGAAGCTGTTTTTTCTGCTGTGTTTTGCAAAGGTCAGGTTAATGTGTGTGTGTGTGTGTGTGTGTGTGTGTGTGTGTGAGAGAGAGAGAGAGAGAGAGAGAGAGAGAGAGAGAGGGTGGGGGGGGGGGGGTTATTACAACCAATCACAAGAACATCTGATTCCCAAGAACATTCCACAGAACATTGGCTCCCAGTGTCCCAGCAGCTGATCAGGTGTGTACTGATTGGTTAGAATGAAGACTGGACACAATATTACCTCTTTGCAGATTAAATTATGGGGACTAGGTTCAGGGGATCTTCCTCCACACTGCTGCTGGCTATACACTGCAGCACTTGACTGCACTGACAAACCTCTTTTAGACATGTAACGGTTCCTCCTTTGTCTTTAACTAGCCATGAACATGACATCTAAGTTTTACTCCCTAAGTCAGACGTCTGGAGGAAAGGCTAGTGAAGCCCCTCACACATGAAAATCAAACAGTTCTCCTAAGAGCTGCCATGTTCACAAATGGAACGATCACGTCCACTTTCACCCTGCCACAGTGAGGGAAGCACAACATACCACTGCGGTATTCTGCCCCCAACGCGCCTTTACAATGTGCTGTGCTGAATCATTCCCTGCCAATACACACCGTCCCTTACACCATGATGAACTGTCTCACCAAGGCATCTGCTTTGCAATATCGGTCATAACTGAAACAATGCCAGAAACGTGTCCTTCATGACCTATCCATGAGTAAGGTGTAAGCCTTTACACTCCCCCAAAACACACACACGTACACACGCACTCTATAACCCTCCCTCTGTGATAAGACACTTTACTTGAGCCGGATGGCAGTAACTGCAGGTTCCCGTGACAACCCCTCCTCCAGATGCAATACCATATGGAGCAGCCATATGGGTGGTGGCCACAGCCGTTTAGGCAGCCATGATCACACAGCGACTTCACCTGGGCACTCATGGACTTCACCTAGGCACTAGACTAGAAGGGGAGCTTTAAGTGTTTGGGACATAAGAACTTGCACAGCAACCAAAGCAGTCAACCAACCAAAAGAATCTTCTGTTGCTAAAACAGGCACATATAAGTAAGCAAACACCAAAATGGGGCAGACAGAGATCCTGCTCCTTTCCTGTTGAGAGTTCCTGTTAGAGCATAGCTTTGATATTTCAGTTTCAGAAATATCAAATTAATCCCAAGTAATCCAGAATCCAATGATACATACAGTATTTCTTTATGTCAATCAGTATTATTGCAATAAATGATTAACAACAGTACCATAATTTTATTTATTTCACTCACTGGAGGAATGATGAATTGGATGAGGGCCCCCCTTCTTGCCCCTCTCTCTCTCTCTCTCTCTCTCTCTCTCTCCCCCTCCCTCCACAACACTCTCATTTATCTACCTCTAGCTCACCCCCTTGTTATCATCAAATTCTTATGTGGCTGCAAATCAGCAAACACTGAGGCTAAATAATATGATACTCACCACAACCTTGCAAGAGATAGATAGAGAGAGAGAGAGAGAGAGTGAGAGAAGGATAAAGAGAAAAAGAGATAGAGACAGAGAGATGAAGAGAGAAAGATGAGGGGTAAAAGAGATAGAGGCAAAGACAGGTGAAGAGAGAAAATGAGGTTGGAATAGAATCAAGAACTGCAGTCTACAGAAGGGCGAGAAGACTGGTGTGACTGAAAGGGTATGAAGGAGATTTATGGGAAGAAACCCAGACACCTGTATAAACAAGATAAAGTAACAGAGGGAGGGAACAGTAAAAAGACTGAACGAAACACACAAGCAAGCAGAGACAGCAAACGAAACAGGAACACATTACAGAAATAAAATCAAAAAGACAATGAAAGAGCAAAACCAAAGAGCTGCAGAACAGCAAGCATCCTGGGAGCAGGCCGTGGCAGGCAAGCCTCCCCTCACACTTCTCCGGCCAAAGCTATCTGTTTACACCGGCTGATGGACAGTTGAAAACAGCATAGAACCTCCTACTTTTGTGAAAAACCATTGAGGTTCCAGGCTACCAGAGTTTTGTTTCAAGTAGTCCTCAAAAGTACTACTCACAAAGCCTGAGGGCGCATCAGTGTAAAAGAACATGGATCAAACTTTTGAAGATCAGTACAGATGTGGCCAACACTGCAACCCAAACCCTACATTGGAGAAACAGAGGAAACCATGTCCTCTAGTATTAAACAATGTTCTGTGGTATTAAACCATGTCCTGTAGTATTAAACCATGTCCTGTAGCATTAAACCATGTCCTGTAGCATTAAACCATGTCCTGTAGTATTAAACCATGTTCTGTGATATTAAACCATGTCCTCTAGTATTAAATCATGTCCTGTAGCATTAAACCATGTCCTGTAGTATTAAACCATGTTCTGTGATATTAAACCATGTCCTGTAGTATTAAACCATGTCCTGTAGTATTAAACCATGTCCTCTAGTAATAAAGCATGTCCTATAATATTAAACCACGTCCTCTAGTAGTGAACCATGTCCTATAGTATTAAACCATGTCTTCCAGTAGTAAACCTTGACCAAATTATTTGTTTGCATTTATAGAGTGTGTCTGCCACAAGGTTTTATGTTTTTAAAAGCTGCCATGGTTAGCCGTCTGTATGAAAGACGGAGTGTGTTTTTAGATCACACGGTCTGAGTAATTAATGGGAGACAGTTAGAGATGGCATCACACAAACAGTTTTATGTGTATGTGTATGTGTGTGTATACACATCACATACAGCCCATATATTGCTAATTGTGCTGATATTTTAGACATTTGCCACGGGTAAACTCTCATCGTTCTGCATGCAGCAGGCTTGCCAGTGTCACTGATACTGAGGATGAAAACGTCCCCCTCCCCCCACTATTTCCATTAACACATAAGAGACCTTTAGGATGAGGAGATGATGTATGATGGGCTTAGTTTTGAGAAACAAACCCACGGATTCAATTACTGCACCATCCAATCAGACGGCTGAAATATAAACTGATAAAAGCTTGTACAACTGTGAGAGCGAATCAGTGTGCTCCTTGTTGAACCGCTACCTACTAGCAGATTAGAAAAGATCCTATTGAGTTGGATGAGAGAGACGCAGGCCACGCTTCTCTCTCACTCACTGTCTCTGTTGTGCGCACGCTCTCTCTCTCTCTCTCTCTCTCTCTCTCTCTCTCTCTCTCTCTCTTTCTCTCTCACACACACACACACACACAAACACACACGTCTGTTTTTTTACTTTCAAAATGAAGGCTTTTCCTAGCAAAATAAAACAACTTTAAATTAACTTTAAAAGAAATTGATTGTTAATTAGAACTTTAAAATGATATTTATCTCCCTGCACTGAAATGAAACCTGCCTTGGACAAGATTATGTCAACCATAACACAGGAAACTGCAACTAGATTAAAACTGACTGAGTAATAGGCTATAATGGGAAATTTTCCGTGTCTTACTAAAGGTTCAGAGTGTCTGGGAACATTAGGTGATTCATTTCACTATTGAATTTCACATAGTCTTTTTCTAGGCTCATATAATATGTTGTTTAATGGATTACTGTACATGATGTCTTTGCACTCATTTTAGCACTGCAAACCTTTAAGCCTGCACCGGTCCCTCCACACCCCAGCAACCTTGCAGTGAAGTGACCCAAAATAACAGTTCTGTGGTATTTGACAACTCCTTGAGAACTGTCCTTGGTGCTGAGATCACCACAGAAAACTGAATGGGATACAGCCAGGAACAGCTCCGATCGCGTTATTTGCTATGGAAAAAGTGCAAAAAACGTTTGCAGAGGCAAATGTTTGTTAACCATGCATTGTTTATGCACACGTGTGTGGTGCGTGGGCCGACATATCTGCAGTTTACTCTCCATCACCACTTTCACATTACAGTGACTGTAGTTAAAGGCAGGCCAAGGCCAATCTTGACAAGCCACTCTTGGTATGGGCGTTTCAAATGGAGGGACTCTCCATCCAGGGCAACATCAGTCTCCAAAGTCCCACGGTTCATTATGTAAGGCTTCTTTATGGGTGAACAGCAAATATGTGCACAGTTCTAAGCATCAGATAAACAGACATAATGATGCCTGTTTTTCACAAAGGAGCACTAGCAACAAAAATGTCTCACCTGTTCATTTAAATATAAAAATGTTAACAAAACAAACAAACAAAAAAATAGTTTTACATTACTATACAATAGGTGTGTATCTGTCAACATTTCACTGCAATATTTTTCAGCACATCATTCACCAGTGAGAAATGAAAAGGAAAACAGAAAAAGAAAGAAAAAGAAAGAGAGAGAGACAGAGGGAGAGCCTGAAAGAGAACCAAAGGCACAGAGAGAGAGAGAGAGAGAGAGAGAGAGAGAGAGAGAGACAGAACCAAAGGCAGAGAGAGAGCGAGAAAGAGCGAGAGAGCTAGAGAGAGAAACAAAGGTACAGAGAGAGAGAGAGAGAGAGACAGAGAGAGACAGAGAGAGAGACCAGAGAGAGGGAGAAGGAAGGAGATGGGTGGAGAGACATTATAAGACAAGCGTTAGGGTTAGACAACACATGAGGTGCAATAACTGTATCTGCCTAACACACAAACTGTTAGATGCATTGACTGTATCTACTTTACTGACTCCTACAGACACCAAAGTAAGGGATTCTAAAAATTCTTACTGGCAAAAAAGATGATCAATGCTATTTGGGTATTTAGCACTGTAAAAACCAGAGGGCCCACCAAGCGCTCCTATAGCCCCCAGTGAAGCATGTAGGGCTTGCTGTCCTCAGCAGATCACTGTGCTTTAAGCTCTCCATTCTACTGTACATTCCCTTTAGAGCATTTAAGTGAGATTGGGATAGACAAACCCTGTACCGCATTCTGTTCCAGCCAGCTCTAAAGGAAGTTGTGCCTTGAAGACTGAGGCTTGAAATAGTTAGACCTTCACTCCTCCCTTTGCATTGTTCAATCAAGTTCTGGTGTGAAAATTAATGGTAATTATTTATACTAACAGCTAAAAGGATAAGCTGTATTAATGGCAGCGTCACGGTACGGCCCCTCCTCCTAGACATCTCCCTGTGTGTGTGTGTGTGTGTGTGTGTGTGTGCACATGTGTGTGTGTTTGTATGGCCACGCCCTCCTCATGTATCACACCCGTTCCTCGTTTTATGTCATTATTGTGCACGTATATAAGGTCGTGTTTAGTCGTGGATGTTTGTCCATGTTTGACCATCCGTTCGCCTGTGTGCTGCACTGTCTTCATTGTGTATTTTGAATAAATGTCACAGTTTCAAGTTTGGTTTATTTGTCCCGTACATAGTCATACACGGTATAACTCGCAGTGAAATGGTTTGAGTGGTCTGTCCAAACTGAGGAAAGAAACAGGGGTGCATAAGGAAACATATACATATACACAAATATATATAGCAATGTATGTACAATATATGTATCATATGCATATATACACAATGTACAATGTATATATGGATGTATGTGTATGTACACAATGTACAATTCCAGTTTACAAATTTACAGATTTACAGTCACATGGTGGTGGTGGTCCCCACAGTTTATCAGTTTCCCTGATTCAGGGCCCAAATAGCCTGTGGGAAGAAGCTCCTCTTCAGTCTCTCTGTATTGGTCTTCAGGGAGTGAAAGCGCTTCCCTGACCTCAACAGAGTGAAGAGCCTTTTGTTGGGATGTGTGGGGTCCTTCACAATCCTCCTGGCCTTGGTCTGGCACCACTTGTAATAGATGGTCTGCAGGTCAGGAAATTCCATGAGTGATGCGCTCTGCTGAACGCAGCACCCTCTGGAGTGTTCGTCTGTCCTGCTTGGTGCTGTTCCCAAACCAGACTGTGAAGTTCCCCGTGAGGATGTTCTCGATAGTGCAGGTGTAGAAGTTCCGCAGTACCTTGGAGGGCAGTCTGAAGTCTCTTAGGCATTTGAGGTGGTAAAGACGCAGACAAGCCTTCTTTGCCAGGGAGTTGGTGTGGCAGGACCAGGGCAGGTCCTGCGAGATGTGAACTCCAAGGTGCCTAAAACTGTCGACTCTCTCCACCATGGTTCCATTGATCCTCACAGGTTTGTAGTGCCGCTCCTGCTTCTTGCTACAGTCCATAATCAGCTCCTTCATCTTGCTGACGTTTAGGAGGAGATTATTTTCCTGGCACCAGTTTTCCAGGTGTTTAATCCCCTCCTGGTAGGCCCTCTCATCATTGTCTGAGATCAGGCCCATGACGATGGTATCGTCAGCAAACTTGACAATGATGGTGGAGCTGGAAGTGGCTGTGCAGTCGTAGGTGTACAGTGAGTAGAGCAGGGGGCTTAGGACACAACCCTGAGGAGCTCCAGTGCTGAGGGTGAGGGTGGATGAGACACAGTTGCCCACCCGTACTGATTGTGGTCTGTCTGTTAGGAAGTTGGAGATCTTCAACATTGCACAGGCATGTATGCAGTCCTAGATCCTCCAACTTAGTAGTGAGTAGGGAGGGGATGATAGTGTTAAATGCTGAACTGTCGTCGACAAACAGCATTTTAACATAATTACCCCTCCCTTTGTCCAGGTGGGTCAGTGTGGTGTGGAGCAGATGTGCAATTGTGTCATCAGTGGAGTGGTTGTGGCAGTATGCGACCGGCGTCCAGCAGCCAAGGCTCCACCCAAGGCACACCACTCTAGAGCCAGCAAGCTGCCCCATGTGACTCGCAGAGAGGCGGCGGCATCATCATCTGAGGACACACCCTCACCTAAGCACAGAGCCCCAGAGCTCATGTGCCAACACGTAAGCCTCAAGGAGGCAAGAAGGAGGCATCACCAGTGCCCGCCCCAGACACAGGCCAAACTTCCTGGCTCATCTGCCCCAAAGCCAGTGAAGCTGCCAACACCCAAGTCGGCGAGGGGCGATTGCCCGTAGGCTAGTCGGACTTCGACCCAGCCAACAACTGGGGGATACCTTTCTATCATAGCTAACATCTATCAACATTTCAGTAAACTGTTCTACAGTAGCTCTTCTGTGACACTGGACCAGATTGGTTAGCCTTCACTACCCCTACATTTGGAATTGGGCACCTGTTACCCTGTTGCTGGTTCAACGGTTTTGTTTCCATTTTTGGTAGTTGCTTACCACTGCACATTGTGAACACCCCGCAGTGCCATTGGCACTGAAAAATGACTGAAAACCATGTTTCTACACAACAGAATCCCAGAATCTCAGTTGTTGAAAAAACACCTATATATTAATCCGTACATTGTTTACAAGTTTACATGTGTGTTTACATCTGGTGCTATCGCTGGACACCTGTCAAATAATTTACCTCTAGCCTTTATAACTATATTCTCCTAGAACCAGGGCCGCTTGCCGAGCGTGCCAGTGGCTTTAAATCCTGCACGCGCCACCTTGCCTCAGCACAAATAGTTGCTGAATCACTCAGCTCGAATCTGTGCAAAAGCCAGATCAATAAGCACTGTCGATTTTATAGAGCAAACGCGTCTCCCAGAGCGAGAGAAACACAGCTTTAACAAACTGCGCACAAATTGTGCACAATTAGAACCCTCAGATGTGGCTTGATCGTGACTCACCAGGCTCATGGTGTGGCGGAAACGCATGTGAATGCGGGCAGACCGACCACGACGACACCAAGCTCGTAATTTAAATGCGTACAAGGTCATACTGCAACGGGTTCTTTTGGTTTGCATAACAGATGCATCCAGTGATGTTTGGCAACTTAAGCGAGCGTGGTTCAACAAATTAAGAAACACTGGTCTAAGGTCTAAAATCGCAGGTGACATTTTGCGTCCTCACGAAAAACGTTAGTAATGGAAAACATTCCAGTTTCCATCGTTCTTTCTAAATAGTAATTTGACGAGTTTAGTTTAAACAAAGTATTCGTTCATTAACATCAAGGGGTTTTACTAAATACCATATTTCGTGGCACCGTGATGTATTGAAGAAGACACAAAATGAGGATGGAAATATGCATGGAATTTACGTCAACGTGTTAATAGTCCTAACATGAGCTGCCTTTGAGGGAAGCACTTATTAGTTGTAAATCAGGTATATCTAAAGAGGGTCCTGTTTAGGTTTGCAGACTGGATATCGAGCAAAAATCCATATTTAAATGTTATTGTGCTCTGTGTTTAATACATATATACTATCCCAGTGTGAATATTTGAATATTAGTGACTGCTAAGTTTGTGACCTTGGCACTACAGGGCACAAAAAGACCATAGCCTGAAGATCACACTCCTAGATGAGCTTCTGAATTGCCTTTTATACAGCACTTAGTGGAAATACGCAAGGCCATCTGTCGCAAAAATAATCCCTTAAGATTCCTTCTCGGTTTTAAACAGCATCGAAAAAAACACTGGTAGTGATTTCTAACGCAGTTCGCTAGCGAATCATCCTCCATAATGACTCGGTAACGTTTTAAGGTTACTACGAGATATCATTACATGACGCAGGGGGAGGTCGAATCAATAATATGTTTTAACGTACAGTATGTACAATCTGGATCGTAAACATGTAGGCTGACATGGGATGATTAATCACTTACTTTCCTACAAAGTTCTCCAGTACGGAGCTCTTCCCTGCGCTCTGGCCGCCGACGACAGCAATCTGTGGAAGGTCCAAGTTGGCATTTTGTCCGATGGCCGCAAAGGCATCTTGCATTCGATTTACCAGAGGAATCAAATCCTCCATCCCGCGGTTCCCCATCCTCGCCAGACACTCGATCGCTCCTTCTTCAAATGAAAGCGAATGAAAGAGCGTTCACTCTTTCGAAGAAGATCTGAGCCCTTTCCAAATCACCGCACTGATGTTGCGATGTTAAAGAGAGTTACGCTATTTTTGCATACGTCCTCATTCTCCGTCGTACTTCTGTGTATGCGGTTCCGTATCCTGGCAGGCAACGAAGGTAGAGGGTGATATCGTTTTTTCTGAGACAGGGACACCCTTGCACGTCTTATTGTGTGCGCTAGTTGGCGTACTTTCGATGTGGGCCTATTGTGTAAAATAAATTGTATCTGGATAAATTGATGCATTAAATTTGTTTTTCCGAGTAGGTGGCAGCGTAGCATGCTTAATATATTTGTCGTGTTATATTTCATTGTAGCATTTTAATTAGTCCCTTCCAAACACATGCAGTGTGGTGCGTAATGTTGTAACTGCGGTGTTTATCTAAGTTGTCTGTTATGTTCTGTCCCTACATGAATTCCTAACGGAATGGTAGCATTCAGTCGTGACTAATGAATAAACCCAACACATGCCTTCTGAAGGTTTCTCAGCAAAATATCATTTGTGCTCCTACTGGACAAATGACCTGTCCGTGGTGCTGAAAGTCTGGGCCCTCTTCTACTACTGCGTTATGATTGCAGTCTTACCTTGTAGGTTACTTCGACATTAAAATTCGTTCGGCTCTATATTTTTATTCAGATCAAAGATTTTAATCGCCAGCCCAGATGGCAAAAGCGCATCAACAACCAATCTACTTCACATTCGCTCATTTTTTTTACCAGTCTACTTTATACGTTAGTTAATACTTTTATACACCTTTTCATATGTGTACAGCTCAACCGCTACAGTGGCGTTAGTATGTGTAAAATTACACATATAAATCATATGGATATCATATAAAGATATGGATTATATTTTCCCCGAAACACGACACGAAACATTTCCATTCTGCAGTTCATCATCCAACAAGATAGAGGGCGACACAATTAGCCGATGCACTTGCCACCACATTCATAAAGACCATAGCTACTTAGCCCCAGGCAGTCTATTTAGCTTGTCTCCTATGGAAATACCGGTACGTTAGCATAGCATAGCAGATGCGTAGTCGTTTATGTAGACGGGGAAGAATAGCGGGGAAGTTTCAACAGGCAGTCGACTAACGTCTTTCAGTTCTGCCTTCTCTGAGCGCTTTCAACCAGTGCACAAATTTGGAAAGTAGGTTATAATATACGAAAAGCATTTTTTTTCAGAATTGTATGCTTAGCTGAGTTGCGCAGAGTCAATTCTAGGAAGAAATGAAGACGATTAGCAAGTGTTGTTATTAGCTGGTTAGCTGAGTAGCTAGGTAACAACATGTATCGGTTATCCTTTGAGTGGGATCTACAAAGACGGGCTAACCATTTGACAGCTCGCTGCTAGCTTTTCAACGAGAAAACGCTTGATGAAACGACAGTTTGTCAATTTTTAGCCCTAGTCGTGCATCGGGGACACGTTATGTTTTTTAACATTTAGTTATTAGTCGTCCTAACACTACTACACACACAGAAATTCCATAAGTTAACGTCACCTTTGCTAGCATAATTAGCTAAGTTAATATTCGCTTAGCTTCCCAGCTAGGTCAAGAAGCTAGCCAGCGAGGCAGATGGCTGTGGATTGGCTTGCCCTATCCAATTGTTTTACTTCTGTGTATTTTCTGATAACGCATTTCTGTTTTCTGTTATTGGTGTTTTTAGTGAAACCTTATTATATAGTATTTACATAAGGAAATAACTGACTAACACGGCAGTCTAGCTGGCTAGCTAAAATGTCCATATCAGCCAAGCTGTCACAATGACTGGTATTGCTAACTAGCTAGCTAGCTAACATGCTTATATAAGGAATTGTTCGGGGCCGTGTCCATCGTAAGGTTAGAATATCCTGTGTTGCTGATAACGAACATAACGAATCAAATGTACTCAGATGTTAACTCTGTGGCAGGCTTACCTGCCAGCTATGTTAGCTTGTTAGCTCGTTAGCTTGCTGGCTGAACCTGAGGTGTCGTCCTAACGCTACCTTACAATGCCGCTCTTCCGCTTGTACAAATGTAGGTATCCACGCTTAATTAACGTGGAATAGCCTGCCAAATTCACCACGATCTCACGGGCAATAACAACACGCCGGGATGTTCAATCCACACCACCACCATCAGCAACAACAACAACAACAACAGTTTCATCAACACCTCCGTCAGCTCCAACAACTATTGCAGCAGCAACAGCAGGCGCCACCTCCGCCTCCTCCACCTCCGCCGCCACCCCAACCTCCACCGACCCATCATATCCCGCATCACCATGGAGGCGGCCGGTAAGACGTTACGAGAGCTCGAGGAGTTGTTGGGCCCGGTTAGTGGGTCTGATTAAAAATTCTAATAGCTGTGTAGATACCTGTAGTGCAAATATGTTCTGCTTAAGGATTCGGTGTAAATATCCCTATGGAGAGCACATTAATTAAAAAAAAAAAAAAAAAAGGTTTTGTTTGTTTGCTTATTGTTTTTGTAGTGCTCAACCCTGATGTGACAGATTACTAAATCATAATGCAAAATTAGCGAAGTCGTATGCTTTGCATCACAATTACGTAGTTATAGTGCAGTTCCGACTGTATGAAGAAGACTGCTCGTCTCTTAGTGGATGCCAGGCTGTCAGTGTGTCTGATGCATGTCCCCTGTTCTCCATTCCCACTTGGCTGTGGCAAGCAGCCCCATGGCAGTGCCAGCACCTGCACCTCCTCCTGCTCGCATGGTCAACCTCTGCTCAGCCACTCAGACCATCATCGCCCCCAACCCTATGCTGCAAGGAGCCCTGCTCATGCAACAGATGCAAGGTAAACCAAGGCCAGTTCAGCCATGGCTTTCTTTATATAGCCCTGCCTGGGGGGATTCAGGATCAGATATGCCATGTGTCTGGTCAGTGAACTGAAGTGCAATGACAGTGAAGTGCAATGACAGTGAACTGCAGATCATTTTTTAAAATAAATAAATAAATTTTAATTTAATTCTTTATCCACCCAGAGGCGCAGATAAAGTTTTCTATCACCATTGATTGTAACTCTGGTAGCCTTCACCCTGGGTGCATCTGTGTGTGTGTGTTTGTGTTACAGAACTGATTTGCAAATGAAACATGAATGAACAGGGAGAATGCTATTTATTTGCATCTCTATTAAATGCCTTTGCTTTTCCCCAGCAGGAAACATGAGAAGTTTTGCCATTGGCGGGCAGCAGTTCCAGCAGTTTTTTGCTGCAGGGTCAAGGTCCTCCATCTTGGGCCCTGTTCCACTTGGGGTTGCCATTAAGACCCCACACATGGGGTTCCCTCCGCGACATTTCCACCCTCATGCTCGCTATTTCAACAATGTAAGACTGCAGCAATTCCTCTCTCAGTGCAGGCTGGCGGGTACACGGCAGGGAGAATATGTTGTTGCCATTATAGAATGCTGGTTATTTATTAACATTGATAATAGTACATTTATCATTGCACTTTGCTTGGTACAGAAAGGGGAGACTGTACCATTGGATTGTTCTAGGTCCTAATAATGGTCTATATTTGAGTGCACTGACAAGAAAAGAGGAATGTGCCATTAGGCTGTTCTCATCCATACTAGTTATACATTTCTAATAAGCACCTTCACTTTTGTTCAAACATGCATATGGACGCAATACTATACATTCTTATGTTGTTCATGAGCACTTCCTCAAGTACCACCATGTTGCCTGGCACTATAATTAATGCTGCCTGAAGTAACATGATTAGCTGTGTGCACACAGGACTTCCAGTCAAGACAACCTGACAGGAAGCGGGAGAGTGAGCAGAGGCTTGCGGTCGGCCCAGACAGCCAGTTGGGGCCAAGCAGTAGCCGAGGTGCGTGTCCTGAGTCCCACCCCACCAAATCTCTTCACCTGCTACGCTATACATCCATTCCCACTTGAGTCCTGAGTGTACGTGGTGCTCTGCATGTGGGGATTGTATGTGAGCATTAAGGCCTGACAATAGTGTCTCTTTGGGCTGTAGATGAGGTGGCAGTGGCAGCTGATGTGAGTAGCCAGTCGTCTTCACAGCAGACGGACGAGCCAGCTGGGAAAAAACCGAGGACAGAGGGGTAAAGCTTAAGCTCATGTGGATGGATATAATACACTGCCCAAGGCTGCCATTGCAGCAAAACCCCCAAAATGCTTAGTATTATAATGTAGTATGTGCAATATAACATTAATGTCGTATTATTAGTGACTTCAGTAGTGCAGTGAATTATTTTGTGCAGTGTCATTGAGTTTTTCTCTTGTGCGACACAGGCCAGATGATTCACTGGAGGCCGAGGCTTCTCTGAGCACTGCTGGAGATGTAAACACTGCAGGTAACTGATTCAGTGATTCACACGCTCTGACTCGCACGCTTTACGGTGGCAGCACAGGAGAAGGCAGTTCATCTATCCAGTGTATGTGAAAATAAATACAAATATAAGGCCCAGTCCGATTTCTTATGTTTTTGAGCATCATCTTGCTCCTTGGAAATGAGTTACATGGAGTAGTGGTTGAAATCTTACAAAATGGGACAGCCCTGCAAGAACCCGATACATTATCAGTAGTTGTAGTCAATAGCTTTTACGTAAACAGACTCGACAAGTTTTTCCATACTTTTCCAGTATGCTGTCCTCAACTGTGCCAATCTCTCTTGCATGGGCCTTAGACATCCTTTTGCAACTGTCTGCAGTTATCATCCACAACTTCAATGTCTCATCAGTCGGTCACCAAACCAAAAAGAACACTGCTTCATTACCAAGATACTAGCAGTCTACACTGATATTAGAGGAGCAGTAATGTTCATCAACTTCGCTGCTGGACTTCATTTACATTTTAGGCATATGCCTTCAAAGGAGGATAATTACGACATGCAAAAGTGTCCAGATGCATGATTGTAACACACAATTCGCAATATCAGTGTAATGTTAGCTAGCTACTGAGACATCAGAAGCCCCTACTAGGCTACTAGCAATGTGTTAAGATTGTTAGGCAGTCTAGGACCATAATACATTGGAACAACATTAAACTAAAGTAATGATAAATACTAGCAGTATTTATCAGCCTACCCCTAGACGTGAATGCACAAAACAGAGGGGTAGGGCTAAGTGCTAGGGACAAGGGGTGAAATGAGATTTGGCCTAAATCTATCCAAATATGATGGATTATGTCCTTGTGCTGTGTCCATGGCCTGCGGGTGTCAGACTGCATACTGGAGGAAGATGGGACCATAGCAGGTTCGGAGGCAGCTGAGGCAGGGGAGCAAAGCCGTGCGGCCGAGGTCAGTACCAGAAGATGGCTGGCCAAGTCTCCTCTCGTCTCCTCTCATCTCATCTAGTCTTCTCTCGCTGCAGCAGGTTGAAGGCCCCGAGCCTTCAACCAAAGACGAGGAGCAACAGAGCAGCTCAGCCCAGGTCGACCATGTCACCACGGAGACTGTGCCTGAGGGCAAGGAGGATGCAGTCACATCTGCTGGTACCAGGAGTGGTGAAGGGGCCAAAGATGAGGTTGGAGAAGCCTCAAACAAATTTTACTGCTACATCTGCAACATCACCTGCCATAACCAGCAAGTATGTTCTTCTGGCATTGACTGTAGGGTACCAGTAACACATGACACTTTACTTTACACCACCACTGTTGGTTCAAGTTTAAGTGTAGGTTGTATTGTCATTCCTTTGTATACCTAGTACACTTTGGAAGGGGATGTTTTCTTGTGGTCCATGGTGCAACACAACAGTAAAGCAGCAGATTACAGTGCGGAGGTAGCAGGAAATCTGTCAAATATAAAGCAGAGAAACACAGAACATTAAATACAAAGGACAGTGACAACATAATGTATGTTTAGTGTTTGGGTATGTTCGAGGAGGTATGTAAAGCATGAATAACTTTAGACTGGAGTGCAAGGAACATCCCCAGTATAGGGAGTACACCTTACAGTGTACACTGTTACTAAGTTTTAATGTATGCATTAATACTCTTCTGTTAGGAAAGTACATAGTATCAGTGTGCTGTTACACATTGTTGCTTACTATAATAAATTGTAATTAATGGTATAGTTAATATAGGGTTAGGGTAACACTGTAATGATAGTCACCCTTCTGGATAATCTGAATGTTGCTTCTCTATATTTTTAATTTTAAGTTAATTTCATTTTCCTTTAATGTGCTTTCATGACTTTGGTTGATATTCACATATTTTGTTTTGACTGATTTATATAATTTATCAAGGCTCAGCTTTTCTTTATCTGCCCAGAGGAATAAATATTCTCTCTCTGTGTGTGTGTGTGTGTGTGTGTGTGTGTGTGTGTGTGTGTGTGTGTGTGTGTGTGTGTGTGTGTGTGTGTGTGTGTGTGTGTGTGTGTGTGTGTGAGAAGAATTTTCAGAGCCATATGAATGGACTGGCCCACCAGCAGAGGATGATGGAGATCCAGCACATGAGTAATGCCTGTCTCGTCACACTACTGCCACGCGTACAAGAGTCCCTGCAGGGAGCGCGCAAGGATGGGTGAGACACACACACTAGGAGAAACAAATCCTTTAATAAATACTGTATTTCTTTCTTTTTTTTTTTCTTTTTTTTTAAGCTTTTGTCCTAGGTTGTCCTCTGCTGCTATTAAACTAAAAAGAAAGCCCAACAATGACCTCTGCCCCATGAAATAATGTTTTTGGAGAAAAATCCCTGCACTTGTGGAAGTGCTCTCATGCTGTCATGCATGTTAAACTGTAGGGAGAGAAGACCAGGACTGCAGAGGTGGTGTGCTACCTGCCAGACCCACTTCACAACTAACGTGATGGACCATCGCAAGACCAAGGAGCACAAGGTGCACTACAGCCCATTAGTGAAGTTTAGCCCTAGACTAAACCAAACATGCATTGCTAGCACAGTAACAGTCATCGTAGAGGAGTGCTCAGTGAACGGGTACAGAGAAGCAGCGAGACGTGAGTGACCATACAGGGTGTCTTTATTTTTCATTATTAAAGCAAATACAAAGCACAGCGGTGAGCTGGCAAAAAGTGGGGAAAAAAGGGCAAAGCGCTTACAGTCACTCTTGAGGCGCTGGGACACAGTGGAGCAGTGATAACAGTCGGGGTGTCAAGTGCAGCAGCGAGGAAACAATGCAGCGCTGGAGGAGTTTCTGTGGGCTTAAGTAGAGAGAGAAACAAAAGGCAAAAAATGGACAGGCGCATGTGATCAATAATCAGGAGCTCGGCAATAGGGAAGGTTTTTTTTTGGGGGGGGCAGTGGGCATGTCCCTCAGGCTGGGTGCCGGGCTATAATGAAAGAAAAAGTATTGAGATGTCCCTTGGTCAAATCTTGACCTCAGAATAAAAATTATATTGAAGCAGTAATGAATTGTTCCTCTCTCCCTTTCTGTCTCCCTCCCTCTTTTTCTCTACCTGCCTCTTTATGCATCCCTCTTTCTTTCTCTCCCTCTTTCTATCTCTTTCTCCATTCCTCTCTCTCTCTCTCTCTCTCTCTCTCTCTCTCTCTCTCTCTCTCTCTCTCTCTCTCTCTCTCTCTCTCTCTCTCTCTCTCTCTGCTGCAGATCTGTAGCCGTTCTGCTAGCCCCTCCTGCACTGTCTGCAGGGTGCAGTTCAGAACATCTAAAGAGTTCATGGAACACATGCAGTGTGCTGAGCACAAGCAACTTGTGGAACAGGTACACTCAGTGACACACACACACACACACACAAAGTAACCACATGTATACATGTACACACAGTTTTCTGCTTCTGCTTTCTTCTTTCCTTCGCTCGAACATGTTTATTTTATCATGCTATTTTTATTAGAGAAGTACACTTGCCTTCACAAGTTTGTGTGTGAGTGTGTATACTGAGTGTATCTGTTCCGAATGTTGCTTGTGCTCATCAGACTACATATGTTCTATGATCTTTCTAGATGTTCTGAGTTACAGAGCAGTTTTTTTGGTTGGTTGGTTGTTGTTTTATTTACCGACGTACACAAAATGATGTCTGTGTCTTGTTGTGGTGGGTACAGCTTTGGAAGGAGACTGGAAAGGAGAGCCTGGAGGACTTGAGTTCGGATCTGTATACCGTGGGAATGGATGGTGAGGGTATGAACAGCGAGGAGGAAGAAGACCAAGCTGATGAAGAGAATGGACAGGTAGGGAAGCTCCTCTCACTCTTCCCTCAATCATCCTCTCTTCTCCAGCTGTTAAAAAAAAAGTCATGCTGTTAAACCCATGACTGTGGTTCGAGGTTTGTGCTCGTTAGTGTGAGTGGTGGTGGTGATTAAGAGGCTCTGGATAATTATAGGTCATGTCTTCTGCATTTCTCTGCTCTTTACTGGTGATGAGGAGTGTGCAGATGTGTAGATTTCTTTTGTATTTGCGTCTTTATAGTTTGTTTACCACTTTCAAGATGTATGTGTGATGTAGATGAGCTGGATTATTAAATGAAACATTTAAATAACAAAAAGCCCCGGCAGGAGGGGCTACCCGTCCAGATGGAGGTCACACTGGAAGACATGACGGAGGATGAGGAGTTTGACCCCGACACCGTTTATGGTGAGATCATCATGTAACTCTGTCATGCCTTTCACAAACTGCTACCTGGGCCATCCAAGCAGCAGGACTACATGAAAGCCAGTTTGTATTTTGTCTGACTGAGGATTCTTTTGTGGCCAAGCACTTTCATTTACATGCAATACACTGACTATTGTTACTCTGAATTTTTCCCCAAGGTTCCAGCTTTGTAATTCCCGTGGCTGGGTTTCTGTGCCGGCTCTGTAACCAGTTCTATCACTTTGAGAAGTCAGCCCTACACACTCACTGCAAAACACTCCAACACTTTGAGAATCTGAAGGTAGGCTGAAAACTTCATCCAGGGCTTCATACACTCACTACCCAGTGGAGCAGAAACACTTGTCTCTGATCACTTTTTAAGATGCCTCCATGTTGCATTTTATAGGTGTACAATCACAGACTATAGCCATGTCCAATTTGGCAGCCACTCTCTAACCCTGTTTATCACTGATCAGGTTTTGACCACAGGAACCACTGCTGATCGGACGTTATTTGGGGGTGACGCATTCTCAACACAGCAGTGACGCTGGCATGGTAGAGAGTGTTGAGCTGGCATGGTAGTTTCAGACACAGCAGGGCTGCTGTTCATTTTACTGCTGGGTTGATGGGGGAGCGTATAGTCTAACTGAACCCCTTATATCTGTATTGGTTGTATTGGTTATATCTGTATTGGTTGCGAAGGAAAGGAGAAGCAGAAAACTGTGTGTACATGTGGTTACTTTTGTGTGTGCGTGTGCGCTGAGTGTACCTGTTCCACATGTTTCTTGTGCTCATCAAACTGCATATGTGCATTTAGTTAAATGCTTACACTTATTCCTGCATATTTTTGTGCATACAACAACAAAGACCAATGATATTCATTTACATTTACAATTGTGGCATTTAGCAAATGCTCTTATCCAGAGCAATTTACAAAAGTGCTTTGTCATTTACCCATAGAATGTATTCTAGCCAGTACAGTAGGTTAGCTTCCAAGAGACCAATGAACTAGAATACTGTAGAAATACAGGGATCACTGCTGATCCAGAAGTGCAAAACGCATAAACTCTATAACGGACAACAATAAGTGTAATAAACAATAATCTACAATAAGTACTAGAGTTTTAGTTAGTCAACATAGGCGCAGGATCAGTGGTCATCTAAATCAACGGATCTTCACACCGAGGATGCAAACCCCACGGCCCAAAAGTCCCCCAGTAGCTCCTCTTCGAGTGGCCCAGATGGCTGGGGTTCTAGACACAGATTAATACGTTCAATGTAGGTTCCCTACTGCTAGTGTGGTTATTGTCACTGATATAATTGGCGCATCTGATACGGGGGGGGGTTTCGTGATGTTGACCGTCTTCGCAGAACAAAATGTCATACCATTTGAAAAAAAAAAATCATCTGAATCGATCAGGGGTTTGTCTCATACTGAGAGCAGATTGTTCCCTGAAAAAGTACGCAGATGATGGCTCAACAGCACTGAAATACAGATACTGTTAGCTCCTGCCATCTATAACATTAAAAAGGACATGTATCAATATTTGAAGTGACTTATGAGGTATAATAAATGTAGCAATTGGAAGTTATTAAGCAGCTTTTGAGGCATAGGGAAAAAAAAATGAAAACCCATCATTATCTGATGGAAAATGGAGGTAGGGAAAGGACAGAGTATTTCATGTTTGGGAAGTGACACTGTATTTCACCCAAAAAAGGCACTTGAAAAGGAACTATAGTGGAATGTTTCCTTAACTGCTGCAGGGGTGGGAACACTACGGGGCAAGCTCGTATTTGCAGTCCAACGGATGTTGAACTTGTGACTGTAACAGTTGAAGTGTCCAACAGTGGCCACTGACCCTCCTATAGATCTTCCTTGCTAGAGAGCATTTCCGATGCATCCCTTACAACCCTGATCTGGAGAATCAAGTGCAGTTTGAAGGCATTTATTATTTGGTTAATACATTTGGCTGGGACCACACTCTTGCAGGCACATGG
The DNA here is from genome assembly GCF_041902795.1 of Electrophorus electricus. Classification (NCBI taxonomy): domain Eukaryota; kingdom Metazoa; phylum Chordata; class Actinopteri; order Gymnotiformes; family Gymnotidae; genus Electrophorus; species Electrophorus electricus. The sequence goes on along the minus strand of NC_137504.1, from coordinate 26,407,743 downwards.
ATCTCAGGAGGTTTGGGATACAGTATAGGAGTCCTGTCAAAATCAGTCCATAAAGACCTTATTGTTAACCTGCTAAAAGTAAACAACATTGTTCTTTTTGTACCATAGGCAATAGAGTTGAAAATCTGCTAATGGATTTCATATTGCTAATGACCTTTTTGGGTATGTACAGTTGTAAGGCAGTTAGTCATACCACGCAAGCACAGATGGTTAAAACCAGAATGTTGAGACCAATGAACTAGAATACTGTAGAAATACAGGGATCACTGCTGATCCAGAAGTGCAAAACGCATAAACTCTATAACGGACAACAATAAGTGTAATAAACAATAACCTACAATAAGTACTAGAGTTTTAGTTAGTCAACATAGGCGCAGGATCAGTGGTCATCTAAATATTCCACAAATAGATGAGTCTTCAGTCTGCATTTGAAGACTTCAAGGGACTCTGCTGTCCAGACAGCCAGTGGAAGTTTGTTCCGCCATCTGGGAGCCAGGACAGAGAATTGTCTTGATGCTTGTTTACCATGACACTTGAAGCATGGTGTTTCAAGCCGAGCCGTCCTTGAGGTTCGAAGTACTCGAGGTATAGATATTTGTGCTGCTATTGGTTCTGACAATTATTTTTATGTATTACAGAGATATAAAACCTTAAAGCTCCAGGAGGACTCATCTCTGCAGGCTTCAGAAGAGTTGGCTTGCGGAAGCTCAACGGATCTTCACACCGAGGATGCAAACCTCACGGCCCAAAAGTCCCCCAGTAGCTCCTCTTCGAGTGGCCCAGATGTCAATAACAGTGGACCAGCTCCAGTGAGCTCCTCCGAAAAAGCCACTGATCAGGGAAGCCTCATCACTACCACTGCCACAACCGCCACCTCCATCACCAGCAGCACCACCAGCAGTGACCTGCCTTCTGCCAGCCAGCAGCCAGCGTCTCCTGAGCCGCCCGGCAAGCCCACGGACAAGGAAGAGGTGATGGTCGCGGAGGAGCCACTGAACGAGGTGGATGACATCCCAGATGTTCCCAGTGTTCCCGACTTTACCGAGGTTCCCAGTGGCGTTGTAGAGGAGAAGACTGGCCGGGGCCGTGGGAGGACGCCGGGAAAGAAAAGGGGGAGAGGAGGAAGACGACGCTGAGGGAGTTGGAGAGACAGAGGGAAGGGGGGGGGGGGGGACTGAGCTGCTACCTAGTCTGAACGAGAAGGAACCTGAGTGATCTGTTAGCCATGCTCTGCAGTGTACCTTCTCAGCTGAGAGAGCTGAAAGCCCGGGCAGTACAGGTAGAGAGTCGGTCTTTCACTCTGCATTTTTGTAGATGTTTGCTCCAGATTTTTGAACCACATAACCCGCAGGTCATAGTAACAATTTTGTTTTTTTTTTGTTTTTTCCCCTTTTACTTTCTTTTTTGTTGGTCTTCATTCAAAAAGGTGGGACAAAATGAAGACATCACGTGGTTTTGTAACAGTAAATTTCAAACTTTCAAAGGATGTTGCAGAAAGCTTTCTCCTCAGTGTAGGTTCTGCACAAGCTTGTAGTGACTTAGAATGTAGCAACATTTTAAACAGGAATTTTTAACAGGTGATTTTGTAAAAAGAGAAAAAAAAGGAGATGTGAGAAATCAAGATACTCTTATTTTGAAATGTGAGGTCTTGGTTGCATTCAGTTCCTTCCCATGTGATTCAACCTATGTTGAGATGGTCTGTGCAACTGTTGAGCTTTGGAGAGAGTACTCAAACTTAAGGGAGGTGACCTACTTATTGCTTACCCCGTATTTCAAACCACTGACGACCTCTTATTTTTAGAACACAGGCTCCCACTGAAAGCCAGGATTTAGATTCATTCATGGTTTTCAGGCAATTGGTGATCACAACCTATATTGGGGGTGCTATTGGGGCCAGTTGAGCCCGGTTGGAGCCTCAACCAGAGCAGTTTGGCCTTGAGAAGAAGGGACAGGACCTTCACGGTAGTACTAGCAAGATCACACCAAGCCAGCACTCTTTAATGAGCTTTTTTTCTACGCATGCTGTTCCAATGACCAATATTTAGGGTACAGTCTAAAGATCTCGATACTTTTTAAATCCTTTTTGAGTGTTTCATAGCTTAACTGAATTCTAGACCATCGCTCTGGGCCCATGTTGTCCTGGTGGTGGTGTCATTGCTCGTCATTAGCCTACCTGATTTATAACCATTTTGTTTTTCCTGAACCATTTCTGTTACTACATCACATTGTAAAGATGGGTTTGACAGAAAACTCCTCTGACTGATTCCTTCATGCTAATTTAATTGTAGCTAAGAATCCTCTCAAACTGATTTGCTTAGTTTAGTTGTTAGCTATTGTCTGTGGTATGAAACCAGGAAGCACAGCACAAATGCAAGAGGTCGAGTGGATGTCCTCCACAAAGTGTCATGCATTAATTTTGGCATGAGGAAATGTGCAGAAGATAAAACCTCGTCAAACCCTTGGTTGACTTGCACCTCCTGGATATTAGAGTATAATGAAAATGTGAAGTGTTGATGGGACCTCAGGTTATAGTGGTTTTGTTTTAGGTATCTGGCAAAAAGGTGGAATAAGTCAGAGACGTCCTATGGTCCTATGGTTGGTTGTAAAGTAATTTTAAACGGGATGCTGCACATTTTAACACAACTTTTTTTTTTCTTTTGGTTTTGATTCTATGCATGGTGAAAATCATGCGTCACTATACCTTGCTCTGAATTGTGTGTTCATTAATTAAAGTCCCATTAAGCTCTTCAGGTATATTCCATTGTGCTAGTGCTTTTTTTTTAACATGAAAAAACATTTTGAATCATTAAAGTGCTGAATTCTTGGGAGTGGTTGCCCATTCGTACAGATCTGAGGTCAGATCTTTTGGCTGGAGCATATATGTCGTCACTACTTCGGGTCATAACTCAGATTTATGACTTTTTCCTAGCTGTATAATGATACACTGAATTAGAGAAGTTTTATACCAGGGTCTTGGGGAAGCTTTCTGATCTTTTTACATTTTCAGTGGCATTAGCTGTGTGAATGGTTGTGACACTTTTGTCTCCCTCTACCTGTTTCTCTTCAAGTATTGTGCTTTATTGTTTTATCATTTTTATGTGCATCTCAAAGTATAACACTGGAAAACCTGAAACAGCATGTTCTATGTGCTAGGTCTGGCTAATTAGGCATACTATATATGGCTATTGCACCACACAGTCTGAGGACTCGCCTTGAAGATGTCTGTACATAATAAAGCAAGTGTACTGTGTGAGGGCTGGATGAAATGGTTTAAAAACGATGGCTGGGGTTCTAGACACAGATTAATACGTTCAATGTAGGTTCCCTACTGCTAGTGTGGTTATTGTCACTGATGTAATTGGCGCATCTGATACGGGGGGGGGGTTTCGTGATGTTGACCGTCTTCGCAGAACAAAATGTCATACCATTTGAAAAAAAAAAATCATCTGAATCGATCAGGGGTTTGTCTCATACTGAGAGCAGATTGTTCCCTGAAAAAGTACGCAGATGATGGCTCAACAGCACTGAAATACAGATACTGTTAGCTCCTGCCATCTATAACATTAAAAAGGACATGTATCAATATTTGAAGTGACTTATGAGGTATAATAAATGTAGCAATTGGAAGTTATTAAGCAGCTTTTGAGGCATAGGGGGAAAAAATGAAAACCCATCATCATCTGATGGAAAATGGAGGTAGGGAAAGGACAGAGTATTTCATGTTTGGGAAGTGACACTGTATTTCACCCAAAAAAGGCACTTGAAAAGGAACTATAGTGGAATGTTTCCTTAACTGCTGCAGGGGTGGGAACACTACGGGGCAAGCTCGTATTTGCAGTCCAACGGATGTTGAACTTGTGACTGTAACAGTTGAAGTGTCCAACAGTGGCCACTAACCCTCCTATAGATCTTCCTTGCTAGAGAGCATTTCCGATGCATCCCTTACAACCCTGATCTGGAGAATCAAGTGCAGTTTGAAGGCATTTATTATTTGGTTAATACATTTGGCTGGGACCACACTCTTGCAGGCACATGGATCTCAGGAGGTTTGGGATACAGTATAGGAGTCCTGTCAAAATCAGTCCATAAAGACCTTATTGTTGACCTGCTAAAAGTAAACAACATTGTTCTTTTTGTACCATAGGCAATAGAGTTGAAAATCTGCTAATGGATTTCATATTGCTAATGACCTTTTTGGGTATGTACAATTGTAAGGCAGTTAGTCATACCACGCAAGCACAGATGGTTAAAACCAGAATGTTGAGTGCTGTACACAGTATTAATTGCTGTGAGAGCAACAGTATGTCCAGTCCAGACACCTAATTGCTTACTTCTGACCCAAGGCCTAATATGAGAAACGTGTTTTGTTCGTGTCAGGCCGACTGCCTCACCACCACTACAGCATCAGCAGCCCAGTTCTCGAAGCCGCATGTAACCTGAACCTGAGGCTGTAGCCACAAAGTGAAGTGCTCAACCAATAGATATTCACCTTAAATGCACTTCACTTAATCCAGTTTTGTTTCATGAATTTTAAAAAAGCCTCACACATCACACATTGTGGTCGCTTGTTCACAGGACAGTAATCATGTTTAGGACATAAATGTGTTGATTATCAACAACAAAACACCAATGAGGAACAAGATTAAGGCAAACTGACGTGCTGTGGAATGGTATGGAATTGAAACCTACCTCCAGGACCACAGCAATATGGAAATAATCAACATACCAGAATGAAATTGTACATTTCATAATCTATTTTTATTCTACAAATGAGAAAAGAAATAGATTAAAAAAAAAACACATTTGTTTTATAGCACCTGGAAGTATCATGTATTTTTTTCTGATGTTCGTTTTTCTGCATTCGGGTCATTTTAATGTCTAATAAAATGTTTCGATGATTACTGTTTTTCTGATTGATTTATGATATTAAAATGACAAGCAACACGACAATGAAGAATAAGAAGAAAAGCTGTGTATAATAAAGTGAGATAAAATGGTTCTAAAGACAGAGTGAGGTATCTATTCACCTCGAACATCTATTACTGAAGTTAAAAATGTAAATACTATGCGACGTTAAGAAACTCGCCTGTACTTTTAGGAGCTGAGGTGGAAAGGATATTGGACATGATCATGCCAGGTTAGTGTCCTCGCAGTTGTACAGTACAGAAGGGAGACATGCCAACGGGACCAGCGGAATGTGTCGGGATGTCTGGACTTTTGTCATCCGTCACATGGAGGTGAATCCTCGTGAGACGGATGCGGAGGCGGCTGGGTTTTATCTTTATCTTTTTCATTCAGCTGCGCTTGGAACTCCTGCCGTGCCTGTCGGTTGGACTCCAGAAGTTCGTGTAGTTTGCCGTTCAGCGCATCGTTGCGTTCCTCCAAGTCATCTAGGCACGAGTTGATCTGGTCCAGCATGGAGTTGATTGCCGCATATTCTAGTGTTTCAATATTTAAAGTATTAATCACACTACGAATGAATATTCCGAGGGATGGTTAGAAACATCTTACAAGCATTACTTTACACATTGGTGTCCGGGGAACTGGTCTTTTAAAATAGTGAGCTGGTGTGGGTGGACGTAAAGCCAGAAGGTCATATGATCATACGGGACGAGCCTACGAAGGGCTCACTGACCTTACCTTCTTCACTGAATTCGTCTTCGTTATCAATAATTCCATCATCGTTTGTAATGTTGGGGTCTCCATTTGGTCCAGACATTTTCATCTCACAAAAATACCAAGGCAGTATAAGTTACCTCGATAAAAAAAAAAATAACCGCAAGCTAGCCAAACATTTAAACTACGTGAGACAGATGCTGAAATACAAAAAAAACCCAAAAAACTTTACAGTTGATATTTAATATGTTGCCACACAGGCGCAAATAAACACTTATAGCTACAAATGTTAAATTAGAATGAGTAAAATACCACACGTTCGCAAATGCACATCTAACTATCTTACCAAGCTCGGTTAGCTACACTCACTGCACCTGATAGCTCACCACCAGCTGACTGGGGGCAACGCGATTGGGCTGTCCAGTTATGCGCCATACCATAATAAAACATAGTAATATACTATCTATGAATAAACGTAGAGTACGACAATGCGGTGTAAATAACAGCAGTACAGGGATGTCTTTAGCTTTGCAAGAGTATGAATGTGTTGCGAGAGTCTCGTGCCTGCAGGCATCGCAGCTTGGGTTCTAGCTTGTGTGGTCACGTGCGGACATAACTCTCACGCGGAACTCTGAGTTAGCTTTCCGGCTGGTTTACGTTTGCAATCCGAGCAGCGGTTTATGTACCATTTCAATAATCTATCTTTTCTCGCGTTAAAACTATGCTGATAGAGAGGCTAGAAAAATAAAAGCGGTGTGCTTGTCGCATGTGTTCGCTACAGGTGATGTATAGGAGGCTTTTCCACGTGGGGATAACAGCTAGCCAGCCAACATAATTTGTAATACAACTAGTTGGCTAATGTTACAGCCATAATAAGCAGTAATGGACGACCTGCCTGCCGAACTAAGAGCATTTCTTGAGGGTCAACCTTTTCTAGAGCTTACTGATTCCAATAAGGTGACTTAATTCCATTTTTTTTGTTTATTTCTTGTATGACTGCCAGTGTAAGGTTGCTAGCTAGCTAGCGCAAATCTGGATTTAAACGTATAAAGATTTTTGGCTAACCAGCTAACTGCTTTAATGATCAAAGCGTTATTTCAGGGGCTCGCTACAAGCACTGTTTTTTATTTTTAGGTCAAGTGCACGCTAAATGGCCACGAGTTTCCTTGCAACCTTGCACAGTTGCAAAACTTCACTTCGGGGAAGAAATTCAAGAAATTGTGTTCTAACGCAGAATTCAATTACAGCCAGTATGAACCACATCTGGTCGCAAGTACTAAAGAACCGTAAGTTCAGTCTATTATGCGTCGGTACGCAACTACTTTTTTTTTCTTCTTAGATCTGAGTCTATTACGATTTGTACGTTCTAAACACCTTGAGACTTCCACCAATGGTACAAGTGTACACAATTAAGCTACCTCATGACATCTTGTTTACATCATCTCATGGACATTTCTGTTTGAACTGCTTTCAAAAGTCCTTAAGAGCAACTGAGTGTATCGATTATTTAAGTTTGGTCTTGTTTTCAGCTGTTCCATGTGAATCATGTGTGCGTACACCCTGGTGATATTTAAACCTTTTTTACCATAGCAATCGCCTTTTCTGCAAGCTGACCCTGAGACACATCAATCGAATTCCCCAGCATGTCCTAAGGCATGTCAGTGGGAAGCGATACAAGAAAGCTCTAGCACAATGCAAGTACCACACTAATAATGTTAGAATAATGTTTTCAAGGCTGTTTTACGTTGTCGTTCCAGTTACTTTAATATTTTCTCTTCAGCTAATGTGATTGTATTTGAAAGATTATTGCATCTCTCTGATTTGTGTACTATAACAACTGTGCTATCACCCAGCCACAGTTGGTCACAATGAACAAATCTGCTGTACGATCACATTTCAGACGAGGAGTGTGCGAAACTAGGCGTGGTGTTCATGCCGGCCAGCCTCAAGCGGAGACGACGGCCCAGAGATGCCAATGGCGAGCCGAGTACAAGTGGAGGGCAGCGGAGAATGAAGCCAGGCAGCGACTTCTGGGCACCATGTTCCAGTGACGGCGAAGACGGCGACTCGGAGGACAGCATGTCTGACCTCTACCCATGTCAGAGTTGTTTTATTCACCAATGCCCAGAAAACGTCACCTAATAACTGAGAAATGTACTATTGCTGTTTATCCACATCGCTGTATATACTTGTGTTGGATAACGTTTGGACCAGTAAAAGCTCCTAGACAAGCATTTCATATTTATACAGTGCGTGTCACAGTATTTTCTGAGGTTTAGGTTAGTTTTTAGTCACACGCACGCAAACACAACCTACTATGGTGCATTAGCAGTGACATTTTCCACCTGTCTTCTCCACAGCCTCCCTGTTCACTCTAAAGAAGGCAGAGGCACAGGAAGAAATGGAGGAAGGTGATGACTTCCAAACAGATGATATGGAGTTTTCGGAAATGGGTGATAAACAAGAACCACAGAAACGCAAAAAGGTTAGCTATAGTTTTTATTTATAGTGGTTTCTGTTTAATTTATTTTACACGTTTTCCGGAGTACAGACGCTACTCAGCTGTCCTTCACTTTTCCATCATGTGTTGGCTTGAATCTGCCAAGGCGTTGTGGAGCTTCTTGGCCCGTAGATTTACTTATAGTCCCATTGTTTCAAAGTGAAAACTGAACCCTGCACGACATAATTTAGATTTTTAATCAATGTCATTCACCCCCTGGAAGTTTCAGTTCCTTCCTCGGTTGCATCAAATGAATGAATCAAAGGTTTTTGAACAAGGGATTGGGGTCTTAGGGGTGTGTGTCTTTGGATTTGAGAAACATAGCAGGTCGGTTGTAATGCATAAAACCCCATGGTGTGTCATGCTACCTTTACAGCTTCACACTGTGCTCATAGAGTTGGATGCAGCGCATTACTGAGATTTCATGTCAGGCCACAGAGCTGAAGAAGTAATGGTCAAGTTTTTCATACGTTTGGTCAGAGGTGTTCATGTAGGGAAACCGCAAATGTAAATGAGTACAAGCTCCTGGCAACTGAGAGCGAAAACTGCTGAGATAGACAGGATCTTGGGATTTCCTGTGTGATGAAGGTTAAAATGGCATTTAAGTGAACAATTAATTACTGTCATAGATTCTACTTGCTGAATTAGCTTACCTGTGAGTTTTGTGTCCTGCCATAAATGAGTAATTAAAAGATACTATGTTACAAGTAACATAATTCATCTGATTGTGCTATACTGTCTCATGCTTTTACAGGCCCAGTCTGTTGGCTTTAACAAGAAGTTCAAGAAAAACAGAAAAAGGAAAGGTTTTAAGACCGTCGGCGAAGTAAAGAATGGGAAATAATAAACTGTGGTGTGTGCATTAACTTTGTTTACTATTTCTTTTTATTCTTCGTGTGTTACCCCACTGTGCCTGCATAAGCATGTCTCATAGATCATTAATTCAGATGTTCAAAAATGGCTGTAGGAAGAGTGTATGGGGAATGAAAACATGAACACCCCCTTCATGGTAGGACCTAGCTGAGCATAATCATAAAAGCAAAAATCCATTTTATGATTTATAAAGAAAAATTCCTTTCCAATTCATGCCATTTAACTCTATGGATATACCAGGTGAAAATATCAAAGGTACTTTTGGAACTATTTGTAAATTTTTATTAATAAAGTAAATATGTTGTTCTAAAAATTGAACCTAAATCTACACCAAAAAACACTTAATTTCTTTAAATAAACCTTTCGCTTTTAAGATTCAGACTACATTGAGCCCACAGGACACGCCCTGATGTCTGAAATGTAGTTACAGCTTTTTCATGCAGTTCAGGGGAACGTACTTAAATGAATGAAGAGACCACTACATGTTCTAATAAACCCCACGCACTTTGAAACGTTTTGTGCAATTGCTGAGAAGATGAAACTCAGCATTGAACTGTTGATTTTACTAGAGATGTCCGAGGGTCCGTCGCTGGCTATATGACGTCAGAAAGGGGGGCCATGTTGTATGTTTTTATTGGTTTGGGTTGAGAAGACTGAGGTACCTCACACGTTTGCGATCATTTTTTTATGGTAAGAAACGAAGGTGTAAGTAATTTTTTCCCCCCACTTTTATTGCTAAGCCGTTTTGTAAATGTGCTGTGATAAGCTGTCTCACAGTTTACGAAGCGAGTGTTAGTGGGCAAAACCACGAGACGTCAGTGAAGAGAATCGTGAAGCCAGCCCTATCTGAGTCGACTGTGCTGTCCTAGCTGGATCGCTAAGTTAACGTTATCGCTAGCTACAAACTAAGCAAAATGTGTCACACTGTAGGGAAAATGGAGTATAAAAACCTCCACGGAAGATACACAAACGTCGGGGTATGAATTTGCCATATGCGAACAAATGCATTAGGCTGTTCTAAATGTGCTGATCTTAGTTGGAACAGGAATGTAATGGAGAGTTAAAACTGTTGAGGGACATGGAAGTAGGTATGGATAAAACAGAAAGGATACATCACTTCTAATACAGACAAAAAAAGTGACTGTACATAAGGTAGCTAAATTTAAACATTAAACACAAACGTTCTGTATACATTGAGTAAATTGAAATGCATCGATATCTTAGATGTATACTAAGATACTTAATCACATGGTTATCAGATACGAGAATTAGAGGGATTGTGGCATTTGTATTTATTTTTTGAGATCCCCTCAAAACCACATTTTAAGTTAAGGTTCTCTCAGAATATGTAATAAGGAAAATCAGTTATAGCTGTCAGTGAACTGCATGGTGGAACAGAATAACAAAATATGCTGCTTGTCTGGTGATCTTGCTTTAAAATAAGTCTGTAGATTGTGTCCACACACATCTACACTGTCCGCAAAATGGTTTGCATCCAATTCTGCTGTGGTCTAAGTTGTAGTCCATTATGAGTGGGAACACATTCACGTAGCTTGGTAGCTTTGAGCTACTGTACATGTTACATTTCTTGCTAAATAAGCCAATGCACTGTTTGTGTGTGTGTGTCTTTTCAGGAAATCTATGTATAAACAATTGGTCATTGCCGTAAAACTGTAAACGACATCCCATACAGCATGGCGAGTTCGTCTGTGAAATTTACATGGTGTGCTTGCCGCAATTATAAAATCCAGTCCAAGGACACCCATGAGAAGTGCTTACTCTGCCTGGGTATCCAGCATGCTAAAGAAGCAGTCCTGGAATATGGCAAATGTCCCCACTGTGCGAAGATGGACTGGAGCACTTGTATCAAGCGCCTCACCAAGGTGCAGGAGGTGATACACCAGGAGGCGCAGCAGAGGAAAAACGAAGCCGCGCAGACCGGAGTTGTGCCTAAGCTTGAGCCAGCGACTTTACCCACTGCCATCTCAGAATCCAGACCAGCGAAGGTAGCGACTGCTGTACCCACCACAACGCGGACCGAAATGGCGACGCCTGCGCCGTCGTCCTCCACCGTGCCTGTGATGTTCACTATTCTGTCTCCTTCTCCGGGCCTGTCCGAGCCTAACGCCGGTGTGGTAAAAGGCACTTACGTGTCGCGTTTGGCCTTGCAGCACACGGCAGACCCGGCTCCACCTGTGGAGCACGTGAACCCTCCGCAGATGCCTTCTACATCCCGCAAGAGACGCCGCTCATCCAGGTGTGACTCGTGCTGCACGCACCATACCAGCAGGGGTTACGGGCACAGGCGGAAACGCTCCCCGTCGCTGCCCTCGTGTTCGTCCTGGAGCTCGTCTGACTCCTCCTCATGTGAGTCTGCGAAGGGGAAGAAGACGCGGCGGGAGTCGAGGAAATCTGCAAAGCGGCACGGGCGCCTGCTGGAGATGGTGGAACAGAAGCTGGAAGCCCAACAGAGAGCTGTGCAGTTTCAGTGGAGCATGCTGGAGAGGAGGATGGACGTCCTAGAGAGAAGGGGTTCCGCAGCTGTCCTTCCTCCCATCTGCCCAAATGCTGTGGAAAGCTCTCGGGTCTTCAGCTTATCCCAGGAGAGTCAGGCGCAGCGGGCTTTGGATTCTCTGGTAACTGAATGCGCTGCCCCAACAGTTGTAGTGAAACAAGAAGAGAGGACCGTAGGCGTCTCCTGTGCTGCAGGATCAGGTTTGCCACTTGATGGTGAAAGAGAAGCAGATTCTCAGCCGCCTGTGAACGATGTGGACACACAGGAGATGCTCGCATCCAACGAGCTGCAGATGCTCGTAGGACGTGCAGCCAGATACTTGGGCATCAGCTTTCCCAAATCACCCACAAGTTCTGATCCGCCATATCCAGTCATGGTTCCAGAATTTGAGGACTTGGTGCAAAGCTCGTGGTCCAACCCAGCAAGCACAAAGTCTTTCAGGACAGTTTTTTCAGAGTTGTATAAGCTTCACGAATGCCAGTCTTCAGCTTATGACCACATGCCTCAAGTTAACAGCTTCATGTCAGCCATCTTCCAAGCTGTTAGACCCACAGAGAATAGAGAACAATCTTTTCCTGCTGAGCGTTGGAAGTTTACGGAAGTGCTAATGGAAAAGACATATCAGACTGCGGGCATGCTGGCCAAAATGGCTAACTATTTGCGATACCTGTCAGACTATCAAAAGCGTCTTTTGGTGGAGATTTCTGAAGACCAACCTCAGAGGCTTACAGGGATTCTCGGCGAGCTTAAGCTCATTGGACAGTTCATTTTCCAGCTCTCCTCACATCAGGCAGAACTTTCTGGAAGGATCATGGCAGCATCTGTAGCTGTCAGACGACAGGTGTGGATGGCCAAGGCCAATTACACAGATTCACTGAAAGCAACAGTTGCTGATTTACCATTTGTGGTCAGTCATTCAGCTGGAGAAAACACAGCCTCCAGCTCAGGGGATGCAGTATGCAGACAGGAAACATGACGAAATTACACATTCATGATGTTGGTGAATTAGCTGAGTTACTACTGTTGCGATTAAAATGTAAGTGCTAAAGTCTCTTCACCCCCTCAGGTTATATTTTCACACTTTAAGTGTGAGTTGATGCCACCAAGGTGGTTGAGCAAATAGGGGCCAAAGCCCTTGCAGTTGTTAAGGAGCTGTAGGCATTGCCGGAATTGGGCAAACATTGTAGCATCTGCAGTGACTTTGTTGCCCCTGTTCTTTTAATCATTGCATCGTGCTACAGAGCCTTTGCTCATTGATTTAAGAAAATGGATGTTGGCTATTACTGTCTGAATTAATTTTTCGTTTAAGGATATAATGTGTTTTGTATATTAACTGGCAGAGTGACCAAATAGTCATTGTTTAGTTCTAGATCGTAGTTACCCACTTCTTACAGAGTGGTTTTAGATTGTTCATGTTATGAGAATGTGAATACATTAAATTACCTGCATGACATGGTAGGAATTTTTTTGGTCTGATTAATACTTTATGCATCCTTCTCAGTGCATCATGTGCCCCTTTAATCGTGTCCTGATTATATTGTGCGTACTTATTCGTGCACATGTTCTGTATCCATTACTGTATCTTCCCCTACAAATGTATGTGTAGTTTAGTTAAGTCCCTAAATAAATAGTGTTGTTGACTTGCATTGGTCTGTTTGTGCTTCATTGGTTTCAATTAGAAGAACAAGTTGTCAGGCCTGACAGTGAATTTACTAAAACACTGGAGAAAAGTGGAATACTGCCATTTATAAATGAAAGAATCAATATTCGGTGACCTGAATGAACCACTTAAAAACCCCAAATGGTTTACACATATTGGTATTTTCAACTTGGCTCAAAATGGACAAAATAATCAGAGAGCAGGGGTAATGCCATGAAACAATTCTGAGCATAGGCCTAATAAAAAAGTTGTAATCTGTACCCACAGATAAATATGGCATTAAATCACAGGCTTGTGCCTTACACGGTTCTTTAACACATCTGAGCACATATTAAGTTATTCAGTACAGCATGGTGCTAGGCTTAGTTAGAGGACTTCTACATTGTGCTCCACTGCGTTTGCAGACATGACCTCCCCAGCATACGTGGCACAAAGCGGCCCGGAGCCTTTATGTTAGGGGGGCTATCGTGGTAGCGCGAAGAATTGTGGGACGGCGGCGGCCTAGTCTGCAGGGACAGGCAGGAGAGCTATAGTCGGAGAGGTCTTTCAGAATAGGCGAGAACATACTGCATATTAGTGTTATATTAAGACTCTTTCACGTTTGTACGCCATGGGACAAGAAGATCTCATGAGTACAGCCGAGGACGTGGCAGATCAGGTAACGCTGTGTCTAACGGGGACGTCAAATCCTTGCAGCTAGCTGGGGTTAGTTAGCTAACGCTAATTCAGCTAGCAAGCAAAGTTCAGTGAGACGGACGTTAGGAGTCGACTGTACTGATATAGCTTAAAAACTAAAATGCCTTGCTAGTAGCCTCCTAACTGCGCTGTATCTAGCAAAGCTATTATCCGTACTTTTTTGCAGACCGAGTTTGTTTAGGTTTTGAAAAATCGGGAAAGATTGGGTCTGACTATAACTGACCTCGTAACTTTTGATTAATTTGAAGCGGATAACACTACGTTTTGGTGCTAGGTAGGTTGGTTAAGATCGCTACCCCGTATAAAAAGAGAGTGCTGAGTGCGGTTTGTAAAATTTAGATTGTGTTGGGCGACTATCGAGCTGGCTGCGGTATGCGTAGATTAAACAGTTAGCTAGCTGTTTTAGCAGCTCTGCTCTCCCCAATGTGTGTGTTTGCGTTTTTCACGTCTAGAATAGGGCCGACGTCCTTAAATGCGGCTAACCTAGATCAGTCGACTCCAATAACCATATCTACGGCTATACCCATCGTGTCGTTATCGGATGCTGTGTAGTTTATCGTATCTCTGGCTTGAGGCTTCACATAACATGGTACAACTGATGGTGACAGCTTTTCTTTGGTCGGAGTTCTTCGTGAAGTTTTGTATACGCAGACAGCCATTGCTCAGTTGTGTCAGAGGGATTGCTTAATCCTTGCTTGAACTAGAGGAAGTAACCTAAATGTTGTACGGGAAAGTCCGTGTGATCCGTAGACAGGAGGAATGTGCTGTGTCTTGTGATGGTTACAAGACTAAGATGTAACGGGAATCCTCTTTGCAGATCTAAATCAGGATCTTGAGAGTTCAGGTTTCAAGTTGTGTTTGAACAGTACTGTACCGTATAGCCTTAGTGCAGCCCAACATGGAACTGTTCCAGTCTTGAGAACACAGTACTTGTACGAGTTGTTAATAAGTAGGATGCACTGAACTGTGTGTGCTCACTTTTCTGTTTGCTCTATCGACAGCCAAGAGCTATGACTGCATGCCAAACCTAGGTTAGGCAAAATATGTAAATGTTTTAGTCCTTGCTCAGTGCCACTTTTTCAGCCTCAGCTCAGGGGACACAGTATCTCAGATTTACATCTGTCACATGAGTTACATCCTGTGCTGTAATAAATGTAACAATGGTTTGCAGTTTTGTGTTGACAAGACAAATTAAACTCTCAAAATTCTGGCTCTGATAACTATTAGACAACAAAGATGCCAGATATGTATTCTGCTCTGCACAGGCATTATCTATATGCTAAACATTTTTAGAAAGTGTGCTCCACTGCACCACTTATGCCCATGTGAGCTACACAGATACTGTTTGCCTCCACACCTACAACCCCTCCCACCAAATGGTCCACATCAGCACTTGCCAACACAGCGCAACCAATCCCTATTCAACAAGTCCCATAAGCAATCTCAGCAATGTGATACTGACTGACATGGCAGCCAATCAGGTCATGCTTTCATGACCCCATGCCCACATGAGAAGCAGTATGCAGAAAAGGCTGTCATGAAGGGCTGTTATGCTATTTTAATGAAAAGAAAGAATATCCTGTTAGACAGTAACCTCAAAACATAATTTTGGTGACTTTGAATGGGTATTGTTTAGGAGGAAATATGAGAGCTGGTCTGATTCAGAAAGAATGTCCAAGTTCTAAAGGAGGAGTTTTATTCCACAGTGTTATCTCAGTTGCCTCAGGGTATAGTCACGCTGATAAATGGGCAAAGTACATCGCTTTACTGTCTTTGGTAAATCAAGCACAAGTAAAATTTACTTTACTGTCATAGTTTCACACGTTTCCTCAGTATCTGTAATAAATAGGAACTACTGTCACGTGTACATGTCCGTTCACAGCATTTAGCAGACACGTTTGTCCAGATGGACATAAAATACTGCCATTTAGGCTTCTGCTTGTTTTAAAATGGACTGTATTACCGATAAATAGAATTACTTCCACTGAAAAAAGGAAGATAAAAATTAGTGACCATGAAAAACTGAACCAAGTGTTGTCACTCATGTTGTCACCTTAACTAAGCCCAAACCGTCTCTCTCAGGAGGAGATCTGGCGAGGGATGTTTCGTGCATCTCAGCATGTGTGTTACATGTTGTTAAACTTCCTGTGGTCTATGGAGACGTGCCATTTTTTGTGATGAACATCAAGACGACAAGGGAAATGGGTGAACATTACAGGCACTTTGTGTGCTACGGCAGCAGACGCTTGAGTGAAAAAGAAGGGGGGGAAAAATAATACTGGAGGAAAAAGTCTAAATTGTTATACTGGGGATGGGAGTCTTCTTCCTTTTCTCTGTTCCCTGGTGAGGGGCTAGAAAACCTCACATATCACTTAGGAAATCTATAGAAAAAAATTCCTGCAGTCTTACTAGTCCCATGAGACATTATTTATATTTGATACTGACTGACAAATAACTTCCAGAACAAAACGTGCAGGAGTCTGGACAGCTTGGAAAGTAAGTGTTTCCCTCGCTCCCCCACAGTTCCTTCGAGTGACGAAACAGTACCTTCCCCACCTGGCGCGCCTGTGCCTGATCAGCACCTTCCTGGAGGATGGCATCCGCATGTGGTTCCAGTGGTACGAGCAAAGGGACTACATCGAGGCCACCTGGAGCTGCGGTTACTTCCTGGCCACCTGCTTCGTGCTGCTTAACCTCCTAGGGCAGCTGGGTGAGGACACAGGCTGGTCTGATGGCTTTAGGGCCGTGACGATGTATCATTTTTTAAATCGCGGAATTGGCTGCAGTGGATATTGGAGAAGACCAAAAGAAATCTATTTTTTTACCATGTGCTATGAGCGTTAGGGTTGCGCAATATGCGGTCAGTTGTTGCCATTTCTGCATTCCCCTTTATGATACAAATGAGGAAATAATAAATGAGTTGTTAGAGGTATGATATGACATCAATGGGCTCACATAAAATGTTCTTGTTTGTGAATAGCACTTGTGATCGCATTGTAATGTGTTGTAATTTACAGTGACCTTAGTGGTTCCGTCAAGTGGGTCTCAGGACGGTGAACTGGCATCCACAAGTGATGAAATAGGATAAAAGTTATTACAAGTTCCACACAAACATTAGCCATCTGTGATTTATATAGTAAATATAAAAATGGCCATAATATATTTGCAAAGGTCAGAAGAAAATGTATCCTTTAAGCATTGGGTTAGAATATTTTCAAATATAAATTGAATGTTGATGCTCCGATGTATTCATCATTCGGCAGTTAAAAATACCCACATACATCTAAGGTTGTTTCAGAGAGGTTTACTCTCATAGAAGCACGGGCATGGTAATGAGTAATGCTGTCAGATAAGACCGTTAGCAGTCTGACAGGTGCTTTTCTCTTGCAGGTGGCTGTGTGCTGATTCTCAGCAGAAACTTTGTACAGTATGCTTGCTTTGGATTATTTGGCATTATTGCACTACAGGTAAAACAAAAACACTATTTTGCTCTGACTAATAATAGTCTAATATCTCTGAATACTCTGCAGAATTATGACTGGTAACTTGATAATGTTCAGGCACCTGTTCATAAATATCAGACTGCTGAACTATATAACTCATCACTGACAATTTCTTTTTTAAAAGAGGCTTGTATGTGACTAATAAAATACATTCTAAATCATTATTTAGTGACATTTATGTTGTTTATTATTGGCAAGTAACTGTGTAACCTGACATTGTACAGCCAATTACATGAACACAAAACCATTCAGGGCAATAACAGGATTGTATTGTCAGGGGTTTATTCTATGGTAATGACCCACTAGCCATTACTCCTGTTTTATATATATTTTTTTTTTATATATATATATATATATATATATATATATATATATATATATATATATATATATATATATATATATATATATATAAAATGTTTTTTTATTATTATTTATATATTTGTCAATTCTGTACTGAACTTAAGTGTTTCAGAGTGAAGTAAATGTGTACATTTGCATGTGTGTTTTTGGTAAATCTGACACATTTATCGACCTTATTTTCAGACAGTTGCGTACAGTATCCTATGGGATTTAAAGTTTTTGATGAGGTGAGTTTCACTGCATTCCATATAATCAATAACAAAGTTATAGTAAGATGACACCCATCATATTCCTCCACCAGAGCCAGTAAAGGATGAATCATTCAAGTTTTAAAAGGAAATGAATGTATCAATATATATGTATTTATGCAGTGATGATATGAAAATATGTTTTGCTGTCACACGTGCATGTCACACGTTTTCACACGTACAGTGGCAGTCAAATTGCACCGAAATTTTGTCACACTCGTAGTGGCAGTGGATTTGTGTGGACGTACTGTCATACAGTAGAGGCAGTGGTTTGAGACTGACATGCAGCGGCCCTGTTATCACTGCTGCCATTGTCTGCATATGCCTCCGCAGGAACATGGCTCTGGGCGGTGGACTGCTGCTGCTCCTGGCTGAGTCACGGTCAGATGGCAAGAGCATGTTTGCAGGTGTGCCCTCGATGGGCGAAAGCTCGCCAAAACAGTACATGCAGCTGGGCGGCCGAGTGCTGCTCGTCCTCATGTTCATGACGTTACTGCACTTCGACTCCAGCTTCTTCTCGGTGAGAGCCTATGGACCCACCATCCTTCTCTCTCTCTCTCTTTCCCCCTCCCCTCTCTCTATCTTTCTCCCTCTGAGGTAATATAAAATGTTAACAGGACAAACGAGGTTTAAACATTGAATCATAGAGATTCTGTATCCTTATAAAATTATCTGTGTACAGCACAGGGGTCTCTAGAGGCCTCTGCAGGCTTCCACAAAGGATTCTGGGTAAGCCTCTGCAGACTCCTGTGTAAGGCACATCATTTTTCCAGCAGATACAGGATGGTACAGAAAAACAACCCTATTATGCAGATGAAGTCTTTTTTTTTCTTTTTCTTTTAAAGAGAAGTCTTCTCTTGGAATGTAATGCTACTCAGCTCCAACTAGTATAGGTACTGAATATCAATTTGCATATATTGAATAATGTATGGTTTGGATGGTGGACATTTCAGACAGTAGTATGTAAAGGAAGGTGGGGGTTATTACATAACCACTCCAGAAAACTATAAAAATGTGGGTTCTTTACGTGATTGTCAGACATTCTCCAGAGGATGCCTCAATAATGCTTGATAACGTTGACCTGCAGTAAAGGACGAGAGCAGCTATTCTCTTCAACTGATTCTTAAGTCTGCATTTTTATTCCTGAATGAAATAGAAATTATTATGCCAGCATATAGAGGAATTTAGGAACAGCATCCCTCTCTCACCATACCTGCTTCCCATCCCTTCAACTAGAGAATGTAGTAACTACCTCAGTCATTATCATATCCTCCACATTAAGTTGATTGCTGGAGTACCTTTGGCAAGTCTTTTATAGTTCAGTGAATTTCATACATTTTTATTTCATGTGAAGCATATTCCTAACCCTCATTGGCCCTCCCCCAGATCCTGCAGAACATGGTGGGTACAGCGCTCATCATCCTGGTGGCTGTCGGCTTCAAGACCAAACTGGCCGCCCTCACCTTGGTGGTGTGGCTCATGGCCATCAACGTGTACTTCAACGCCTTCTGGACTGTACCCACCTACAAACCCATGCACGACTTCCTCAAGTATGACTTCTTCCAGACCACATCGGTCGTTGGAGGCCTGCTTTTAGTGGTGGCGCTGGGGCCTGGGGGCGTGTCCATGGACGAGAAGAAAAAGGAGTGGTGAGGAGCCCCCACGCCCAATAAAAAGAGAAAACAACAAAGCCACTGCCCAGGACACAAGGACCCACAATCTTTTTACAGCATCGACATCCCAGTGCACCTCGGAGCCACCTATCTCACCTGCCTCAATTTTTTTCTTTAGCTTTTATTTTTTATTTTATTTTATTTTTTTTTGCTTTTGTGAGTTCAGACAGGCAGCAGTTGTTGTATATCTGTTTGTCCCCTATTCGTAATATAACATCTAAGGTAAGGCAGCCTGAATATGAGGAACTGTCCAAGGAGTTATGGCTGACTTCCTTTTACACCTGAAATTTGATTTACTCTTGCCAGAAATCTCATCATTCACCACAACTCCATCTTTAAAACAATGTTAAAGTAGTCGTCCCGATACGATGCTTCACTTTTGTGCATTGCTTTAGGATTGTGCAATTTAAGATGCTTGGAGAAATAGCTGTGAAATGGGTACATATATAGCCTGTGTGAGAGAACAGCAATGTAATGCTTTGATCGAGCACATAGAGCCATATTCATGTGTGACTGGACAGAGTCTCGACTCTAATTGACTAAGGACACGTCCTGTTTTGCCCTGTTCCTACAACCCTCATATTTAATTTCTAAATAAATGGCTCTTGTGTCTAGAGTGCACAGGGTCGTTTGTGAATAATACTGTAATGCAATCCTGTTTCCATCGGTTCTCTCCCACTGGACTGACTACTGTATGCGCCAAATAGTCATATATCTCAGATCAAGACAGCAAACGGGGGCTTACCGATTGAGAAACGTTACACCATATTTCACACAGGTGGAATAGGTCAGAAGGTCTATTTTTGCACCCAAACGTTGTCTCAGTCTGTGTTTTTGCCGTCTTCGACAATAATAACGCACCGCATTGATTTACAGAAGTTTATTGTATTTTTTGTTTTCGGATCATGGCGGAGAAAAATAAAAGCAAAAATGTATCTCAGCCTGTCTTATTTACTGAACTGAAAATGGTGCTTTAAATGTATTTTTATTATTTTACACTTAAGGTCACAATGTTTATTTTCTTTCATATGTTGGGTTGCAAGAATAGTAGAAATTGTTTACACAAATGGTCATTCTTCCTTCGTATTCTCTGCCTGGATCTCATTTACATTTAATTTACCTTTTAAGCAACTCTAAAAATATCCTCCTGACTGCCAGGGGGAAAAAAGTCTCCCAATTCATTTTTTTAAACTTCCCCAATTGTTTGGAAGGCAATGAGCATACTGAAAACATTTTTATTTTTAAAAATGTTTATTTTAAAAATATAATGTGACATCTGAACATGCTACCTAAGAAACAATCATAATCACAGTAAATCAATCCCAAAGAAAATACCAAATTGTCATAAGATTTATGATGAAAACTACCAACAGCTGAGCTAATCTATATGTAACTCTTTTCTAGTGTATGTCTAGTGTTTGTATTTTGATATTATGGAGTTATGTTTATGGAGTATGATATTTCAAAAAGCAATTCCCTTTCTTTGAAACACAGAGGAAGATCTTGCACTTTGTACACATCACATACGTTTTGCTGTTGCAATCAGACCTGTGACACCTTGATGCATGTGTTTCAGCCACCATCTTTGGGAGCTGGATTGGGCTGAGGTTTCCACTTTTGACGTGGGGGAGTGTAGTCATCTTCACTCTCA
Source organism: Electrophorus electricus (assembly GCF_041902795.1). Lineage (NCBI taxonomy): Eukaryota > Metazoa > Chordata > Actinopteri > Gymnotiformes > Gymnotidae > Electrophorus > Electrophorus electricus. Next base: position 26,386,445 of record NC_137504.1, on the reverse strand, counting down.
CTGGAGATTCCTACTTGGACCTGAGTAATCATCTGCAATTTGAATTCAAGGAACTTCAGTGGTTTCTTTCCCAGAACTTGGCAGTCAGTCAGCCATGCATTGGTGATTGCGAAATCAAAAAAGTGGAAAACTATGCACTGTCCATTTCCGAGTGCGAGTGGCCATCCTATAGAAACTTAGCATCCTGTCGGCCATGTCCACACCACCCATGTTTTTGTTGTATTCAGCAATTGCCACGGGTCTTGACACCTGGACATACCTTTTCTCTTTCTTAGACCATCTATACTGCATGTGGCCTGTGGCTCAACGCCATAGGCAGAGGATGCCATGACCAATGGTTTGTTGTCAAACCACTTGACAGCAAGTTCAGGATCTCGCCTGATCACCATCTCGGATGTCCTTCTTCCTTTCTTTTTGGTGGCCTGATCCCCTATAATGTTGCACTCCTTTGGAATTCTGTTCTTCATGGGAGTTCCTGTACCTTCCAAGCCTTACTCCATCATGGTGTGCAGGAGATTGAGAGTTGTACAGAACCTGTGAAAAAACAGGTGGGTTCCTCTGGGAACAGTCTCTGCCAAATGAAGAACAGCTTGTTCTCCAATGCCCAATCCCTCTTTGACTCTGAAGGTGGTCTTACCTTAGATTTTGTGGTTTACCAAGACCATACCACTTGCTGTGGCCAAGACAAACACCTTCAATCCAGTCAGGTATGGTTTGCCTGGTACATACTGGCGAATTGGGCAGCGACCAGTAAATGGAATCATTTGCTCATCAATGGACAATTTTCCCGTTCTAAGCTGATTTAGACATGCTTGCCTCACTTTGTTCAGAAGGGGCCTGACTTTCCACAAGAGGTCTCTGCTTTTTTCCTCATCTGAAATATCAAGGTCACTGACAATCCCTTCCTGCTCAGTTGAAAATTGAAAATACAGAGAACAAAATGTAGGTAATAAGTACAAATGTCCACTCCTATCAAAGTTTTGCTAATGATAATTAACTGGTAACTTGATAGTGTTCAGGCACCTGTTCATAAATATCAGACTGCTGAACTATATAACTCATCACTGACAATTTCTTTTTTAAAAGAGGCTTGTATGTGACTAATAAAATACATTCTAAATCATTATTTAGTGACATTTATGTTGTTTATTATTGGCAAGTAACTGTGTAACCTGACATTGTACAGCCAATTACATGAACACAAAACCATTCAGGGCAATAACAGGATTGTATTGTCAGTGGTTTATTCTATGGTAATCACACTAGCCATTACTCCTTTTATTTATATATATATATATATATATACATATATATATATATATATATATAAAATAAATTTATTTGTCAATTCTGTACTGAACTTAAGTGTTTCAGAGTGAAGTAAATGTGTACATTTGCATGTGTGTTTTTGGTAAATCTGACACATTTATCGACCTTATTTTCAGACAGTTGCGTACAGTATCCTATGGGATTTAAAGTTTTTGATGAGGTGAGTTTCACTGCATTCCATATAATCAATAACAAAGTTATAGTAAGATGACACCCATCATATTCCTCCACCAGAGCCAGTAAAGGATGAATCATTCAAGTTTTAAAAGGAAATGAATGTATCAATATATATGTATTTATGCAGTGATGATATGAAAATATGTTTTGTTGTCACACGTGCATGTCACACGTTTTCACACGTACAGTGGCAGTCAAATTGCGCCGACATTTTGTCACACTCGTAGTGGCAGTGGATTTGTGTGGACGTACTGTCATACAGTAGAGGCAGTGGTTTGAGACTGACATGCAGCGGCCCTGTATCACTGCTGCCATTGTCTGCATATGCCTCCGCAGGAACATGGCTCTGGGCGGTGGACTGCTGCTCCTCCTGGCTGAGTCACGGTCAGATGGCAAGAGCATGTTTGCAGGTGTGCCCTCGATGGGCGAGAGCGAGCCAAAACAGTACATGCAGCTGGGCGGCCAAGAGCTGCTCGTCCTCATGTTCATGACGTTACTGCACTTCGACTCCAGCTTCTTCTCGGTGAGAGCCTATGGACCCACCATCCTTCTCTCTCTCTCTCTTTCCCCCTCCCCTCTCTCTATCTTTCTCCCTCTGAGGTAATATAAAATGTTAACAGGACAAACGAGGTTTAAACATTGAATCATAGAGATTCTGTATCCTTATAAAATTATCTGTGTACAGCACAGGGGTCTCTAGAGGCCTCTGCAGGCTTCCACAAAGGATTCTGGGTAAGCCTCTGCAGACTCCTGTGTAAGGCACATCATTTTTCCAGCAGATACAGGATGGTACAGAAAAACAACCCTATTATGCAGATGAAGTCTTTTTTTTTTCTTTTTCTTTTAAAGAGAAGTCTTCTCTTGGAATGTAATGCTACTCAGCTCCAACTAGTATAGGTACTGAATATCAATTTGCATATATTGAATAATGTATGGTTTGGATGGTGGACATTTCAGACAGTAGTATGTAAAGGAAGGTGGGGGTTATTACATAACCACTCCAGAAAACTATAAAAATGTGGGTTCTTTACGTGATTGTCAGACATTCTCCAGAGGATGCCTCAATAATGCTTGATAACGTTGACCTGCAGTAAAGGACGAGAGCAGCTATTCTCTTCAACTGATTCTTAAGTCTGCATTTTTATTCCTGAATGAAATAGAAATTATTATGCCAGCATATAGAGGAATTTAGGAACAGCATCCCTCTCTCACCATACCTGCTTCCCATCCCTTCAACTAGAGAATGTAGTAACTACCTCAGTCATTATCATATCCTCCACATTAAGTTGATTGCTGGAGTACCTTTGGCAAGTCTTTTATAGTTCAGTGAATTTCATACATTTTTATTTCATGTGAAGCATATTCCTAACCCTCATTGGCCCTCCCCCAGATCCTGCAGAACATGGTGGGTACAGCGCTCATCATCCTGGTGGCTGTCGGCTTCAAGACCAAACTGGCCGCCCTCACCTTGGTGGTGTGGCTCATGGCCATCAACGTGTACTTCAACGCCTTCTGGACTGTACCCACCTACAAACCCATGCACGACTTCCTCAAGTATGACTTCTTCCAGACCACATCGGTCGTTGGAGGCCTGCTTTTAGTGGTGGCGCTGGGGCCTGGGGGCGTGTCCATGGACGAGAAGAAAAAGGAGTGGTGAGGAGCCCCCACGCCCAATAAAAAGAGAAAACAACAAAGCCACTGCCCAGGACACAAGGACCCACAATCTTTTTACAGCATCGACATCCCAGTGCACCTCGGAGCCACCTATCTCACCTGCCTCAATTTTTTTCTTTAGCTTTTATTTTTTATTTTATTTTATTTTTTTTTGCTTTTGTGAGTTCAGACAGGCAGCAGTTGTTGTATATCTGTTTGTCCCCTATTCGTAATATAACATCTAAGGTAAGGCAGCCTGAATATGAGGAACTGTCCAAGGAGTTATGGCTGACTTCCTTTTACACCTGAAATTTGATTTACTCTTGCCAGAAATCTCATCATTCACCACAACTCCATCTTTAAAACAATGTTAAAGTAGTCGTCCCGATACGATGCTTCACTTTTGTGCATTGCTTTAGGATTGTGCAATTTAAGATGCTTGGAGAAATAGCTGTGAAATGGGTACATATATAGCCTGTGTGAGAGAACAGCAATGTAATGCTTTGATCGAGCACATAGAGCCATATTCATGTGTGACTGGACAGAGTCTCGACTCTAATTGACTAAGGACACGTCCTGTTTTGCCCTGTTCCTACAACCCTCATATTTAATTTCTAAATAAATGGCTCTTGTGTCTAGAGTGCACAGGGTCGTTTGTGAATAATACTGTAATGCAATCCTGTTTCCATCGGTTCTCTCCCACTGGACTGACTACTGTATGCGCCAAATAGTCATATATCTCAGATCAAGACAGCAAACGGGGGCTTACCGATTGAGAAACGTTACACCATATTTCACACAGGTGGAATAGGTCAGAAGGTCTATTTTTGCACCCAAACGTTGTCTCAGTCTGTGTTTTTGCCGTCTTCGACAATAATAACGCACCGCATTGATTTACAGAAGTTTATTGTATTTTTTGTTTTCGGATCATGGCGGAGAAAAATAAAAGCAAAAATGTATCTCAGCCTGTCTTATTTACTGAACTGAAAATGGTGCTTTAAATGTATTTTTATTATTTTACACTTAAGGTCACAATGTTTATTTTCTTTCATATGTTGGGTTGCAAGAATAGTAGAAATTGTTTACACAAATGGTCATTCTTCCTTCGTATTCTCTGCCTGGATCTCATTTACATTTAATTTACCTTTTAAGCAACTCTAAAAATATCCTCCTGACTGCCAGGGGGAAAAAAGTCTCCCAATTCATTTTTTTAAACTTCCCCAATTGTTTGGAAGGCAATGAGCATACTGAAAACATTTTTATTTTTAAAAATGTTTATTTTAAAAATATAATGTGACATCTGAACATGCTACCTAAGAAACAATCATAATCACAGTAAATCAATCCCAAAGAAAATACCAAATTGTCATAAGATTTATGATGAAAACTACCAACAGCTGAGCTAATCTATATGTAACTCTTTTCTAGTGTATGTCTAGTGTTTGTATTTTGATATTATGGAGTTATGTTTATGGAGTATGATATTTCAAAAAGCAATTCCCTTTCTTTGAAACACAGAGGAAGATCTTGCACTTTGTACACATCACATACGTTTTGCTGTTGCAATCAGACCTGTGACACCTTGATGCATGTGTTTCAGCCACCATCTTTGGGAGCTGGATTGGGCTGAGGTTTCCACTTTTGACGTGGGGGAGTGTAGTCATCTTCACTCTCACTGGAGATTCCTACTTGGACCTGAGTAATCATCTGCAATTTGAATTCAAGGAACTTCAGTGGTTTCTTTCCCAGAACTTGGCAGTCAGTCAGCCATGCATTGGTGATTGCGAAATCAAAAAAGTGGAAAACTATGCACTGTCCATTTCCGAGTGCGAGTGGCCATCCTATAGAAACTTAGCATCCTGTCGGCCATGTCCACACCACCCATGTTTTTGTTGTATTCAGCAATTGCCACGGGTCTTGACACCTGGACATACCTTTTCTCTTTCTTAGACCATCTATACTGCATGTGGCCTGTGGCTCAACGCCATAGGCAGAGGATGCCATGACCAATGGTTTGTTGTCAAACCACTTGACAGCAAGTTCAGGATCTCGCCTGATCACCATCTCGGATGTCCTTCTTCCTTTCTTTTTGGTGGCCTGATCCCCTATAATGTTGCACTCCTTTGGAATTCTGTTCTTCATGGGAGTTCCTGTACCTTCCAAGCCTTACTCCATCATGGTGTGCAGGAGATTGAGAGTTGTACAGAACCTGTGAAAAAACAGGTGGGTTCCTCTGGGAACAGTCTCTGCCAAATGAAGAACAGCTTGTTCTCCAATGCCCAATCCCTCTTTGACTCTGAAGGTGGTCTTACCTTAGATTTTGTGGTTTACCAAGACCATACCACTTGCTGTGGCCAAGACAAACACCTTCAATCCAGTCAGGTATGGTTTGCCTGGTACATACTGGCGAATTGGGCAGCGACCAGTAAATGGAATCATTTGCTCATCAATGGACAATTTTCCCGTTCTAAGCTGATTTAGACATGCTTGCCTCACTTTGTTCAGAAGGGGCCTGACTTTCCACAAGAGGTCTCTGCTTTTTTCCTCATCTGAAATATCAAGGTCACTGACAATCCCTTCCTGCTCAGTTGAAAATTGAAAATACAGAGAACAAAATGTAGGTAATAAGTACAAATGTCCACTCCTATCAAAGTTTTGCTAATGATAATTAACTGGTAACTTGATAGTGTTCAGGCACCTGTTCATAAATATCAGACTGCTGAACTATATAACTCATCACTGACAATTTCTTTTTTAAAAGAGGCTTGTATGTGACTAATAAAATACATTCTAAATCATTATTTAGTGACATTTATGTTGTTTATTATTGGCAAGTAACTGTGTAACCTGACATTGTACAGCCAATTACATGAACACAAAACCATTCAGGGCAATAACAGGATTGTATTGTCAGTGGTTTATTCTATGGTAATCACACTAGCCATTACTCCTTTTATTTATATATATATATATATATATATACATATATATATATATATATATATAAAATAAATTTATTTGTCAATTCTGTACTGAACTTAAGTGTTTCAGAGTGAAGTAAATGTGTACATTTGCATGTGTGTTTTTGGTAAATCTGACACATTTATCGACCTTATTTTCAGACAGTTGCGTACAGTATCCTATGGGATTTAAAGTTTTTGATGAGGTGAGTTTCACTGCATTCCATATAATCAATAACAAAGTTATAGTAAGATGACACCCATCATATTCCTCCACCAGAGCCAGTAAAGGATGAATCATTCAAGTTTTAAAAGGAAATGAATGTATCAATATATATGTATTTATGCAGTGATGATATGAAAATATGTTTTGTTGTCACACGTGCATGTCACACGTTTTCACACGTACAGTGGCAGTCAAATTGCGCCGACATTTTGTCACACTCGTAGTGGCAGTGGATTTGTGTGGACGTACTGTCATACAGTAGAGGCAGTGGTTTGAGACTGACATGCAGCGGCCCTGTATCACTGCTGCCATTGTCTGCATATGCCTCCGCAGGAACATGGCTCTGGGCGGTGGACTGCTGCTCCTCCTGGCTGAGTCACGGTCAGATGGCAAGAGCATGTTTGCAGGTGTGCCCTCGATGGGCGAGAGCGAGCCAAAACAGTACATGCAGCTGGGCGGCCAAGAGCTGCTCGTCCTCATGTTCATGACGTTACTGCACTTCGACTCCAGCTTCTTCTCGGTGAGAGCCTATGGACCCACCATCCTTCTCTCTCTCTCTCTTTCCCCCTCCCCTCTCTCTATCTTTCTCCCTCTGAGGTAATATAAAATGTTAACAGGACAAACGAGGTTTAAACATTGAATCATAGAGATTCTGTATCCTTATAAAATTATCTGTGTACAGCACAGGGGTCTCTAGAGGCCTCTGCAGGCTTCCACAAAGGATTCTGGGTAAGCCTCTGCAGACTCCTGTGTAAGGCACATCATTTTTCCAGCAGATACAGGATGGTACAGAAAAACAACCCTATTATGCAGATGAAGTCTTTTTTTTTTCTTTTTCTTTTAAAGAGAAGTCTTCTCTTGGAATGTAATGCTACTCAGCTCCAACTAGTATAGGTACTGAATATCAATTTGCATATATTGAATAATGTATGGTTTGGATGGTGGACATTTCAGACAGTAGTATGTAAAGGAAGGTGGGGGTTATTACATAACCACTCCAGAAAACTATAAAAATGTGGGTTCTTTACGTGATTGTCAGACATTCTCCAGAGGATGCCTCAATAATGCTTGATAACGTTGACCTGCAGTAAAGGACGAGAGCAGCTATTCTCTTCAACTGATTCTTAAGTCTGCATTTTTATTCCTGAATGAAATAGAAATTATTATGCCAGCATATAGAGGAATTTAGGAACAGCATCCCTCTCTCACCATACCTGCTTCCCATCCCTTCAACTAGAGAATGTAGTAACTACCTCAGTCATTATCATATCCTCCACATTAAGTTGATTGCTGGAGTACCTTTGGCAAGTCTTTTATAGTTCAGTGAATTTCATACATTTTTATTTCATGTGAAGCATATTCCTAACCCTCATTGGCCCTCCCCCAGATCCTGCAGAACATGGTGGGTACAGCGCTCATCATCCTGGTGGCTGTCGGCTTCAAGACCAAACTGGCCGCCCTCACCTTGGTGGTGTGGCTCATGGCCATCAACGTGTACTTCAACGCCTTCTGGACTGTACCCACCTACAATATATATATATATATATATATATATATATATATATATATATATATATATATATATATATATATATATATATATATATATATATATATATATATATATAACTTGACAACAACATTTCAAGACAAAATTTTCTCAATGATAATTAATAAGCAATTACTTTTCTTCTTTCCATAAAAGCAGCTTGTGCTGATGGAGGCCATTTTTTTAAAAGAAGAACTTGCCAAAGCCCCACCCCATAACACTGCTATCATTTAAAAGTTCTAAATGTCCTCTTTAAAGAACAAAAGGAGTTAGCGCAGTAATTATATTATATTATTTAAGTCTAAATATGTATGCTAGAAAGGACAAAATTGAACCGCTGGTAGTCAGGAGGATGTACGCTCACTGGCACTTTATTGGTTCCACATTGTTAATACCCCTTTTTGCCCTCAGATTTGCCTTAATTATTGTTGGCGGAGAGTCAACAGGTTGCCGAGCATGTTTATTTCTTAATGGAAATTAGATTCTAGTTAATCATTTTAAAGGAAATGTCACGAGGCTATGTCACGTGATTGGTTCCCGGGACACGAACTCGAGGGAAAGTAGGTTGCACTCCTCTGCAGGTCGGTGAGTGCCGAATTCTCTAAAAATGATTTATTTATTTATTTTTGTTGTTGTTGTAGTTCTTGCCGTGATTGCAGCACTGGTTGTTCGTAGATGATATTGCGCTATCTGTTTTAGACGTAGCCATCTAGCTAGGGCAGCTTGTTGCTAAGCCTCACATGCTCCTTTAGGTTCCTCTAGCTAACTTGCCTAACTAGCATGGCGCCTCTAACCACGCGTGGTTTCATATTTTTACTTTCCGTCCATTTTAATTAAATTTAGACCTACGTTACGATGCTTAAACATATCGCAACTGGTTATAACTGGTTAGTAATTTTTTCAGTCAATTGTATGGCTTAAATTAGCAGCCCGCGGAAAGAAGTGTGTTGGCTAGGTAACGGTTATTCCCAAATGTCTAACACGTCAGTCGAGAAACGTTAATAAATTACAGTCCTTTGAGGAAGGGAAAAGATGTTGACAGTACAGGCGGTATTCCGCATTAGTGTATCCTTAACTTAAAATCTTCTAGTCAATACACAAGCAACGCAAAGTAAGTTACATTAACAAGCTTTTTTTGTGTTGGCTAGTCGCGTTTGTAGTGATGTGGCGTTTGGCGGTCTGTGTCCTGTTAGGCTGACGAAAGCCTGAGTAGTCTCATATTGCTGAATCACTGCGGAAATGCAATAAGATTCATCTTTGAAACACGTTGTATATTTGCTTGTGCGTTAGGTGAGCAAATAATTCGTGAGTGTTTTAGCGCTGAGGAGTAGTTTTGTTTTTAATTCTTACCTACCACTCTTGAAGGTCCCGTCTTAATCACGGTCCTCTCGATGTAAATGTGCATTCTGTTTACCTCAGGTCATTGTAGCTTTGAGGAAAGCGATTAAAGGTGAAAAATGTCCAAAGGCACAGTTGTTCTGGCGTACAGCGGTGGGCTGGACACATCTTGCATCTTGGTGTGGCTCAAGGAACAAGGCTACGATGTCATCGCGTATTTGGTGAGTGTTTAACTGCGCATTTTATTTGTACATTTTTAGCTGTTGGTCAGCTACTAAGCTATGTAATAAGTGAGTCCCTAGTAGAGAAGTCAATACTTTTGAGTGCTTAGTTTGACAGCCCTGCCTGATGGTCCCAGAAATTCGATAAATGTACTTTGAACATTATTTGAGAGTTTGAGTTTATTGCACTGCAAGTTATTTTACTGGCACACTGACAATGATGAATCATGCGTGAATGACTTTCCTCTCACTGTATTCTGTTTGAATAATAAGACGGGAATTGAGAGGTTTTGGAGCCATCTGTAATGTGTTTTTTGTCTTTTAGAATCGCACAGCTGGCAGCACAGAGAATAATGCATGGTCTCTGTCAGTGCTCGCAGTGTTTTCCTTTCCAAATTCCGGCTTTATGCCAGTTTACTCAAAATAACTTGTGGCCTGACTGCGCTAGAAAAGCAACTTCCTAAGAACAAAAGCATCATAAGACTCATGGCAGGGAAGGGAGCACAATGGTACCTTTTTAGTTTTGAGCCTGTAGAACAGGCCACATTTATAAGAGTTTATACATTTATATCTTCTTTAGCTTGCCTTCCTGCTGGTGTTGGGCATAAACATGTCTGTGAGGCTTTTAAAGGGATTTTTTAAAATGGCATTTTCAGTTTAAAACAGCACATGCCAGTTAGGTGGATTTATTTATTTTTTTTGCTGAAAGCAATAAATACTACTTCCCTTTGAATGTTCTGCTGAATCAAAGGAAAACCAAAACAACAATCGAAATATCACAGAAGATTCCTCACTCTGAATTTCACCAAGATATTGGCAGTTAGTGTTAGGTTTTAGTGAACTAGTGTTCTTTTGTGAGTGCGCTCCCTCAGTGTGCAGGTGTCCTCACGAACCTCACTCACCTCTCACACTTCCAAAACCACACTCTCTGTGTTGGTCCTTTCTGCCACTCGCTGTTGGCCCTTGGATGGGCCTGGGAGAGGCAGTGACCTGTCCTTCCAGCGGTCCTGCTAATTCCTGATTTCATGGGAATGTGCTGGGCCTCCTGGTGCCTCGGGCCTCGACGTGGTAGGGGACCCGTTTCAGGGTGATACCGTGACACTGAGATGTTGCCGTTAACAGTACAAAGATCTGTCACAGATATGGAGAGCGAGCAAAAGAGTGAGTGTGAACTAGTGGTGTTTTTTGTTTGTTTGTTTGTTTTAGTTAAATAAAGCTCAAACAATTAAACATTATGGTGTGGTGGGGTTTTTTTCCTCTTTTCCTTTGCATAAGTTCATAACAGTAAAACGAACAATGTCGTTTGACGTGCCTTTGCTTTATTTGGCACAAGTGCTGATTGGCAAAACTCCACCAGTGTCAAACTTCACCTTCAAACCTCCTTGTTTTCCTCCTCCCGTCACTTGTGAATTGACCATGGGTACAAGGAAGGCTCCATATAAATGTAACAAATAAATAAATAAACCTGTTGTCTCTGGGCTGATTGCCACGTTGCCTTTTTCCCCTTTATTTATTTTTATTCTTATTCTTATTTTTTGGTATTTTTCTCTGTAGGCCAATATTGGACAAGATGAAGACTTTGATGCTGCTCGGAAGAAAGCAGAGAGGCTGGGAGCCAAAAAGGTGATTCAGTCCCTGAATACTGTAAACGCTCTTAACAGGGCTGCAGTAATGGTTTATACTAGCAATTGAGTAGTCTATCAATAAATCGAGTTATTGGATAAGAAATGCAAAAGAGAATAAGTGGTTAAATAAAATGTTTTCTGAAGTGCAAAAATAAGTAAATAAAAATAATGAATTTTAAATTATTTAAAAATATATATTGCTATTTTTCACATGACCTTTTCTGCTCCTGTGGGTGGAATATCTGGTTTTGAATGGAGTCGTTAAACATTGTCAAAGAAGGTTTGGAGAAGCTTAATGATTAATCAGAATGGCGAACATAAAATAACTTAGTTTACACCACATGAAAAACATAAACCAGGTAAAACGAGTTAATTTACCATTTATTACTTTACAGTGCACTAAGTGGGCCTCAACATTTGTGTGAAAAAGTTTTTGAAAACTCTTGTTGGTTATCTAGATTTCTCAGAACACAGCAGTTTATTTCCCTAGTGTAGAAAAGATGATTTCCTAACACTATACAGTTGTGTTCAAAATAATAGCAGTGTGTTTAAAAACGTGAGTAAAGCTCAGAATCCTTATAGTTTTTATTTCCCTGCATTGGGAACGCTTCATATTGTAATCATTACATGAAGAAAAATGTATCAATTTTTTAATTACTTTACAGAAAATGAAGGAAAATGAATATTGGGCTGTTCCAAAAAATAGCAGTGTCTGCATTTTTCTTCACAAACTCATATTTACTGTATACAATGTCTGCATTTTTCTTCACAAACTCAAATAGCTACTGTATAAACTGTATAAGTCTTTAGGATTTAGCATTGCTGTGAATCACTAAACTAATATTTAGTTGTATAACCACTGTTTCTGAGAACTGCTTCACATGTGTTGCATGGAGTCGACCAACTTCTGGCACCTGTGAACAGGTATTCCAGCCCAGGATGATTTGACAACTTTCCACAATTCCTCTATATTTCTTGGTTTTGCCTCAGAAACAGCATTTTTGATGTCCCCCCACAAGGTTTCTATCAGTTTAAGGTCTGGGGATTTGGCTGGCCACTCCATAACTTTTAATTTTGTTGGTCTGGACCCAAGATGCTGATCGCTTACTGGTGTGTTTGGGGTCATTGTCTTGTTGAAACACCCATTTCAGGAGCATTTCCTCTTCAGCGTAAGGCATCATGACCTCTTCAAATATTTTGATATATGCAAACTGATCCATGATCCCTGGTATGCGATAAATATATGCCCGACACCATAGTAAGAGAAACATCCCCATATCATGATGCCTGCACCACCATGCTTCACTGTCTTCAGAGTGTACTGTGGCTTGAATTCAGTGTTTGGGGGTCGTCTGACAAACTGTCTGTGGCCCTTGGATCCAAAAAGAACAATCTTCATCAGTCCACAAAATGTTTCTCCATTTCTCTTTAGGCCAGTCCATGTGGTGTTTGGCAAATTGTATCCTCTTCAGCATGTCTTTTTTACGCAGTGGGATTTTGTGGGGGGCTTCTTGCCGATAGATTAGCTTCACACAGGCATCTTTTAATTGTCACACTACTCGCAGGTAACTTCAAACCGTCTTTGATCACCCTGGAGCTGATCATTGGCCGAGTCTTTGCCATTGTGGCTATTCTTCGATCCATTCGAATGGTAGTCTTCGGTTTTCTTCCACGTTTCTTTGGTTCTGCCTTGCATTTTAAAGCATTGGAGCTTGCATATCATGAATGTTGGGTCTGATGGTTTTCTATTACCCTACTACACCAACTGGTAAGTTATTTGATATGTAGTAATGTAATTTCTACCAAAAACAGTGATTGATCTGGTTAGTCATGTTGGATTGCTATTATTTTGAACACAACTATACATACTTGGATCATAGATCAAAAAATGTAAAATTCAATGTCTGCGAATAAACAAGCTGAGAAATTGCTTCGGTACAATTCAATAATTTCACATAGGTAGCGCACTAGCCACTTTGCAGGCTCTCCTTCCATAAACTAGCAGCAGCAGAACTGTTTAACCTCCCGAGTCATGTATGAGCACCCTGCTGTGTGGACCTCTACTGTCTGCAGTCGTACCAAAAAGCAGGATGGTAGTGACTCGACTCGGATGTCTGCTTTTTAGTCTGTAGTTTATCAATCTTACTTCTATGAAGATGCTAGATTTTGGGAGCTTATTCATAGCTTCTCCACTGCTTGTTAATGATGGAGGAAAATGTGCAAAAATACTTCAGAAAAGTCACTTTTGGCTTCATGTTATCCTCTTCTGCGGTAGGAGTAGTACTGTATCACCTCACCAAAATGTTGTTGGTATGCTCACACATTTTTGTTGTTAGCAGGCCTTGTATTCATCTACTGAATATTTTTATCTTAATGTACTGTTTGCACATAATTTGCGCGAGGTACCATGGCGTTTGCATTGATGTTTTTTAGTAATTGAGTTTCTCGAGGAAACTTTTCAGTCCTAACTCTTACTGCATAAACCACACTGAGCTGCATTTGAACTTGCTTGAATGTGTTTACCCTCCGAGTGACTAGAATCTTAGAATTGACCCACATGTCAGATTACCTAAATATTTAATACTCTTGGATTTCTTGTAAATTGAGATTTTTGTTGGGTGTGGTGCTGGGCGGCAGGTGTTCATAGAAGACCTGCGAGCGGAGTTTGTGGAGGAGTTCATCTGGCCCTCAGTGCAGGCCAGCGCCATTTATGAGGACCGTTACCTGCTGGGCACCTCCATTGCTCGGCCCTGCATCGCCCGGCGCCAGGTTCAGATCGCCCAAAAGGAGTGCGCCCAGTTCGTGTCTCATGGGGCCACGGGGAAGGTGAGTGTCTGCGCGCAGTGTACCTGTTCCCTACCAGAATCTACAGTTCATGTACAGGTGTCCAGACCTGTGCACCTGGAGCTAGCCATTCTTGGGAGTGAAATGGGGATGGCAGTTAAGGTCTGTCTGTCTGTGTGTGTGTGTCTGTCTGTGTCCAAGTCCTAGTATTCACTGAAGAAGTATGACTGTCGCATGAGTTGGTGTTGCTTATTTTTGGCCACTAGATGGAGATATATCACTCCATTAAAGACTAAGAGCCCGTTAATTCAGCCTAGTCCTGGTGCGGGTGGTTGTGGGGTTTGTTTGTTTGTTTGTTTGTTTGTTTTTTGTTTTAATCTATTCATTTATTTCCATTTTAGGGCAATGACCAAATTCGATTTGAGCTGACCTGCTATGCGCTATACCCAGATGTAAAGGTAAGCACTGGAAGCTTCCTCGTTGCTTATGTGGTCCATGCACTCTCTACTCTTGCTTCTTCACTTCTTACAGTTGCTTTGTTTGTGTTTCTCTCATCAGATCATTGCTCCGTGGAGGATCCCGGAATTTTACAACCGTTTCAAAGGCAGAAAGGACCTCATGGAATATGCAGAGGTATCATATCTGTAAACAGCGTTCCTGGCAGACTTGTGCATTCTGTCCAGATATAGGTAGATGTTAGTGGCCATATTTTGTGGGGGGTGTTGTTTTGCTTTTGTTTTAATCAAGTGTTGATGTTTAACTATGCTGACTGACTTGGCCCAAGACCTACTAAATAACTGCCACTAATTATTACAGCCTAGAGTTTGCCATTTTATTTATCTTTAAAAGACCCCCAACCCCAGGGTTCAACTGAATTTTATGCTGAAATATCTCCCACACCTCTGATGGGACAGTGCCATTTTTCCATATTGCTAGAAGTTACATGCTTTGTCCACTAGGGGGCGCTTGGACATTCTTTATAGCCATTTCAGCGTTGTGCTCAGATACTCTTAGCACACTGCTGATTTTCATTTATTTATTATAGTGTTTTCAGTATTTTAAAATAATTTACAGCAGAAGAAAACCTGATGTTATTGATGGATTCTGCATCTGGTTTCAGAAACATGGTATTCCTGTTCCTGTCACCCCAAAAGCCCCCTGGAGCATGGACGCCAACCTCATGCATATCAGGTGAGATCTTGCACCCGAAAACTGGAAACACACCTGAGTTTGGAGGCTCTGCACCTTAATTTTAACTGTATTGGAAGATGACACTGAATTACAAAGGGACTAGAGAAAAGCTGGACTCTCTATTTTTCCCCCCACAGTTACGAGTCTGGAATACTGGAAAATCCCAAAGTAAGAGACCTTCTCTATCACCAAGCTCTCAAAAAACATTTAAATTTGATCAATTTTGAATGGCATATGTTTTGTTTTAATCATTATATAATTCTACAATTAATTTGTTTTGTGTGTGTGTGAGACTGATGGAAGTGATGCAATATTAGTGTTCTATTGCCTTGGCTGGTTTACACCCCATCCCAAGCTGCCGTGTTCAAGCGGAGCGCTCGCTCAGAGTGCAGGCGTCCTCGTGTACCCCGCTCACCTCTCCCCACACTTCCAGCACCTCCTCTCTCTCCTCTCTCGCTGGCCTTTGTGTTGGTCCTTTCTGCCACTCGCCGTTGGCCCTTGGATGGGCCTGGGACAGACAGTGACCTGTCCTCCCAGCGGCCCTGGCTAATTCCTGATTTCATGGGAATGTGCAGGCCAGCTGGGCCTCCTGGCCCCTCGGGCCTCGACGTGGGAGGGGAACCCTTTCAGGGTGCTACCGTGACACTGAGATGTCACCGTTAACAGTACAAAGATCTCCGTCACAGAGACGTGGGGAGCGAGGGAAAGAGTTGAGTGAGTGAATATTTCAGAGGCAGAGAATGAATGAGTGAGTGAGGGAGAAAGGTGAGTGAAGAAAGTGGTGGAAAAAGTGAGTGTGAGGGGAGAAGTGCGGAGAGTGCGTGTGAGGTTTGGCGCTGGTGCGGCCTGGCCAAGCGACGGCGTGTGCAGAGGGACCTTGGTCACCAGGGCAGCAGACCTTCAGTCCCTACGTGGGGTGCTCATCGGGCGCTTTGATATTACCGCGTGACACTTAGACCTTGCCCCTTTGTGTTTATCAGAGCAACTGGATGAAAGGTCTGTTATTTGCTTAGTAATAAAATTAGTTATTACATTTCAGTGTATGTTTGACACAGGCAGTAACACCATCCCCCCCCACCCCCACTCCAATTCAACCCTAGATATGTCCTGCAGCCAAATTAGAAGTCATTAAAATAGCACCTCTGACCAGTTAAAGACTTATCCCCTGTCCTTTAACCCCTAGTCTAGCTTAGAATGACCAGAGGACACACATGAAAGGGAGATGATGTTGTTTTGTAAATACAAAGAGACCTTTGGCGTGACTTGTTGCTCTGAAGTGTCGCTGAGAGGAAATGAACATCTTCCGACGTGCAGCAGGCAAGACTTTGTCCAGAGGGAACACTGTGTGGTCATTTTTGGAAGCCATACAAGAATCGCTCTTAGTTCTTGCTTGTTTCTCCTTAGTTAAATGCTGACTGAGTCAGGCGGGCAATCGTGTGGCCAGGTCAGACCCAGTACAGTTACACAACTATTAGCATAATTCACTATCTGGTTTGAATTAAGATGGTGGGACTGGTTGGTTGGTTTTCATAGGGTACATACTTTTTCATGAACTCCTCCACCCCTGTAGGGTCTGTTTGCTGGGTGGTGTTATATAATGGTGTATTAGTGTGAGGTGTGCATTAACTTTTTTAGCTACCTGAATCAGAAAATGCAAAAATGTTCGATGGTGAAGGAGGCAGTGTAATGTAAAATGAATAATGTCTAAATGACATGTAATGAACACTGTTCCTTTACATGGAGTGTTTGTTGATTTTCTAGGGGATCATCAAGTTACGCACATGTGATCTTGCAGAAGATATCTGACTTTTCACTTTTAACCAAGTCATTCTAATGCTGCCAGTCAACATTTTATTTTACTTACAAGGATTTTTTTTTTGTTTTGCTTTGTCTTTCGGGTGGCTGGTTTGTTTTTGTTTTTGTTGTATTAAACAAATTGAATATTTAGTGCTTTCCCAGAAATTGGGTTATATTTAATCACAAGTTGATTTACACTACTGTGGCACCCATGGGTGTGAAAAACATACACAAACGTGTGTGTGCGCTCACGCACCATGTTGCTCCCCAAACATTTCTGGTTAAAATGCAAGCCATCCCCTGATCACCCCCCCCCCCCCCTTCAATTTACCAGCAACATGCACCAGATAGAGAGCAATAGTCAATTTAAACGTCACTTCCAGTCCAGTGCTCTGATGTGGACGCTCTGCCTCTCACTGCTGTCCCTCCATCCTCGCCTGGTCCTGCCCCTCCGCTCCCATTTCTTTTCTTTTTTTTTCCCGTTGTTCACTCTCCACCTCTCTCTCCCTCACTTTCACCTCGGGGCTTTGATTGAAAGGCAATGAGGCAGCTAACATGTGGAAAGTGAGAAATTTACTGGCTCAGAGTTCATGCGACGTTGCTTTTTCACGGCAGAGCTTTCAGCCGCCCCCAGAGGACAACAATACGGGCAGGGCCCCCGATAAAGAGCCGCGCTGCAGAGACGAGGCGCTGCAGTTCACGGGCCATTTGCCACCAATGCCCCACCCACCCCCTCTATCCACATCCCCACCTTCAGCAGCATGCAGCAGGGCCTGCTCCACCTGCAGGGTGCTGGAATTGAAATTCATTGATCTGGTCATACGCTATCTGTGTCTGGCCTTCTCTCCCCTCCTTTCTCCCTCTGGACCTGGTGGTATTGTGTGCTGAGCTCTGTGTTGAAGTTTGGCCGTAGGGCTGGCTTGCTGC
This sequence comes from Electrophorus electricus, assembly GCF_041902795.1. NCBI lineage: Eukaryota > Metazoa > Chordata > Actinopteri > Gymnotiformes > Gymnotidae > Electrophorus > Electrophorus electricus. The sequence goes on along the minus strand of NC_137504.1, from coordinate 26,368,668 downwards.
TGGTTGGCCCCATTCAGCTGTGAAAAGACTTTGTCTGGGGTTATTGGTTCTTATGAAGTCTCTTGAGTATTACAGAAGGTTGAGAGACTGTCAAAAGCTGTCCAGATTTACCTGTTGTGCCATTAACTTTATAGTTGGTGTCCCCTACGTTGACATGTTTAAACCGCAACATTAATTAAATTGACTACTGCAAATATAATAACAGTTATGATGGAGACCTTCACCTCCTGAAGGAAGAAGGGAGTTACTGAGGAAGGTAAACATGTTCTGGATGCCGTACCAAAGAACTGGCGCTTTGCTCTGGAGGTCAGAGCTCATGTTGCTACCTGGATCAGCTGGGTTCCAGTCTGGGAGTGGCTGCCTTTCTCCTTTACAAATGTATACTTAGAATTCGTGAGTTGAACTTGAGCTCATTTTAACCATCCAAAGTGTGTCGGAAGGGTGACACTTCCCACATGCTTTGCATGCAAATTTTTCCAGCACGAAACCAGGCACTGAGAATTTCTGAATAAATACTTCATTTAGTCAGAAATTCTCGGTGCCTGGTTTCGTGCTGGAAACATTTGCTTCGAATGGCCTTCCTCTCAGCACTTATTGTTTTAGCTTGTGGCAGAGAGCGGTGATGTGGAAAATAACGGAGGCGCCACTGGGCGGTCAGCTCTGCCGTTTAGTTAAAGGTATAGAGTGCGCCGCTCGTTTGGACACGTCGTCGACTGAGCGAGATTAGTTATGGAGTGATGATGTTTGTCTGGTAAAGGTTTCCATTTAAATGCACCCAGTAGTTATTTTGCATAGTTCCCCTGCAATTTGCTTCAGCTCCCGACACATCGTGTCTGCCGTGGCGATGTAATGTCGGGTAATTGGCAGGGGGTGCCATCGCCTGACACAAGCACCCCCCCCCACACACACACACACACACACACCTCACCCCATTCATGAGAGAGCCTCCACGCTCTGATTTCCCTTCTTTTGTGGCACTCTTCTGAAAACATTTCTTCAAAAAAGTAGGCGGGAAGGAGACTGTCAACAGGAAACATCTGTGAGAATATATATCTATAAGTATATATCTATACCTTTTGTATGTCTGAGGCTGGTTCACATGCCCCCACCATCACCACAGTGCTGCAGTGTAGCACTGAGGAAAATGGAACACCAATGTCACAATGTCCTCGTTCTAGCGAATGTTTTCTATGACTGTTCTTTCATTCTCTGCAGAGCCATGCTCCATCTGACCTGTACCTAATGACCAAGAACCCTGAACAATCTCCTAACACACCAGACATGCTGGAGATGGAGTTTAAAAGTGGTAGGTACGGGGCTGTATGAGTGTGTTCTGTCGTGTATGTGTGTGTGTGTGTGTGAGAGAGATGGGAAGTGGTCCCACTGTTGTGTTTTGATATGGTTGCTTTATGAAGAACCCTGTACTGAAGGCTCCTAGCCTAAACACCACACAACACCAACACTGGTAAACACTGGCTCAAAAACACCAAACACACCGACCCAACAAACCTGGACAGCTCATCTTCGCAGCTGGTTTTAGAATGTTCAGAAGGAACAGTCAAATGTTCAAATGTTGCCGTGGTTTGTCACGGGGCTTCCAGGGCCCTTCCAACGACAACATACAGGCTGCTCACAGCAGGTTTGCCTGTGTTTGACTGTTGGATAGGTGTGTCCATAGACTTCAAATAGTTGATCACAATGAAAAACGACATGCATGCACAAGGCTAATGGTTTATTAGTTAATTATACACTTCAGTTAGAAGGCCCTTATTAGGCATGTTCAAGATGACAAGATGATACTTGTGTCAGCAGCAGTTTCTCGGAGCTTCATTGCATTTAAACAAAAACACTCCCTCTGAAATTTCACGCCAAGCATGTTGCTGCATTTTTTGGAAACGCACCACAGGTTCTGATCACCTTTTCTTGACTGGTTACATTAGAACAACCCCCTGAAGTGACACATGGCTATAAGTATACCATTTAGGAGTCTCTAGGCTATGGTTTTTTTTGTTTGTTTTTGTTTTGTGGGGGTTTTTTTTGTTTTGTTTTGGTTTTTTTTGGTGGGGGGGGGCTTTTCCCTATTGAGACTGAAGAAGAAAATAATCTTTAAAATAAACAGTCCCTTAGACATTAGAAGCACTTGGGCTTCTAAGTAAATGCACCCCCCTACCCAGTGCAGTTTTACTAAACAGGATTCCTGTGAACTGGTAATGTGATTCGATCAGACAGTGATGTTATTGTGTTCTTTAAGCCGGTCTATGATCCTTTCTGAAGTGCAATTAGTATTCATAGGTATTTCAGCCACCTCCATTTAGTGTCCATGAGAAATGTTGGTTTACTGATGCCCCCAAAAATTTGCTTCACCCTACTTAGTCCTGTAATTAAAAAAAAAAAAAGAAAGGAAAAAAAAAAGAGGGGGTGGGGGGTAGGACATTTTTTAAAGCATGTTTTTCTTCTCTTATTCCTTTTTACTTTCTCTGCGCTGTTTTCCACACTGGTCATTTTATGCCCTGCCCCGCCCTTCTTTTTCCGTGTCCTCTCCTGTGCTCTGAAAACTGGGCAGAGAACGAGAGGAAGAATGTAAAGCCCTTTAATTTTTCCTACAACTGTGTCTTCTGTGCCATTGTTCGTCTCTCGCTGCTGTTCTTCTGAGAGGCAGGAGAAGAGGAGGGAAAGAAGCTGATGAATGCGCTCCATGTTGAGAACGCAGGGCTGGGTGCAGGCGCGGGTGGGGGGGGTCAATGTCTTCCGAGAGGCTCCCGCGTTCACGCCGTGGTTTAATTTATTTGAACTTTTAATCTAATTATTAACTCTTTGGGGGATGGCAGGCTTTGTCAGGCAGGCGAGACCTGCTCTTTGGGGGTGCCCCGTGCCCCAGCGAGCCTGCTCCACCGACCGGGAGATGGGAATGGGGCACCCGACAAAAGCCCTTGTCTGAAAATATTTTGTCAAGCCCTTTTTATATCGTGTCATTCTAACAGGGCTTTTACACCCACGGGCGAGAAAGGGCAACCTGAAATGCTCCATTCGAACGTGATTGGCAACTGTAAGCATGCTAAATGCTAATGAGGCACCCAGATGCATGGGGAGGTGGGAGGGGGTTAGTTTTCAACCCCTATCAGCACTTTTTTGTCCCCTCTTCTGTTTTCCTCTTCAAAAGAGCCCTGTACCCTTTCCTTCGTCCCTCACTAACGCCCCAACCCTTGAGCCTCACAGCTCTTCTACCTTTGGCCTCCAAACTGCTTATTTCACGCTAGGAACAAGTAGCCCTCTGACGGTGATTTATTTATAGGAGTTCAAGCACCGTTGGCGTGAGAGCTGGCACAGGTCAGGAGTGCTTGGCTTTTCTCTGTATCCCAGAGCAGGAAAGGACAAGCAGCTGCACTCTCATTGGTTGGACCTATCAGGGCAGGGATGTCATTCATTCCTTATGTTTTGGGGGGGGGGGGCTGCTTTTTGGGGGTTTTTTTTGGGTGTGTGATTATTTTATTACTTTATTATAACTTTTTTTTCCACTCTCTTCTTACATTCTTTCACACTCATTCTTGTTCACGCCTGCTCGCTCACACACTCACTCTCTCTCTCGCTCTCTCTCTCGTAAAGGGTTGTTGGCTCAATAGCTGGGGTGTGTAATTTAATTACGAAAGGGCCTGTTCACAATTTCACAGCCTTCAAAGTAGTAAAGCTATTGAATTTATCAGTGCTTTGCTTCAGGATCCACTGAGGTAATCCTACTAGCACCACCTCTGCTCTCAAAACCTGCACTCTCATCCTCTTTAGCCCTACGTTTAGTTTAGGTGCGCGTTTAATTGTCAAGACAAATTGCCTGCTCTTCGTAAACTGTAATTGAACATAAATGCTTCCAGACTTTCTTGGTGGACACTAATTCCTGAGGGTTGTTACACTGCATGCGTTGGGTTGGCCCACATGTGCTGAGGTGTGATCCATCACATACACTATAGAGGTGCAATCATTTGTTAGTGATGATCAGTTTTAAAAAAAAAACATTAAAAGAATGTGACACTTCATTGGCATTCTTAGATCCAAATTATATGATCAGCTAGCATAACTGTAACATGCTATTGGACATGTCTTCTAGGTTGTTTGTTTTTTTTTATACACGCAAATTTTCACTTTGACAGGTAAGCCAATCAAGGTGTCCCATGTGACTGATGGCACAACCAAGGACACGCCTCTGGAGATCTTCTTATACCTGAATGAAGTGGGGTAAGTTACGGCAGCACTAGAATACTGGTGTCTCTGTAGGTGATGAGCAGTGACTCTACTAGTTAATAGGCTCCAACACATTTTACGTTAATTATAAGTTGTAATTATACACCCTGTGTTCACTGTCAGCCTTTAGTGAACTCTCTCATGAGTGACCTGGTTTTGACCAAAGGGCAGGTGTAAGCAGTAGGCTTTTATAATGTAAACACTCATAAATGCTGTTTATGCAAAGACCTATGAGTATAAGATGAATGGATATATGTGCTATATATGAATTCACAAAATCTCCAGATTACATGTTATTTTTATGGGGCGTTCATAAAAGAGGACACTGGAAACATGGAACGGCAGGGAACAAGACATGTTTCTAGCAATCAGTTAACTGAGGACATGGAATTGACACAAGCAGAAGCCTGTAGATGCAGCTAGGGAGCACATAACACATGATTCCTCGATGTATCAAAACAAGCCTTTAAAATGGTAGCCAGAAATTAATTGTTTGTGTGTGAGTGAGAGTTAATAATTGTCGTGTGTGTGTGTGTGTGTGTGTGTGTCGTCCCCCCCCAGAGGAAAGCATGGAGTTGGCCGGATCGACATTGTGGAAAACCGCTTCATTGGAATGAAGTCCAGAGGTACTCATCTGCCCGGGCCCCATTTCCCTCAGACCTTGTGCTTTCCGGGATCGTGTGGATCGGAGTACTTCTCTGTGGTGCTGTGATGGAGCTCATTCACTCCAGTCACACTAATGTCCTGCGTCTTGTGCTCGCTGGCTGAGTGACTCCTCACCCCCCAGAACTTTCCTTTTACAGCCAAGTGACAGGAAGAAATTTAAAAATCCAGGAGTTTTTATTTATTTATTCTTTGTTTTGTGTTTTTGTCTGTCATTCACCCAAAAGCTCAGACAGCATTTGGGAGCAGGTAACTGTCTGTCTGTGTGTGTGTGTGTGTGTCTATTATAAATATATATAGAATTTGTAGCAGAAGACGCTGTGACAGCATGTGTTTATAACACAGTCCCAGAAAGAATGAAATGAAGTGAGAGATTGTATGTGATGGTTCTTTTGATAAGGTGGGTACAGTGGGCAGTGGCTTATTGGAGTGCGGAATTGGAAATGAGACTCGGTTGACAGTTGTCGTCAGTATGGTAGCAAACAGGTGTGGTAGCCGTGTGGGCAGTCCTCCAGCCATTAGCAGAGCCTGCTGCAGCCGTCTGCCGCCCTCAGCACGGCTGTCCCTGTCAGTTGAGACGGGCGGAGACGTGAACGTCTAGTCAGGACTACGCTCGATTCTGATCTGTGTCACACAAGCTGCCTCCGTCACTCTCGCTCTGACTGGAGACTACGAGTAATTCCACGTCTGGGACTTGGGCATCTATGAGCTGTCGTGTGGTGAGAACCCTGAGACATGTCCAGTAAACATGTTCTTTGAGGGGGTTTTTTGGTGCAAATCATAAAGTTGTGGAAAGTCCTGGATTTTTTTCATGGCCTGAGAAATCATGTTTCTCTTCTGTTCAAGCTACGTGTATTTAAAATGCGTAAAAGTCTACCAGTCACAACCAGTTAGTCCAGATAATGGCAGTATCACAAACCGTTATTGTATCTGTTGGTGAATTTGTGCAAACAAAAACGTTTTGCCTTGCATTCACCTTGAATGTTTTCTGACGGGCACAAACTTTTACAAATATACTGTTGAATCTCGAGATTGTGTGTGTGTGTGGGGGAAAAAATGTCACACTTTTATTTTATTTTTAAAACAGTTGCCCTTAATGTTTACTGTTTCTGGACCCAATCATGCCTTAGGTGTAATCTGATGGCTGTGTTAGAGGGGTGTGGGGATGTGTGTGTTTGCAGCTAGGCCTTTTGAAGTGTTAAAGCCTGCGCTTAATTCCACACTGCCTAGGAGTAAGGCATCTCTGCTCAGATAACACTAAGAATGCCAAATTGCCTTTCATATGGCAAGTTTAATCTTCCATCCCCTCAGCTACGCGCACGCGCACACAACGCACTTTTTGCTTTCTCTTTTTCTTGCCCTCTCTCTTGTGTGCTGCCCCCCACCCTCAGTAACTTGCATGAACGTGTGTGTGCGCGTGCGCACACACACACAACTGTTTAAAAGAATAATGCTTGCAAATCAGTGGGCTTTTGTGTGGATAATCTGTCCTAGCTGTTCCTTTTGGGAGCTTAATGCAGGGAGAGTTATCAGATGCTCCTCTTAGCTCTCTGCCTGCATCCCCCCTTAAACCCACGAGGGCCGCCACCCCTCAGCTTTTAAGAGATCAGCTTCTCTTAAGTCCTGTTTGGGCACGAAGCACAGCAGTCATTTAGCGCTGAGCCTCTGCCGAGATTCCAAGGTTCAAAAAAGGCCTCTCTTTGTCTATAGAATAAAAAGGTTCTTACGAAAACAGTTGTTTCCTTCTCATCTGATTGGTTTGCGCTGCTGCTGCAGGGTGCTCTTGGGTGGAATTGAGCGCAGTGGAATTCTGACTGGTTCTGTCCAGCTAGAATGTGAGCATTAGTGCTTGAATGAGTGCTTCCCTGGAGTACAGTTGTGCAGTTATCTACTGCCTTCAATCAAAATGACAATCGCAATCTGTGTGGACATATTGAGTGACACTCACTCTCACACACACACACACGCGGCATATAAATTGCGGAGTAGGAGGGACCAGGGCACATCTTGGCAGAAAAGGGCCGTTACCCTGTAATTTTAGCTCATCAGTGTGTCCGAAGCAGTTGACGGACAGCAAGTTGGTCACTGGACCCTGTCACGCTGATGTTCCTGCATGGACCTGAACCCACACTGAGTCTCCTCCGTACCTGGCGGCACTCCTCCGCACACAGCGTGTGTCTTTATTGCTTTCACAAGCTGATTTGACAGATATTTACATTCGTCACATCTTCCGTTTCTGTTCATGATGCATCTCGTTTCCTTCCTTTGAGGTAAATGCTGTGGTGTGGCTGATTTGGATGAATTAACTCATGCCGTATTTTGTCTGTCTCCTGTCAGGTATCTACGAGACCCCGGGAGGCACTATTCTCCACCATGCTCACCTGGACATTGAGGCTTTCACCATGGACCGGGAGGTGCGCAGGATCAAACAAGGCCTGGGCATTAAGTTCTCCGAGCTCCTATACAACGGTATGGGGCGATTACACTCGCACTACAATCACACTGTAGTGGCCTGCGGGACAGAAATATGAAAGTGTTTTGAGGGGGTGTTTTTGTTTTTGATTCGCTTATTATTGATCACATTACATGATCGTTTCAACGCAAGCTAAGTCTTTCTCCGGTTTGCGCTTGGCCAGGTAAACACAGTATGACTGATGTTGTGTGCTGATTAAAAACCTAGTGTGAACACAGCATTTAAACCTGTGCTTAATCCCCAACCCACACACACACACACACAGTCTCCCTTCCTCCCCCTTTTTCTGGCTCAGGTGTGATCTCCTCTCTGTGGCAGGTAGCAGCAGGTAGCTCTCTGGTCTGGCTCTTCCCTCTCATAATAGGATTTGGCCCCATTAGTGGCTGATTACAGATCAGCCCCCCTGCAATTAAACCCACACGGGTGAGGTCTAGGGAAGGGGGTAAGGGCACCTTACAAAGGTGTGAACGGAGGGGGAGGGGGGGTCTCTGCTGATTAAACTCATTAGAGCACTACATTGGGGAAATGGTAGCGGCCAGATCCAGTGTGCGGATCATACAGCCACAGCACGCTGCTCACACACCTGCGCGCGCGAGCCTCGACGGACACACTTGCAGGCAGCTGAGCAAGGGGGATTGTTGGGAACAGGAAGTGTGTGTGTCTGTGTGTGGGGTTTGTTAGCCATCTTTTGAACCCTTCACCGGTAGAAACTTTCTAGCAACACAGTGCCTGATACATGCATGTCAGTGTCACAGCTGTGTTGAGAAGGATCCTCCACTAACACATTATTATACAGCCACCAATGATCCTACAGTCAGAGAAACAGCAGTGCAATAGTCTGTGTTGTATCAGTATTGTAATTACTGCGTTAAACACTTAGGCGAGGGTGATTTGTACTTAAGACCTGCTGTTTTATAAAATCTGTAACACATCTTTCCTGTTTAGACTAATGGCTGTTTTCACCCCTCTTGTTGCCAGGTTTTTGGTACAGTCCAGAGTGTGAATATGTGCGCCACTGTATAGCCAAGTCTCAGGAGAATGTGGAGGGGAAAGTTCAGCTATCTGTGTTCAAAGGGAATGTCAACATCCTGGGCAGAGAATCCCCCAAGTCCCTGTACAACGAGGAGCTCGTCAGGTAACAGTCAGGGGAGGGTGGGTGGGGTGGGTGCTTTGATGGACGTCTCATGTTCTGATCTGCTCAAGCTGGGTTTTTTTGTTTTTGTTTGTTTTTTTTGTGCCCTGCCCAGCTCTCACCATCTGTACTGAGTCCAAAAAATAAATAAAAATTAGGTAGACAGAGCCGTTTAGGAGATGAAACAACATTTCATATTGAAGTTTTTTTTCTCCCCCACTCTGTTGCTCTCTTTCTAACGCTCTTCTCTCCTTCCTTCTGTGTCGTACTGGTGGAACAGTGAGCGCATTCAGTGTGCTGACCCCTGTGTGCCCTCAGGCCAAGCTCAGTTCTGACCAAAGCAAAGTCCCCATATGCCTGCATCTTCTGCTAATGGCCCTGGTGGCGGTGGGAGAGGTGTGCGTTGTTGGGGTGGGGGAGCAGCCAGTTTCATGCCGATTAAGCGTGGAGACGGGTGGCTGAAAGGTCGTCCCCAGTGGGCGCTAGCCGGCTCAGCTCCAGGGCCCTGCAGCCGGGCCGGTGTTGGGTTGCGCCGCTCTCTCGGCGGATGGTCCTTTGTGTCTGAATGAGACGTTCATAAAGAAGTGAATGTGAAAAAACGCCCCATGAAAGAAGAGAGAATTGTTCTCGTTCCTATTTCTGGGAAAGATGTGCGCGCTCTCTCTCGCGCGCTCTCGCTCTCACACACATCCCCTGTGGTGACTCAACAGGAATCGGTAAAGAGTGTCATTAGCACAGTGGTGTTCCCCATACACCATATTGATCCAGAAGAAAAGTCACAATGTGGCGGTCTGCCGATTACAGAGACACTTGTATAGACAGCTGTACATACAAAGACACACTAGGACATACATGCGTGTGCACACACAACAGAGTAAGAGGTCTGACAGTTTGTTACATTCAGCAATTGTGCATGTGTGCTTGCCTTCCCCTGCTTATTTCAAAATGGTTACATTATTGTTGGGTTACTTGTTAGGAGTGTGCTGAACATAGTAATGCCCCCCCCACACACACACACCCCAGCACCGGGAAGTAGTCTGAACATCGTCATTGCACAATGGAGGCCGCAGAGAAGAGAAGTGACTCAAGACCTGAATGGTGAAAAATCATGAACCACTGCTGCATGCTGTGGGGTCTTGTAGGCCTGGACCTCCACAAAGTACCTGAGGAGAAAATTGCAAGAAAAACCAGTCAGCTGAGTAGTCGCTTCTCCTGCAGACACTGCTCCTTTGACCCTTGATGTCCTGCACACGCAGAACCCTGTGGCTGCTCTCTCAACTCCCAGACTTGTGTAAGCGCCTCTACAAACAGCATGCTGGAAAGGAAAGGGTCCGTCAACCATTTCACTCAGCCGTGCCTTCTAGGGCTTTAACTGTGGTCTGCGCTTCCTTTTGAGGGAAAAGGGCTTTGTGCCAAACTGGTGTAACGCATCTCTGTCCCCCCTCTCTCCCAGCATGGACGTGCAGGGCGAGTACAACCCCTGTGATGCTTCAGGCTTCATCAGGATCAACGCAGTCAGGTGCATCCTACGCTTCAACTTCGTCCTCTCTTACAGGTTACGTCTGCCCCGTTGCAAAGGGAGCGTCTGATTTGCTGTCTGATTTCTTTCTCTGTTCCGATTGCTCTGGTTTCTCAGGCTCAGGGAACATCACCGATTGCAGGGTTTGAATCAGTGAAGCTCACACCACTCCTGAAGTAACGAAGACCCAGTCTCGCTCCGTGGACTACACTTGCGCTTGTGTTTTGGTCAGAGATGTTAGGCCTTATTAATTAATGAATTGATTAATTAATTAATTCTGCTATATAGGTTTAGTTTTACTGTTGCTCCCGTTTAAAGGTTATTAGACAACATTACTAACCTTGTCATGCAGTATGGATCCCTGTGAGACTGATGCCTTCTTTAAATCCAAAATATGTCCTATTTCTGATTGTAAAAACTTCCCAAGAGTTTGTCAGAGAGATTTGTCTTTAATAGTATGTGTGCTTTGTAATGTCTTGAGCATTCCTGTGTCAAAGAGCAGAGCTTATAAAGATGTACTTGCAAGCAAAACAAGGCTGTCTGTGATATGTACACAACTCCAAGACCTCTAGGCCTAGAGTCAACAGTAAACTAGATGATCATTAGACAGACACACTATTAAAAGCTCCAGATGACTAACTGCAGTGTACTGTAGGAAGAGATGGCCAAAATTATAGTACACAAGACAAGTCACATGAAGACCGTTCGTTGTCCGTTAATAAAAGCTAACCAAGCTTTCACGGCTGTGCTTGGTACAGCGTTTCAGTGTTCTTATGATTCCAAAGGGAGAGCAGCACATCTTGTAAATGGTTTTCACTGCTGATGCTGAGGCAGAAGTGCCCAAATCCACTGCTGGAGAGCTCACCCACCACTCTGCAGAGCTCCATAACAGATGAAACGGGTTATGTATGCTAGATTCTCACCACGTACACAGGATGTATGCACGTGCCAACCGTCTCAGAGATACAGCTCAGATAGGAGCTGGGTTTACAGATGAGTCTGAACCTAAAGAGAGTTGATTTAGTTATCACTGTGGGTGGGGGAGCTAAAAAGAATAGCCATTACTGCAGTGGTGAGTTTGTTTCAGACACCAACTTACAAATCCGAACAAGTAATCGCAACATAACTCAAAATATCAGGCTCCTACCATGATTGTGCTGACTGCAGTCAGAAAACAGCACAAGCAGTATATCTCAGCAGCATATCTGAAATGGGTTGTGAAAGCACGACAACTTTTTTTTTTTTTTTTACCTTGTTTGAAGTCCGTAATGGAAAGGAAGTCTTGTTGCTCTAGCAGGACATCAAAGTGATTGACTGTCACTGGCAGGAAGTCATTCCATACAACAGCAGTTGGCAGGGGGAAATCACTCTGTCTCTGGACATCTCCCAGTGTTCAAAGGGGACTCAGACAGCGTCACCTGTCGGGTCAGGTATGACAGAGGTGAGACCTGACCAATGAAATTAATCATCCTTGACCTTATGCCAATTATCTCTCATTAACCACTCCCCTCAGGAGCCAATGACACAATGGGGAGACATGAAAGTCCAAGTGGACACGAAGTGAGCACTAATGGAGCCCTCGTCTGGCTCTTTCAAGGCCTGTATAGGACACAAAGGATCCTATTGTTCTGCAGCTTCATTCATGTATGTGAAACCAGTGGGTCTCATCAGTGCCCGTCATGCTCTGCAGTTACGTCTGTCAGAAATCAAAGGCGTGATACTAGCATACCCAGACTAGTGCTGTGTTGAATGCATCTGACACGTGGTCTCATTTTTGGCATATTGCTATTGCTTTTTTAGTTTAGTTTTCTTTAACAGTTTCTGTTTATCCACTCATGCTTTCTATGATTAAGAATGTTTTTCAAAATATGAAATTCAGACAGTCCTGTTTTTATTCTCTCATTCAGCATTACCTGACCCAGGTACTGGAAGAGCAGCTGAACTCGTTACCTGGCCACAGTACGTGGGGATCTGAAAAAGAGGAAATGAGTGGGAACCTCTGCTATAAAAGAATCACATTCCCTTTCAGCCAGTCTCTGTTTAAAGCAACCAGAGGACACAATGAGGGTGCTGACGATGGAACAGAGTTGTGTTCGTATTTACAGATTAATATCAGGGCATGTATTTGAATTGTAACTTTAAGCTTTCCTGGTGATGTCTTTACATATATAAAAGTGAACACTTTTGACAGGGACTCGCCTGCCATTGCTCTGGGGTTTTTTGCCTTTGTTATGAGCTCCAGACATCACATGTACAGACACAATGGCTGCAACAGGTCAATTACCACCAATTAGAGTAACCCAAGACCTGCCTCCAGCATAGGAGTCCCCCAGCTACGAGGTGACAGCAGTCTCTCATAGAGGAGCTATGGGGAGATTATATCTGAATTATCAGTCTTTTTGTAATTAGCTGAGTTTGAAACCATGAATTGTTTTTCAGTTGAAGATGATAAATATTTGATAACGGTTACATTTAGCGGATGCATCCGCTTGAGTAAATCTGTGTTGTGATTATGACTGTGGAGGAGTGTGCAACATCTGAGTAAAGAAGAGTGTTAACAAGCCCTAAAGATCTGCACCATGCACTAATGGGTTTGAAAATGATGTCATGATCTCCATGTGGTCTTTGTTCTGTCTACTGGATTTACAGCGAGACGGAACACACCCCACAGACTGATGCTTTATCGAAGCAAATTTGAGGTGATATAATATGTCTAAGCAACTGCTCTTCTGCAATAGCATAAGTCCATTAAACTGTTCCTTAGTTTCAATTACAGCTCTGTCCTCGTTTTAGGGGACAGTGAACTGTAGCCTCACAGATAGCAGAAACTGATCAGTGCAAATTGCATCTGCCACATCAAGCACCTCCCGCACTTTATAGACCATTTCCCATTTTCCAGGCCATTTACATAGTCTTTAGACAATCACCCATCTCTCTTATAAAAGCACGTCCTTGATACCGTGCACTACACTGAGATCCTGTGTTCGCTCCTCTCTGAGCATCTGTTGCTGTCAAAGGGCATCGTCTGCACCCCTGCATCCACTCCTCCCTCAGATCTATAAACAGATGGGTGGGCCATTACGGTCAAATCCTTAGTGTGTATGTTTCCGGCGAGCGAGTGATAAAATATTGATGGAAAAATAGAAATATTTTGCCTGCGTAAGGTCTGCTCAGAGTCCTCCTCATCTCGGGTTACAAGTCTTTGCACCGCGAGCTTCACCTGTCAATGTGCTTTCACACTGTGCCCCCGTGGAGGTGCATGCTCAATCAATGGCTTTTTATCAAAGCAAGTGGATTAACTTAGCCAAGCTTTTCAAGCTTATTCACTGTAGGCATTTGCTGAGGCTAATAGATGAGTAATCTGTTCGTTTAAGTTTTGTAAATGTGAAGTTCCAAAAGACGTCCTAACATGGCACTGTTTTTACCTGAGGATGGGCATACAAACACAAACCCTCACACACATTATCAGCAGGCTGTGAGGGTGTGTGTGTGTGCGTGCGTGAAAGAGAGAGGGGACGATTGCCTGAATATAACTGCGTGTCATCTGATTTTGAAGGGTTTCACCATTCTTAAGACTTGGAAAAGATTATGTGCTTGTATAACCAGCTGTGTCATGTTTGAACAGAATACCCCCCACCACACACACACACACACACACATACACAAACGCATCATGGTCTGTCTCCCCAGGCGTGCTAGTAATGTAGCATATTGATCTGAGTTGATAGATTTATTTTGCTCTTCACAGCCGCGCTGTTGGCTGCTCCTCTGTCTGCTGGGATTGTTTGCCAGGCCCGTCATTACACGGTTCGATTTGTTTTCTCTGTGTTAGGTGGTCAGAACTGGCAGGGTCTGGGCCTTGAACTCGGTGGGTTAAAGGTGATGCCCTGGTGGGCACTTTCATCCGGTCCCTACAAAACCTTGTCTGGCCATTAAGGGTCCTATTTCAGCACTGTCTCTTGTTTTTAATAGATTTGTTTAATAGGACCATTACCTGAAGACTGTTTTTACATATAGCATGTAGCTGATAAGATGATGGTTGAGGCCATTTAAGGTTACAGAAAAGTAGATTTACGGTTAGCGGTGTGGTTGGATGAATGCAGTGAACACCACGTGGCTAGCATGTGGCTGACTTTGATGATATGAGTGCACCTGCCACTAGAGGGCAAGTAAGTGAAACCTCATAAGCTTCAGAGGCCTGTGGCTGGGAGTCCACAAGCAGCCCATGGTTTGCTTACACAGATCACAAGAATGTCAAATATAAAAATAAATGTAAAAAAAATAAAAAATAAAATATATATATATATATATATAAAACTAATTATGTTTCTGTAATGCATCATATATTTATAACCATTGTTTCTACTGATTTCAACAGTCTAATATTAAGCTCAGAGTAACTATTTTCATAATAAGAAAGTATGCCTCAGAAGTTTTGTTGCGGCTTGTTTTTGAGTCTGGTTCAGTCCTACACTCAGGAAGGGTAAATATTCAGCAGTTCTCCTCTCTATGATGTTTACATGCTTGCAGTGAGTGGTATTTGAGCTCCACTCGAACGGAAGGCTCTCATCGGCTATAGAGGTTAGCTCCCTGATGTTTGTAGTAATGACAAGAAAAAGACAGTCGAAAATGAAAATGGGTTCAAAGATTCTCTCTCACTCTCGGTCTCTACCTCTCTTCCTTTGCTTCCCCCTCTTTCCCTCTCAGTGCATGGCGAGAGGATTGCACAAACAAGTCCATTTACCCATTATTTCCTTTCAGTTGCCGATAGCAACACAATAACTTCTACTTGTGGGGCTGTGAAAAGAAAAGAATGAGACAGGTGGGGAGTAAGTACATGACTGGAAGGAGGAGAAAGAGAAGGAGAGAGGAAAAAAAAGAGATGGAGAGAGAGAGAAAAGAGAAAGAATGAGAGGAAGGGGAGGGGAGGGAGGGCTGGACAGCAGGGAGGGGTCAAGCCGCCCCAGCGGAAGGAGAGAAACGGTGGAAAAACCATCCGTAATTTTCGCCACGGGGTCCCTGCGTAATTGAGTCGCTGAAAATACAGACTCCCGGATGATTCAAAGCAAAGTGGTTGGGGGTTGGAGGCAGAGCTGACGAGAAAGGAGAGGATAGGGAGATGGCCGGAACAGGGGCATGTCTAGAGAGTTGGGTCTCCGAGTGGAAAAGGTTTCAACTCACACCACCGAAGAATTTCTTCACTTACATGAGACATATAGCGCTGCCTAAATTGAAAAATTATGGTCACGTACCTGAATTTAATTTACAAATGACCAGTGAGCGCGTTATTACCAAATGCCCATAATGCATGGTTGCTTTACACCTATCTCTGAGATTATGTTTATACTTTAGGGACTAACGACCCTTTTCTTCAGAAGAGTCATGATTGGTTTGAATTTATTAAATGTGGGCCTCACTAAGTATTAGATGAGTTAAAATTCTTCTGTATTGTGTTTAATCCAGTGGTTCGTTGTGGTTTATATTGTTCTTTTTAAACATAGAATTATAGATTTTTTAAGTAGGACAAAACCACATGACCCTCGCTTGCAGGCCACAGCCCAACACATCTCAGGATGTACTATTAACAATTCAAATCTAATCTGATATCATGTGACATGGGCGTCCATCTACATGAATACCTCATGCAGCTGATATGAATCAATACAAAGGAGCATAACGTGCAATCTGCACTTATGATTCTGAGCTTGGATATCACGTGTGATGCTTTAGGGCATTATTATAAATTTTTGCCATGCTATGGTAGAAAAATTTAGCCTTTGGAAGGTCTCTTTTTGTATTTTCTCATTATATCTCCTGTCCACCAGGAGCAGAAAGGCACACGTTTTTTGAAGGGCAGCAAATTGTCTTTTTTTGTGGTTTGGCAGCTAGCCCAGAAGTCTTGAGACACTCCAAATTCAACTCACACCCTTTGTGTAAAGTATTATCTGCTGATACGCAGACACTCACACAAAAATTATTCATGAATTTGAATGGGTGGGGGGCTTGAGTATGACACTTGATCAGCCCTGTACAGATGTTTAACTGCTTTCAGAAAGGCCACAATTACTGATATTCAGTTATCCCGATAGACTTGGCTACTATTCCTTCCACTTCTCCCTTCCTGGCACGTCCTGCTTTGGATAAGCATTCCAGCCAACCTGGTTCTGACCGACTCTTTGATGTCACGATATGACTTCTGCGCCACAGTCAAAAATTCCTTTTTGAACCACATGTTAGAAAAATCTAGCCCAAACTTCACTTGCACTGGATGGGGGAGTCAGTGAGACACGTTAGCTGGGACCACTCGGTTCCTTCCTTTTCACATCTTTTTTAGAGGTGACAGAATGCCCAGGGCTGATTGGAAAGTGATATGTGTGCATCCTTCTGGGTCAGACCCACCTCACCTCCACACATACACACTTTTTGTTTCTCTCACAGTACTGTGTAGGTAATTGCAGTACCCCCATTCTTCTAACTCTAATATGTCACATACCGAAGAATTGTATCCCATGTAATAAACATTAGGGCGGAATGAAATGTAGCAGGCAAGGGCCAGGTTTTGCATAAACAGGCTTCAAGTCTGTTGCCATTTTAACGCATTTAACTTGCATCTCTACCAATACCTGAGACTTTGCCAGATGTTCACACTTAATGTTTCCACATGTACCCTACAGGACAAATTCCAAATCCATTCATTCTTTGACTGCACACACAACAGCAAACTGCTCACAGCAATATCTTATTCACACCTTGAGGAGAAAATTTATTTTATTTTTTTGCCTTTTTCCCTTTGCTTTGTATAAAAAATAACTGTGGAAGGTTATGGAGACGATTAATCAAAATCCTAAGTGAGCTCGGTATATTCATGCCGTTTAAATGTAATTATTGACTGCAACGTTAACGTGTAGTTAGTGTGTAGTACCCTTATTCTGTAGCAAGATAGATAGAAAAGACAAAAAAATAAAAAATTGCCTTTTCGGTTTGCTTATTTTGTTGCAACTTATTAGTTGGTAGGTTATTTTTATTTTATTTTGTGTGTGTGCTGTTTACTCCATCTAGTTATACCTCACTAAAACTAAACGAAATAACAGCCTGCCTTCACAGTCGAAACACTGCAGGGGAAAATCCCTCTCGCGGTATTTCCTAGCAGCGCGGCGCGTTTCCGCTTCCTGGGTCGGGCGCGTGTTTCCTGGTCGGCTCGCTCTTCGCATTTTTTTTTTTTTATGTGTTGCCGCGAGCTGCCGTGGTAGGGATGATGATGATGGCGGAGCTGGTGCAGGGACAGGCCTCGGTGGCTCAGCCTGGAATGAAACCAGACGGCTTCGCCGACGCTTTACACCGGGCTCGACAGGTAATGCCCTTAAAACGGCGAAATGCGGTAGAATGCGGAGGTTAAGCGAGGAAGTCCTTTCGGTGTGTTGGAGGAATGTACTTTTTAGACAGCGTAACCCCCCAGCCCCTCTCGCTAGTAGCAAACACACTCCTGTGCACACACTGGGCTAGCTAACAGGCTACACACAAGGTCCAAGTGTGAAGACATGGCAATGCGTGCAGATTAAGACAACGCGGGCCAGAAGACGCCCGAAAATAAATCAAGAACAAAATGCATTTGATTTTCCCGTTGCAGAAATCGGTTGACGTAGTTATTAAACAACTTTACGACTGTTCGGCCCAGAGTTACTTTAAAAAACAAAAAAACAAAAAAAAAACACCCCAAAAAACTAAACCCAAGCAACAAACGGCAACCTGTTGTAGTGCCACAGAAGTTACAGCTAGTTAGCCGATGCCTCGGCTAGCGAGCGCCTCGGCTAAGGCTGGCCGTGTGGCCTAGTTCCGCGAAGCCTTGCAACCACCTGATTTCACGCGCACACTGCGCGAAGTTGGCTCGCGCTCGAGCTGCGTCGCCGCGTTCTTTTAAAAAAACCAAACAAACAAAAAATAAACGGTCGAGTGGCTTGTCGTGTCGGCGTAGAAACGGCGTTGTGGCTTGGCTGCTTTCTCCCCCAACTTGGTACCGGCGGTGAAGTAGTTGGTTTGCAGTGTTCGTCGGCCAACTTGGCGCAAGTTTTGTCCGACCGAAGTAATGTTTTAGCAGATTTATAGCGCGTTACGTGCGGGAGGGCGCTGACAACGTGCGTTTTCTCCTTGCGTTAGTCAGACAGCCTGACGTTATTCGGTGTTCCACAGTAGGATATTCGCTTGGTGAAACGCGATCCAGCATTAATAGCCAACGTGGCTAGCAGGCAGCTAGCTTTTTAAGTTAAAAGCTTAGAAAGTATGGCGTTAACACAGTCAGCTGAGTGAAGTGATAGAACTGATTGCGAAGACACGACACGACACGGCCATTTCGCTGTCGAGTACGTCAAAGAGAATGCATTACCTGAAAAGCGCGTTTTCGTTTCCATCAGGTTGAAACAACTGAAAGTCATGTTTTTTTCAAAAAAAAGCACTAAGCGTAAATGTTTGCTCCTGTGGGCCTTCTCAACCTTCAGAGGAGAAGAAAAATAATCACACACAACTTGTTTGTTTTAGTTGAAACAACTACGCAGAGAGCAATTCTTGCCTATATGTGTAACCGTGTCGTTAGGGTAATTTGCATCCTCTCCACCAAACATTAGGCTTAAAAAGTCTTAAGAATGTACGTTTTCATTAAGGCGTTATTAATGACGACAGTGTTCAACAAAACTACCATATGTATTTCATATTTGGTCGTTTTTGTTGAATTTTTAAATGTTAACTATAATTGTCTACCATTTCAAAACACAACCACATAAGCTTTTATGTTGAGTTGAAGAAAGGTTGGTAGTAGAAAGGCATCCTGTCAGTCCTACCTTGCTGTGAGTCCTTGTATAACATGAAAAACCAGAAGTGTGCAGTGGAGCAGTGATGTCATGCTTTTTTATTGCTGCTCTCTTGCAATTTCTGAGTTATACTTTTACTGTTTGGCTACCTGTCATGACCCAGGGCTGCCACATGTTACTCACACATCTGTTGCGAGAGTCAAAGAAAATGGCTGTCATCTTTTTCTTTGAGCTTGCCAACGTTTACTCGCAATGCATAATTGCTGTAACAGTGTACAAAAAATTGAACTCAAGTTGCCCATTGTACAAATCATTAGGAAATAAAGCTGACAAATCTGTGACTTCAAATCAGTGGGGTCAAAAGGATTTTAAAACACATTGCCTCTTTCATTTAGTGGAAGGTACATGTGCATTCCTTTCCATGCTGTTTTGACTTCAAGGTGTTTCTCTACATGATAAAGATGCTTTGTTCATTTTTGACTCGCTGGTATTGCTTTGTAAAGAGCTTCAAGGTTCTTTCCTGTCAAAATAACCAGCTTTTGATACTTGTTTCAAAAGCACCACAATCTAATAAGCATTCAGGTCCAATCTTTTCACACAATTTCTACTTCTGAGACTACCTTAGTCCCAGCAGGTAGTCCACAATAATATTTCCAAACTGGTAGATAATAAATAATTTGATATTTGCAAGAGCAGCTGAAAGGTTAGGATGGTTACCTCTACAGATTCTCTTTCCCTTCTTGAAGCTAGCAGTGGTTAATGCAATTTTGTGTTCTCAGTGGCAATGTGGTAGATCTGATATTGATATAGGCTTGCAGTATATTAAAACATGCCAGTGAACTCTTATGGCACAATTAAAGATCACCCAGCATTATTTTTGGAAAGTGTTGGATCATGTAAATGCAATGATTCCTTAAAAATCTAAGGTTTGTCACAATGTAAAGTGCTTTTATATTTGTATACAATATAAAGGCTAATTTGTTTATTGCATCTTCCTGCAATGCCATCATAACGGATTCTAGTATTGCGATGATAATTATCTGACAATATATCGTGCAACCTTTTATCTGAGGGCTGCCTCCTGTTTTCATATTCCTTCGCAGGCTTGGGGTTCCTGGGGCCATGTACAGTAGAGCAGGTCAGACATAGCCGTCCACACGTTCAGCTTTTATGAACTCTGTCGAAAGTAAAGAAGTAGCTTGTAAGGATCTCTGTGTTGTGCCAGACCAATATACTCAGACATGTCGTATAAACTGCGTTTGAGCATTTGCGTTGGTTGGTCCTAGCCAGTTCAGTATGTTGCCAATATGTCCCTGTGAGCGTGTACCTGCACTGTACCTCACTGTAATGTTGGCTTATTGTTAGGCATCTTTGGCACAAGTCTGCTACTCGGACATGTCGTATAAACTGCATTTGAGCATTCATGTTGGTTGGTCCTAATCAGGTTCATAAGTTGCCTAACCTACACACGCTCTCCTTGAAGCTGACAAGCTTGTTGCATCTCAAATGGTTATAGAGCTTCATGTGACCTGAACTGTCTGCTCTCCACCCGGCGGTGTTCCCTTACACGGAGCAAGCCCTCCAACAACCCTGCCCCGCCCCAGACCATTTTCCTCAGTAATTGTCGTAATGCCCTTCTTCATTTATGCTCACTTGGGTCCGAGGACGCCCCCGAAGCCAGCAACAAGTGGCCGGTTGTTGGCTAGAGGAATTCTGACCCACTGTTTACCTCCCCCTTCAGTGAGTCCGAGACTTTTCCCTGGCTGGCTGATTTATCCGTGTGCTCACATTGTTGGCATACCAGCCTAGCATTCCCCAGAAAGAGGGTTTAGCTGGGGGGGGGGGGGGGGGGGTACATGCTCTCGCTCGCTCTCTCCTTCCCTCTCTTTGCCTCCTATGCTCTTGTTCTCCCTCACTTCCTCTATAATTTTTTCCTGCTTTCTCTCCATCTCCTGCTTCCTCTCAGAACTGCCCCGCCTTCTCTCACACTTGCATGCACCAGGATGTTTCATGCTGCAGTGTCAACGCCCCGAAGGTGATGGAAGCCTCTAATTGGGAGGCACTAATTGGAGACATTACATTTTGATTTTTTTTTTTTTCTCCTCCTCCCAGCCTTCCCCCACCATTTTGCAAGTACGCGTCAATCGGGCGGGCAGGCAGACAGACATCTCAATTTTGTGTAATTTTCTGAAAGGCTATACTTTCCAATAGAGAAAGACAATGCAGGAAAAGAATGGAGAAGTGCTGTCTCCTTTGTGCCGGCTTTTACTTTCCAACGCCCGCCATCTGCGTTCACGAATAGCTAATTGGAGAGCGGAAGCTGTGTGATTTTTATTTTTTAAAAAAAGTTTTTTTACATTTTTTTTTTTTTTTTTTTATGAAAAGTGAGCAAACGATCACTGCCGTGCGGCCTGAAACCGGCCTCTCTCGAGTTGTCTTAGTCTTCCAACAATGCGTTTAAAAGACTCCTCATCACAGGAGCTAAGATTTGTTCTAGGACAGAATGTGCTGACAGCCACACTACTCAAAGTTTTGGCTGTCTTTGTTGCTGAAGGCAAGCACTTGTTGCGTAGAGGCAGTAGCCACGTTCTGTAGCTTTACTCAACTTGGCTCAGAGTGCGCATGAGGTTATGCTGTGGTTCACCTTCTCGTGGGCGATCGCCATGTCCTCTAATCCACCCCCTCTCTACGTTTGTGTTTCGACCTGATAAACCCAGATTGCGGCTAAGATGGGCGGAGACCAGATGCCTCATCTGAACCACTCTTCCCCTGTTGTTGACCCTTCGCTTTATGGGTATGGAGGGCAGAAACGCTCCCTAGATGAAGGAGGTAAGCTGACTCACGAAGTGTGTGTGTGTGTGTGTGTGTGTATATAAAAAATAAAAGGTGTCTGTGTGTCTAGCACACAACTAGATTTCTGATATACTGTGGCTAAACAAATCCATGCGAGCATACACCATACTTGTGTGTTTTTTTTTTTTATATATATATATATATATATATATATATATATATATATATATTAGACACGCACACGTCAGTATTTATGCCCATATTGTTTATATTTGTCCATGTAAATTACTGATTAAGATGTTTGGCCTTGTGCTTGCTGTTTAAGCTGTTTGCTTTGTGGCTTTATTGCTCTTGTTCAGTGTGGCTGACTTGTTCATATGCATCTTGATGCCAGTGGGCTATCAGAATTCAGAAACGCTCTCCCAGTGATCTCTGCAGTCTCTCTAATCTCAGAGGAGACTCATGCTACTAGGTGTCATGACCTGGAGAGACGTTCGTTTCAATCATGTGAAGTAGGGGTGGGCAATCGGTTAATATTATATCACGATTGATCTCGAAGACGTACACGATCTTTTCAAATTGTATAGTTTGACATTTTATATCCTACTTGTGTTTCCAAACTTCACATAAAACTTCGAAAGCCAGTAACAATGTGGGTCCCCGTTGCTTTCCCAAACCTGCAGAATGATTGCCTAACAGATGGCTATGCTGACTGGCAAATTATATCTTGTGTGTCCATCACATGGTCTCTTTCAGGTGTAACATATTTGAAAAACTGTTCAACATGAGCTGACAGCATGCCAGATGGAGTTGGTGCCAAAAGTGCTGTCAGTAGTCTGGCAGTGGTGACTATGCACAATCAGATATTTCTCAATCTAAAGTTAGCTAGATAACTTTTTTTGGGGGGGGGCGCAACCATCTGCACTTCTAGAGGTAGTTTGACAAATCTATTCAATCTCCTTAAAAGGAAGCATCCGAAAGAACATCTCGAGAGTGTTTGACTCGGGTCGGTACAACCCCACTCATCTGTATCTTGCAAGGTCCCGAGACACAAACAGCGTTATCGTTGACTGATGCGTTAGAATAGTTGAAAAAATATGATAAAAGCAGCAAGCAATGGAAAGAGGGGACAGGTAGTTAGTCTGCCTAAGTAACGACAGCGTGCTGTTTAAAGCTGTAGAGAATTTAAGGCACTGATGCGCACACTATGGTCTGTCAAATCACAAATTTATTTTCTGTTAACACCATTCCCCATATGTTTAGGGAATGATGACAGGATTGCTGCACAAATAGTGTATGGTGAATTTTGAGCTGTTTAAAAAAAATACATAGTAGAATGTAGTTTACCTTTTACTGCAATTTTTGTGCTCGAGTTCTGGAGTACTTCTATTAAATGGTTATTTATTGACTGCTAATTGCAACTTTTGTTTAATATTTAGAATAAAGCTTAACATTGGTATTAATGATCATTTTGAACACAGTATCTTTTAATGTGTTTTAAATGCTGCAAATGGATAAGTACATAAGCTGGATTGAATCTGGTTATTCTCCAACGTACGCGCACGTGGTGGTCAGTGCCGCTGGCTCCTGATGTCGTTCTCCCTGCCGTGAGCAGTGCTGCACAGGGGGAGCAGGGGTGCAGACGCCTGGGGGGTGGTCCATTCAGAGGAGGGGTGCAGCCTTGGCAGGTTCACTTCAGGAGGTTGGAGGAACCGAGGAATTACACCCCAGAGCATGAAGTCAATTAAGCCCCAGGCCACAGTAAAGCAGGGAGGGCAGGGTGTGGGGGTGTAGTCAGCCCTGGACTTCAGCACCTCTCACATGTGGCCCCAATCAGAGGTGCATTTCTTCAACTTTAAAGACGTACTGAGGGGGCAGGGAGATTAAAAAAAAAAAAACAAAAAACACTTAGATGTTCAAGAGGCACAGATGGGTGAAATAGTTTCAGAACGTGAGATGGTTCATGTCCATCGGTCTCAGAGCTAGGAGTGTGTGTGTGTGTGTGTGTGTGTGTAATATATATATGTGTGTGTGTGTATGCACACATGTATGTGTGTGTAATATATGTGTGTATGTATATGTATATATGTGTGTATATACACGCGCGCACACACACACACACGTATATAAAAAACACTCACACATTTACCAGTTTATTGTAAATTAAATATATTGTAGCTTGTTTGTTGTAGTGGTGTCTTTCCTTTGCTGAGGCACTCAACCTGTGAACTGGCCTGTGAACTTTTTTTTTGCTTGTGTAATCTCCCCCCCCCCCCCCCCCTCCCTAAAAATGCTACAAAACATGAAGTACAGAGTGAAGAAATCACTGTACAGGAGATTGCTCTGGGCATTGGCCTCTAGCCAGCAAAATTCATATTGGATGTTACGTGATTGGTCTTTCAGAATCCAATCACAGGTCATTAGATGTTGCTGATGAATGACTAAGCCATCGGTGGTCTGACCATGGCTGTTGATGTCGCAGGGGCTGACCTATCATTATCCAGTAGGGTCACTGATCAGAGATACTGAAGGAACATTGAATGAAACCTCAGCGTGCGGATGGTGACAATTAAATGTTAACCTGGAGAGACTCAGGGAACCATGGGTTATGGTGTGACCTGTGCAGTGCTGGCTAGTGTCAACAGGGACTGTTTGTACTTTGTATTTACACACACATGCTTGCTCACTCTCAGATACTTGTACACTTCAAATGAGCCATGCTGCTTAGAAGTAACCTTGTGTAGAAGCAGTGATTGGCAGATGTGTTATGTTCAGACTGTAAGCATAAAGCCATTATCATTTTTTAAACTCTTAGATAGAGCGTCGACATGGAATCATTCCTGTGTAATAAATTATGGGGCACTGTATGTTTACATACCTCAGGTTGGGCTTGTCTGAACATTTAGGGCTGGTTTGCTGATAAACCTGTTTAACTTGCAGTGTGAAATCATTAATATGCCTGCTGATGTTTAGTACAACTTCACCATGTCATTTATTCCTAGTTGGTCTAGAATATATCTGTAAACATTCAGACTGTTCAAATATCCATTTTTCCCCCCAGCATTTTCCTCTGTATAATGAAGATTCTTTAAATTCATTAGTTTTCATGTTCATGCGTTTGCTAGCTGATGAGAATAAACTTGTAGGACATGTTGGAATATTTCAAATAGTATAGGAATGTGAAATATCACAGAATGAAAAGAACAAATGAATACCTCTCTTTTACTTGGATCAGTTTTAATGCACCAGCTGTCGGGACCGAGTTAGGGACCTTACTTTACTGTCCGAGTACTAAACTGGTTTTCTTTCAGTACTTGAGTGTCGAAGGGGTTGTTCATGCAAAGTATTATTACTTGCCAATATTAATGTATTTTCATTTTAATTTCTCAGTCTGGTGTGGACATAGTTGCACTATTGTGAAACATGTTTTTTGCTTTTAGTTGAAAATGATTTAAAATCATGTTACTTGTTACAGGTTTTAAATAAAATTTGGTCATAGTCCTCAATGCCAAAGCGCTATTTCTGGACCTGCAGTATGCAATCAACCTCACTGCAATTATATTGTGATAGCTGCACTTAATTACTGTGGAAAGAAAATGTTCTGGAGAGCGAAGATGTTTGGTGGCAATTTGATCGGTTTTGAGTAGCATGCACGGGGCGAGGTTATTGCCAGTTAACTTCCAGTCTTCATTGCCTCTAGCTACCTGTGTTGTCGGAAGGTGTTCAAGATCAAAGGGCGTTGGAGCACTCAAATGCCGTCGCTGTGCCTGCTCCCATCACAGTCTGGAGCCTGAAATACACTCTTCATGCATACATAACACCAGGCTTTTATATAATTTCTTGGATTTTCCTAGGATTTTTGAAATGGCTGTGCTTTATTTAAATGCAATTAGAAATAGTTTGAACACAATTATAAAATGTTAATTTTTTTATTAATCCTCATACTGAGTAGGTTTTCTCAGAAGTAACATAACTCTTTTCCTGGGGACCCACTCAAGCGGAGATTTGCGCTTAGGGGAATCTGAGAAACGATGCATTTCTTTGCTTTGTGTCGGGTGGTTTACGGCAGCGCCTCTGTAAAAGGAGATGTCGGTGTATGGCAGCTTGTCCCTGAGCCGCCGACGCATGCGGTGTGACTTCCTGTGAGAGGGAGCACAGTCCCCTGTTGTCTGTAAGCCGCACTCCCTTGGTAGCAGATTTGAGGGAAGAATACATTGGGCAAAATCAGCCTCATTACACAGCAGCAATACAATAGCAATGTGCAGTTTTCTTTGTTATTGATATGTTGGAAAACATTTGTACCCATTTTTCTCCTTTTATTTTTCCCAAAGTAGGTACCCAGCTTGGTGCAATGGTACATCCAAGGTGAGTGCATAGCCAATCATAAATCTGCTTAAAATGAAGTCTATTTTTCTCACTCATTTCAAACGTATCAACATGCATTATATTCTCTTAATATCAGCCCTGTCCTAATGTGAAATGAGATGGCTTCTGCTGCAGGAGAGGGTCAAGCTGTGGAAAACTTCATTTTCCCTGCACAATAAAATTTCCAACATTCAGATGTTAAAGAAGGGGAAATTGCACCCTAGAATATCTTTTCAGGCGCGTGTTCTAGGAAGGCGTTGTCTAGACAAGGTGGTCAGTCAGGGACCTCCAAGATGCTCGCAGGATTTCGCTGCTTGTTTTGGTTGGTTGCTTTGTGACCTGCATGCTTCCCCAGCCAGGCCAGCTTAGGACAGTATTCGCCCTGCTGTCTTCACTAGTACAAACGGCCACGTGCACTCAGAGCAGCTTGTCAGGAGGGCAAAATGCACACGATTTGCTAATAGACTGGTGTTATGGTGTATGTCTGTGTGAGGGAGAGATTGGTTATAGTGTAGTGAATTACCACGTCAACTTTTAGAGCTTTTTTTCTCAGACGCAGATGCCTCTTGCTGAAGTTTCACCCAAAAGAACCATGTACAGTAAAAAAGCATTTTAAACATGCAGAGCCAGTGTGTAGTTATTAAAATATTTTATTGTTAATCACATAATCTTGTTTCATTGTGAATTTCTTATTTATTTTTTCCAGGGCTATAGTGACGGAGGACTTCAAAGTGCCTGACAAGATGGTGGGCTTCAGTAAGTGTGAAGCCAGAACCTGGCTTTTTGTCTTGCAAAATAGTTTTGTTTTGTTTTGTTTTGTTTTTTTGTTTTTTTTTAATTTGAAAGCATTTCAGCTTTTTTAAAAACTTAATTTCTTTTGCCAAGCAATCCTGAAAGTTCAGTGACTTGAATGTTCATTCAGTTTTGCAGTATTTTATTTCTAGAATAGGAAAATAGTTTTCAGGCTTTTATTGTTTATTATATACACAAAATTGTTCTTAATTTGTCTCCTTCATCTCATGTATTTTTAGTCATTGGAAGAGGTGGTGAGCAGATCACCAGAATCCAGCTGGAATCGGGCTGTAAGATCCAGATAGCAGCTGGTACGAGTCTCCCCCATACCCGCACCTACACACACCATCATGTTTATGTAAATCACAAACATGCATATAACCTCCCACGCTTTTTAAGATATGAAGTTATATCCTTTGGCTGCTGTTGAGGAGGGGTGGTCTTTTTGCTTTTTTTGTTTTGCGCTGTATGTTTGTGGTAAAATGTGTGTGCGCGCATGTGTTGCCCCTATAGATAGTGGAGGTATGGCTGACCGACCCTGCGCCCTGACGGGGAGTCCAGAGAGCATAGAGTAAGGCTAACTCTGTTTCCATGCAATCTCTGATGTCGCCCTGTGTGTGACCTCTCTGTACTAAACCCCACTGGTGTGTTTTACGGAACAATAAACCAATGTTTACAAGGGTCTTCTGTATGCATGCTTATGACCTTTGATGTGAAAGGTCATGGTTTTAATTTTGGATAGTTAAAGATGTAAATATCGAATATTGGATAACCCAAGTCTTTGTAGAAGGAACCATTGATCATTTTAGTACTAACAATTTGCAGATTTTTCTGGTTATGAAATGACCAGGATGATGCAATCAGATGTCTTAAACTTAATCTGGCTGGTTAGTTTATTTGTTTATGAACTAGGCACCTGAAAATGGCTGGTTTTGGGGAGCTTCTTAGGTAATTTTCTGACACTGGAATAAGTGTTATGGTTGGGTTGGATGAAGATGGCTTGAGTTTGCAATATATATGACTTGAATTGTAATTCTTCAGTAAACTAGAGAGACATTCATACCAATGGTACACCGGGGGGGGGGGGGGGGGTGTGTCTTTATTTAGTCTTTTTAAACTTGATGTTCTTACTTGCTTTTAATCTTTTCTTTTTTTAATAAATGGAAACCTTCACATTGGTTGGGTTTGATGCTGAGAGTATTTGGTGCTGTATCTGTAGTGCATTAATAGTAGTATTACTGAAGCATGTGGTAAATGGAAACCCTCCCTGTGCACATTTGCTTGGTTTGCTGTGCATGTGAACACCCTGTGCTGTTTAGCAAGTAGCCCCTTGGCCCCGCCCATCATGCCTCTGCTGCTTCTGTCCACCAGGCAGGCCAAACGGTTGCTCGGCCAGATCGTGGACCGCTGTCGGAACGGCCCCGGCTTCCACAGTGACATGG
Organism: Electrophorus electricus; assembly: GCF_041902795.1. Taxonomy (NCBI): domain Eukaryota; kingdom Metazoa; phylum Chordata; class Actinopteri; order Gymnotiformes; family Gymnotidae; genus Electrophorus; species Electrophorus electricus. Next base: position 26,340,455 of record NC_137504.1, on the reverse strand, counting down.
ACGCCAACAGCGCTGTCCAAGAGATCTTGATCCCAGCCAGCAAAGTGGGTCTGGTCATTGGCAAAGGAGGGGACACTATCAAACAGCTACAGGTGCACCCACCTCTCAAACACAGAACATATTACAATAATGCATTCAAATTTGCATGCTTGGGGTGTGAGGGATTAATCATGGTCTCTTATGCTGTTATAAACATTTGTATATAAAACAATTTTAATTTCCCCTTCATTAAAATAAAACTTAATTATTTTTCTTTCTTTTTTTTTTTATTTTTTATTTTTTTATTTTTTTTTTTACATTTGATCATGCGGAGCAAAAAATGTTTGAGTTCTGTGTAAGCAGCTTTTTAATTCTGGCCTCGCATGTGTGTCTGTTGTGTGTACTCCAGGAGAGAACAGGGGTGAAGATGATCATGATTCAGGATGGTCCCATGCCCACAGGAGCAGACAAGCCCCTCAGGATCACTGGGGACCCCTACAAAGTGCAGGTGGGGTGCCTCCATCTGCCATTACCCCCATGAAAAATTTAGACTATTTAACCCACAAGAAGGATTTGGTGGCGAGTGTTTTCTGTTGCTTCGCGGCTAAGGTGTGTGTGTGTGTGTGTGTGTGTGTGTGTGTGTGTGTGTGTGTGTGTCTTGTAGCAAGCGCGGGAGCTTGTAGTGGAGATCATTCGGGAGAAGGACCAGGGGGACTTCAGGACTGGCCGGGGTGACTTTGGCTCCAGGCTGGGTGGAAGCAGTGTGGATGTGAGTACGCATGCACACACACTTGAGAAGTCGTTAAATAGGTTTATTCCAATACCTTTTCTAAACAGCACTACTGGCCTTAGTTGGGGATGTGTGTAGCATCTTGCTTGGTCGTTTTTCTTGCCAGCCGTTTTGATGTGCCGTCTCTGAGCAGGTGGCTGTGCCGAGGTTTGCAGTGGGCATCGTCATTGGCAGAAACGGTGAGATGATCAAGAAGATCCAGAATGATGCTGGCGTGAGGATCCAGTTCAAGCCAGGTCAGTGTGTTGCTCCGAACACCAAGATGCTGTCGGGCTGGCAGTTCTGACTTTCCCTGACTAGGGCCAGGTACCAAAATCCACTACCAGTATGGCACCAGTATGACACTCTGGTATCTACTGGTATCCCTCTTAAAGGGATAGTTCAGCAAAAAATAAAACTTACCACAGATGCAATCCATCAGCCAAGACATGCCTAGAGTCCAAATTTTGCTTCTTTAGTTTAGAATAAAATCTGCTAAAGTTGCTCACACTGGAAGTCAACAGCAAGTATAATGGCCTTTGAAATTAAGTCCACGAATGTCTCTCGGCCTGCTAAAAACTCCCTATAGTGATGTTTTCATTCACTTTTATGGTTGTCATACTGCATCCTGAAACACACTGACTAGTCAGTGTGCAGTTTGAATGAGTTGAGAGAAGTTTGTGGGCATGTATGTTCAGCTGTTTTTGTTGACGACTTCCAGTGTAGCAATGTTACCAGTTTTAGTTCTAAACTAAAGAAGTAAAATTTGGTCAATAAACATGTTGAGTGACAGTATCTGGGGTAAGTAGAAAATCGCATACTCTCCCCCCCCCCCCCCACTCGTGTGTCCCATTACTAGTTCATATCACACTTGCTCTGTTTGCAGCAGAAGCCTACTGTAGTTAGTGCCTCAAACACAGTTCTAATAAACATTTGTTTATTGAATGTGGTTGATGTTCTTTTCAAAAGTACCAGTTTGGGCTCCATTTAGTTACTTTTACAACATTGCCAGTATCGTTTTAGCACCAGTCTTGGGGGGGAACCCAAACAATGCCTAGACTGGCCCTGACTGGCATCTGGAGGTGCTTTTGCTTGTCTCAATGGATGCTTGTTAATTGCAGCCTTAAACCCTATTCAGATGGGATTAAGTTTACATGGGCTCCTGGGGTAATTTCTTATTCTCCCACCCTTCGCTGTCTGGAACAGCTATGTCGGTGTTCTGGTCCGCACTCCTCTTACAGACCCAATTACCTACTGCTGCTTGCCAAACTTGGAGGTCGTGTGATGACTGTAGTCCCATGAGGATACACTTTAACTTTTTTTTTTTTTTTTCCTCTTCCCCCTTCTGTAAACTCATGGTGTGTATACCAGTGACACATCCCTCCACCAGCTTCACAAAACAACAAATGGATGCTTCTGAAGCATCTCTCGACCACTGACTTGGTGTGGGTGGTAAAACCTCGACCACACACTGCCTGGGAGAGCATCGCCAGGAGGGGAAAGCAAATTAACTCAGACAATATTATAATGGCAACTACAGGTGTACTTTATTTTCACAAATGCATAATGTGTACTTTTAGTTTTCTAAAATGAATTAATGGCTGCTTGGGTGCCATGATGTGGATGGACCATGACCACGCAAACATTTGGGTTCATGGAAGATACAACCCAAACTGTGGTGGCTTGACTTCAGGAGCTATTGTGCTGCAACATTTCTGTGCGTGTGTGCGCGCGTACAAATCCCAGTAGGCCCTGGCTGATTGTGTGTGTGTGTGTCTGTCTCTCCCCAGATGACGGAATCAGTCCGGATCGGATTGCACAGGTGATGGGTCAGCCAGACAGGTGTCAGCACGCAGTGCACCTCATCAACGAGCTGGTGCACACAGCACAGGTGCGTGTGTCCCCCTGGCGGGCAGCAGCGGGCATGTGGGAGTAGGGTTACCAGCCCGCTCAGTGGGAGGACTGGGGCCGATCATCTCTGAAGCAGCGCTCCCATCTCGGCTCTGTGCCTTTATTAGCATAATGGGTTTATTCTAATTCTAGTAGGGGTTTTTGTAGAAGGCTTATGTCTGGTGTTAGGACTATTCCATTTTGATGATGTATTTTGATTATCTGGTTTTTTTTTTTCTTTAAGGATCATTTGTTTAGAAATGCTGTTTTATGTGAAATGTCTTTTATTCTCTGTGGAATCTCCGTGCTCCCTCAGACTGAAAAGAAAAGAGTGAAATTTAGCTTTTTTTCTGTGCTGGGTTTGTGTTCTCCCCTCAGGAGCGGGATGGTTTTGGGGGTGCAGCTGGAGCTCGTGGGCGAGGCCGAGGTCGCAGCGATTGGAACATGGGCGCCCCAGGAGGAATACAAGAAGTGACCTACACGATACCAGCAGACAAGTGTGGTCTTGTGATCGGCAAAGGTAGTGCTTCCTGTGCCTCTCTTATAAGCATGGAAAGTTGGCAAATTCTTTTAATCACCACCAGTTAGTGATTAACCGCTAATTGACAGAAACATCACCCGTGGGACCCACAGTACAAAACTGTCTGTGCAACCTTCCTTTTAACCACATGCTTTGTGTTTTTGTTTCACTAGCAAACTAAACACTTGATCCATCTTTTCTAATCCACTTGACCTTTGTAATTTGCGATGGCATGCTGCTGATCAGGTTATTTTGGGCTATGAAAACCACCACCCTAGGCAGTTCTTATTGCACCAAACGTACCTTTTTTATTTCAGGATTAAATGATAACCCTTCAGGGCCCCTTTAATATGCACTGGCGTTGGATTTTAGAGAGGTAAATAATCCGACTACCTTGATGCCATCTGACCGTCGAACGAGGCCATGTAGAGGGACTGTGTGACGGAGACCCTCATCAGAAGGTTAAACGCAATGCTCTGCCAAGGAGATGGCTCTTTGGTCCAGTGGTCAGAGCTCATGTTCACCTCCCGTCAGACCTGCGTTTGAGTCCCAGGTTGGGACTGAGATATGTGAAGTGGAATTAATTACTGTATTCATTGTAAACTGACATCGGTCATGCAGGTGATCTTTAATCAGCATTCGTTTAGTTCCATAACATCATCTGTTTATTTATAGAATTAGCTTATTGAATGTTGATGCTGCTTCATTATCAGCTATCTAAGAGCTTCCAAATACATGCTTTTGCCTCCTGGTAGTGTACTTTCACATAATGCATTTGTTTGAAAATTTGTTTTTAAAATTACCCTCCCTCCCAGTCCATTATTCCAAGGAGGTCTTAATTTCCAACGTGTTAAGTTCTCCACTCTGAATTGCGTACTTCATTGTTCTGGCTAAGTGCTTCACTGGGGCGTCTTTTCACTCAGCGTTTAAGACCACCAGCAAAACTCTCTCACGCCATTTAAGACCCCCCCCTCCCCCCTTGCCGCTTTATAACTAAGCTCGTCCCATGTAAAGAGCAGGGCGCTGGCTAGTCCCAGGCTCTGCCCACCAGCTGAATGCCCAATCTCTTTCTCCCTCTCTCTGGTGCGCCTGGAGAGCTAATAATGGCTTCATTATTGCAGAAGTTCAATTTGTTTGACAATAGCTTGCTGGCTCATGTCCAGTCCATCGGCCCTGACGAGGACCCCGCACAGGCGGGGGTGGTGTCAAGAAGTGTTTTCAGTCTGGGGTCGGGCCAGGTCAAGCAAGCGTCACCCTGAAGTGAACAAACGTGTAATTGATTTTGGGGACATCCCTTCGCCCCCTTGCCCCCACCTACTCACAATAAGCTTATAAAGGCTCTTGTGACTGAGCAGAGGGCCATTTATACACCCCCACCTCTCTACCCTGTCCACCACCGTCATGCCTTCATAGAGGGGCGAAAAGAAGCAGGCTTGGGGGGGGGGGGGGGTGCTCTCATTTCTTGCTCCATTTCCACTGCTGAGATGGCAGTTCCTCCTTGACCAGATGAGGACTGCCCTGTGTTTGTCCTTTGGCGTGACTGTTGTCTTACCGTGTGTGCAACCCGCTGTCAGCCGTAGTATGAGCGGCACTCGGTGTGTTGAGATCTAATGGCAGATGCGGGTCCTCAAGCTGTTTTGCTGTGGACTGCAGTGATGTGAGCCACATCTTGAGGCGAATTATTTAAGGAACTTTCCTTCACTTTGAGAGTGAAACAGGAGTGCACATTTTGCAGTTATTTAAAAGTAAAACAGCTTGTCTCAGTTTTGGCCACTACAAAAGTTCCCAGTTGTATCCTGAGTGTCCGTGTCCTCATTAGGTGGAGAGACTATTAAGAACATCAACCAGCAGTCAGGCGCTCACGTGGAGCTCCAGAGGAACCCTCCACCCAACACCGACCCCAATGTGCGCATCTTCACCATCAGGGGTACCCCGCAGCAGATGGAGGTGGCCCGACAGCTGATTGATGAGAAGATCGGGGTAAGTGACTTGGATTCACTGACCCCTGATGATCACCTCTGCTCGTGACATTGCGGCAAACCACGCGTTATTCCTTGTGGTCCCTTTTTGTTTTTTATGATGTTTGACTAGTGTCTGTCTGAATGTGTGCAGTGGCTCAAATGCGAAGGCTTGAGTTTTTTTTTAAACTCATTGAGAAATGAATTGTGGTGCTGAACTGATGTATAGCCAAGTGTCGGTGTACCATGTTGAGTGGTTGGTGTGTGGCTGAATAAATCGGAGCTGGCATTCTTGGACACAACACTGAGGAAACAGGTTCTGCCTCAGGGGGAGGTGTGTGTGTGTGTGTGTGTGTGTGTGTGTGTGTGTGTGTGTGTGTGTGTGTGTGTGTGTGTGTGTGTGTGTGTGTGTGTGTGTGTGTGTGTGTGTGTGTGTGTGTGTGTGTGTGTGTGTGTGTGTGTGTGTGTGTGTGTGTGTGTGTGTGTGAGTAAGAGTAAGATGGTTCCCTGATTTCAAGGGAAGAACAAAAAATGACCTTAACTGTCAGGGAGGAGGGGATCAATATCTTGGTGAGTTGGATACAACCAGTTAACACATCCGAAAGCTTTGGCCTGCTGCTGGTTCTGGTTCTGGCCTTTGTTTCGAGGTGCACACCCACCATGGGGATTCCCGGAGCTGTGCATCCTGCCCTGTCATCAATCAGCCCTGCAGGGCTTAATAGCGGTGTGTGTGTGGTTAAGTGAGGGAGACCTTTCACCCCACCCAGTTCTCACTCCTCCGTTCTCTCGGCTCAGGTCTCTGGAATGGGCGGCAGCAGCAGTTTTGGGCTGAGCCCCTTCACCCAGGGCCCCGCCACTGCGCACCAGAAGTGAGTGGCCACTTTTCTGTTCATAAACCACGTTGCTTTCCTCTTTGGCTCATGATTTGGATCTGGTTTAAGGGCCGAAACTTTGTTCTGCTCAAAAATATGCTGAATGTTGTTGGTTTTTGTGTTTCCCCTGTGTCTGATAGTGGACCACAAACGTTTATGACTGGAGGTTGGGGCACCACATACCAGACATGGCAGACCCAGACACAGCAGGACCTCAGTGAGTACTCCTCTGTGCACTCCACATGCTGCTCTCCCTCTGCATCTAATGCCTTACCCCATAGCACCCATCCAGGATGCTTCCTGGCAATCTTTCCTTTTGATATTTTTCCTTTACAGTTTTACTGGTCTACTATGCCTGATCCATCTTTTATCTCGTCATTTAAAAGGCAAAATTCTGTAGTCCATCAATATGTATTAACTTTAAGGGCTGAAGAAGTGGTTATGCAATATGATTTTTGCGTTCTGTTTAATTCAGGATCTCCATGCCTTATACAAGCGTAGAAGGGATCCGAGTGTATCCAGTGTGCAGGTGTCTGTTCGTGTGAATGGCAGACGAGCAGAGGAACACCCTGTTGCTGTGCACTGTACCACTTGTTGCTCACTGTTTTATCTGTCTGGTTTCAGGTCACAGCGGGTCACAGACAGGACAGATGGATTATTCCAAGGCATGGGAGCAGTATTATAAAAAACTGGGTAAGTATTCCACTAGAGGGCGCTCTACAACGTACTCTTCTTAGTTCCAGATTTATAAATAAGAAGGGTTTAGGGTTAACTTGTAGTTTGTGATTCACTTCGGGGTTGGTCTGGAGGTGAAATTTTGACACTTGCAGCACTTCAGAGTTGCTTAATTTTATTGTTGCAATAATTTTTAGCAATTGCCTTGTTCATGTAAATGTCCTCAAATATATAATGCTGATATCCTGCACCTGTATGCCTGTGTATGCCTGTGTCTTTGTGATCAGGTCAGCAGAGCCAAGCTCAGAACACTGGTCCTGACTACAGCAAAGCATGGGAAGATTATTATAAGAAACAGAGTAAGCTTTTACTTTGCAATTACTTTGGAGCGTATGCAGTCCTAGTATGAAGTCTCGCATGGTTTATTTTCTTGCTGTCTCAGGTCAGGCTGCAGGTCCTGCATCCCAGCAGAGCTCCCCTCCAGACTACAGTGCTGCATGGGTGGAGTATTACAGACAGCAGGGAGCTTACTACGGTCAGGGCTCACAGCAGACGCAGGCTCCAGGCCTTCAGGTACGTACACACGTGCACATACACGTTTTCCTGTTGTTTGATATCAGCATTTCAATGCAGCAGAGTGGAAAGCAGAAACAATTGTTGTACTCAGTAATGTCCTACAGTGGTCTAGGAGGACCTTTTATATTTCAGGAATTGTCTGTCTTCTGTCTTGTAGGATCATTAGAGTGGATTCCCTTTAGTTGAAGATTTTTGAATGATTGAGAAGATGAAACAAACAAAACCTTTTGTAACAGAGGTTTCTAGATTTGCAACGCCTTGAAGACTTTTACTTTTTTCTTAGTGAGAAACACTAGCTGTAGAATGACTTGTACAATTTAAAACAGAAGAAAAGAAATTTCTAAATCAGGAACGTAAAATTGTTACTAAATACTTGTGTACACCATTATTTGAATGAACAATTTCCGGGAACCTTTTCGGACAACAGATGTTTTTGTTTTCTATTCTTCCTTTTTAATTCAAGTGAAATCGCCAAAAGGAACCCCGGAATTGTAACATTTCAGCAATCGCAATATAATCTATTTTTTTCTAGTTCTGTTGCAATAAAATCGTAATTATAGGCTTAGCAGTCTTGAATAACTTTTGTTGTTTTTGTCATGAAATGTTTTAAGAATGTGTGAAAAATGTTTTCTTTTCCTTTTACATAGAGCAATTTTAATTCAGTGAGAAACTGTGATGTTTTGTTACAGGAAAAATGTTTTGTTTTTTTGTTTTTTTTTTGGTTTTTTGTTTTTTACAAAATGAGTGATGTTGGCAACTGGCAGTCAATTCCTAATTTAATTCCTCTTGTTTTGTATTGTTTTTCATTGTCATTTTATTGTACTCTGGTTTAAAAAGGTGCAATATCTTATTTCATATTTGAAACAAAGATGGATTTCTTTATTTTGACAGATGTTTAACTTGTAGTTCTTAGGGGTTGGTTTTTTTTTAGGTGTTTGGAAATAATTTTTTATTACCTTGATCTGATGTGGGAATAAGGGGGTCTTGCATATTGTGAGTTTATTGCCTTTGCTATCTTGTAAAACTATGTATGTACACTCAGATACTTGACTAAATACTTTATTTAAATATATATAATTAAATCAAAGAAGTTATTTCCTTTATTGAGTCATTTTTGCAGGAAAACTGTCCCTGTTCTGTTTTCATATTGAAATTTTTTTTCAAAAGTTGTGAATGTGTAATTTGAAATTTGATGTTGCATCTTGATGTATGGACAAAAAAACGATGGTTTTATGTATGTTCTGTACCTACACCATTCAAGACTGCTAAGCCTTCAGATCCTGTCTGTGTATTAATTGTAGATTTTTATATTCTAAGTATTAAGATCAAAGTTGTCTTATTTGGTACCACCCAGCATATCCCCATTGCCCCACCAGTACACACTGTGGACTTACACGTAGTCCGATGCTAATAACTTTTTAAGTATTTTTTTTTTCTTTCTACTGTGTGATCTAATATATGTATGAATGATTGATTAGTTACGAATTGAATCTAGTATTAACTTCACTGCTTAATGAAAAGGGATATTATAATTTCAAATGTTTAATTTTAGTGGTTTTTTTTTTTTTCTTCTTGTGTACAGGTAACCGTGTATTAAAAATATCAAAAGACTACTTTTTGTGTTTTTTCTTTATTTTATCGTTTTAGTTCTTTTCTTTGGTTTTCTGTAACACATTCCCGTTTTAGATCTTCACTTGAACGCCCATATATACCCGAAACTGGACACTACCCATCTTTAACTCTTGGGAGATGACTTTATATGTGTAATGCATCGCTTTGTATCATTTGTGTTGTGTATAGAAAAATTATATTTTCTATGATACTTTATAACCTTTAACAGCTGAAATAAATGGGACGCAAGTAAGATGTAGAGTTCATTTATGTTCATTCATGTAGTCAAACAGTTATGTGAAACATTTTTTCCACGGACACGTCACGCCTGTGATCTGAAATGTACACTTACGTAATTAATGAGACTACATTCAAATTACTGTCTCGGGACTTTTGTAACGTAATTTTTCAATTACTTTCGTATACACTCCGTTTAGATCGGTGTATGGTCTAGCAGATTTGTCTTAAAGAGGAAAAGAGTGGTTTGTTGGTGTGTGTTCACGTTGGTGATACAAGAACATTAATTTGAAGCCTTATGAACTTGTCAAAGTCCAATTAAATGTTAATGCAGATCGTTCGAAAAGAAGAGAAAAAAAGTGATTGTCGTTAGTCGGGGAAGTTTATGATGGACTGGCTGATAACGTTGGTTGTAGGCGCAATAATATGTAGCCTAGTTTAACAACGGGGAAAGTAGCCATTTGTGTGTCAGTTAATATATTGCTTTACTGCATAGACTTGCGCACGGTGGTGCTCTCCTGCCTTCCGGAGCCCGTGTGTGCACATTTTAAATAGTTGTGGTTTTTTTTATTTTATGTATTCACGTGTACACATGTAGGATCTGTTGGAACTACAACGGCATTTTGTTTCTTTAAAACGTTCGCAGAAGAGCATGGTATGTCTGTGCGCTGCGTCTACGGCAAGGCGTTTCAAGTTATCTACTAGACGAATAGGGTACACCATAAACGATTTAGGTGTCTTTTAAATGTATCGCATCAGTTTCGTATACTTTTATGCAAATGCATAACTGATCTTTCTCTTGTTTTGACTTTTTTTTTTTTTTTTTTTTTTTTTTTTAACCACTGCTGGTTTAATGTTGTCGAGCACTGCCCACTTCGTTTGAAACGTCCCTGTAGACTCTGCAACGCAGGGTGTGTAATTTTCTGACGTCTCTGGGCATTGTCATTGAAAATATTTACACGCAACAGGGGGCTTCTCTGCCAGGGAAGCAACCCTTGCTGCCCCCGTCTCTGTCCCCCGTCGGCCATCTGCAGCTGTTCCCAAATTCAGGCCTTGATTTTCGTCCTCCTCTCTTTTAATGTTACGCCCCTGCGCGAGGTGTGCGCACGCCTGTGAAATAAATCCACGGAGAATTCCGCGTGCCTCATTTGTTTTAATCACGTTTAAGGAGTGGATGAAAGGACCACCTTACAGAGCCAAGGAAGATATCGGGTACCTCGTATATAAGTTCCTGCGTTTTCTGCTTAAACTTTAGTCACATCACTAAGCAAAATATCCCCACAAAAATGGAGATTACAGATTCTATAACGTACTATAAACGATGCAAGATAAAATATATTTCTATAATTTTGTTCTATTAGAATTTTAAAACGTTTGAAGTGTAGTTCCTTTTCTCTAACTGGTCTCCCGTTGCGATAAGCAGGTGTTCTATCCCGTCTTTGCGAGCTCTTGGTGGGAGACGTTGGAGCCTCTCTTACCTAACCCACAGATAAGCCGGTCCATTGCCGCATCTTCCACGCTGTGACACACCTTAATCTCTTTTTAATGGCAAAAAAATGCTCTCCCAAAGGATGGTGCTCCATCTCTGCTCCTAGACACAAAATGGTAATGACTGGCCACTTGCAAAATTATACAGTCTATATGGTAACTATTGCAAAATCTCTCTCTCTCTCTCTTTCACACACACGCACGCCTATATAAATGTCAGTGAAGATTATACACTAATTTCGTTAATTATTACTGGGTTCATTGTTTTTTGTTTTTTTTTCTTTTTAGATTAATGTTTTATTTGCAGTTAATTGTCGATCAGTTTTTTAGTTGTACCAATTGTACACTGAGTGCTAATAGGAAAGGATTCGCTTGTTGCTCGCCAGTTAAATACAATTGCTTATATGGCTTTCCATCATACATTAACGCTGCGTGGACAAACAGCAACAAACTCTTGTTGCTGACTACGAAGACAACTTGTCCATTAATATAAAAACATATTGTATCAGACAATTTGAACAGGTTGGATTATTTTAAAGTGTACGCGTAGAGGTAAAAACTCCGCTTAAATGTTGAATACATGTTGAACATAACCATCTTTGGCGTATTTTATACTCACCTTAAAGTGTATTAGTCAACACGTAGATTCCAACTAAAGGGAAATCTAGGATCGTGTTTTATCTATGGAGAAATAGCTTCGGACACTAACTTGTCAACGTTCGGATCGTCCTCTCATTATTCACATGCAAGGGCACATGGATGTCAAACAGTCTTCAAAAACACAATGCACGATTGATTTAAGCCACTTTTCGTTCACGCGAATTTGTGGCAGGGTCGGGATAAAATAACGACATTCTTCCCGCTAGAGCGAAGTGGGGAAAGTCCCATTTAAAACAGGGGAACAGAGAGAATCGCATCTGCGAAGAAAATCTGAACGCATATACAGCTGAACAGTTACACAATGTGAGTGCCTCACATGAGCCTCTATGAATATTAATCCCCTTACCTCGAGAGGACAGAGAAGGCGCACATCATAGCGTTCGTCACAGCAGCTTTGCGGCGAACCGACGAGAACAATGCCATACAGCACACTGCTCTCTTTAGGCTATCGATATAACTGCAAACACGAAACAATTACCCTGTACGCCCAGTGCTAAATTCATGAGGAAACACGTGCAAGAGGCTCTCAGGACGTCTTAAAGTTATAACATCACAGAAGATAACGAAGTGCCCGAAAGAATCTTCCCGCCTGTACCTGAGGTGCGAATCGGTCGTTGTATTATGTCGTTGTATGTCAGTATATTTGTGTTATAAAGTAGAACGAGCAGCTCCGTAATGTGCCGATCCCGCAAGTTTGTCACGTTTCTGGAAACCAACACAGCCTCTCAAATGTCCAGAGCAGCTTAAGAGGAGCTTATATGTAAAAAATACAATAAAAAAGCCTCACATGAACGACTAAGGAAATAGATTCTGGACTTTTTATTTCATTAACATAAATGACTGTTCTTAAAAAAAATATATCAAAGAGCAGTTTTTATCTCCCTTTAGAATATGTGTGCCACATTTAGCGAAACAAGTTCAACTTGTAAACAAAAAGGTGTCATATACAGGTGGCAAGTTCCTCTCTGGATATGTCTGTGAGACCACGGGTACTTCATGGATAATTACTCCCTCTCTCTCTCACTCTGTCTCTGTCTCTCACTCACTCTCTGAACACACACACACACACACACGCGCGCGCGCGCGCGCGCGCACATCTTTGGATTGCGCGCTTCAAGTGGGGGTGGCCCCAACATAAAGACTTTTTCTTTCAAAGGGAGCAAGTCTATAGAGGGACGGGAGTGCCATTAATAACTAATTAGAAAAGGGTCAGACCCGCGACATATAAGTGCACCCTGGTTTGAGAACGGAACATTTTCGATCTGGGCGTCCTGTGAGAAGGAATACCTTTTTTTCTGACATCCCACGCCGCTGACCGGTCTTCACAGTCCTTCGAGCGCTGTCGCTCCGCAGACGCGAACCCACCGTCATGGGATCTGTGTTACCCGCAGAAGCGCTGATGATGAAATCGAGATTCAAGTCTCAAAGTCACTCCTTGTGTGAAATCATCACATCAGATATTCTGCACAGTTTTCTGTATGGAAGATGGAGAAACGCGCTCGGCGACCATTCGTCGGAAGACAAGCACATCCACAGCAGTGTCAGTCCGAAAACCGCGTTTACCGCTGAGGTCCTGGCTCAGTCTTTCGCTGGAGGTAAGCTGGCATTCTGTATCGCTATTTCAGCTGTGTTCTTTCATGCAGTTTTACCATAAGTGCACTTAAAGATGTAGCCTAAAGTACTAGCGATTTCTCGGTTTCGAGTTCAGTTTCAACGCAACCACGCAAAAATGTAAAAGTTTATATAAAACATTCAAAGCGTTACAGATAGTTCTGATGACAGTGTTTTGTTTCGTATGTACACAGATATTTCTATACAATTGAAATATCTGCATTAATTGTTTATCCATAAATATACAAATTATTCAACAGACTTCAAGATAAATTGATTAATAGACGATGCCTTTTGTTTTGGTGTGTTTTTTGCCTGTTTGAAGTATCTTCCAACGGCACATTATTATTTTATTGCTCAATAAAATAATTGAACAAGACAAAACAACGAAAAATGGTAATATCCACGGGATTACCTCTGCCTGGGGTCAACACAGCGCATTACCCGCTCAACTGCAGTGTCTCGCTAAAGGGCATAAAATAGCTCTGCGCTTTAGTTATTCTGCGCGCAAAGTAAAGCTCCGCGAAGTCTCACCTACTACGGGCCCCGCTGTCAGAGGTAATGAACAGAGAAAGAGAGAATTTACTCTCACCCACTGTTCTAAATTTCTTCCCAAGGTCCCGGTGACTTTCCCATTACTGTTCTCCCGGTTTTCCCCATTTTGTTTCCATTCTTTGCAACCATTTAGCGCCTTAACCCGTTTGGTGCTCCCAGACCCTGCATTTAGAGACTTGTTAGGCGTGTAACTGTTGGTGACTAAAGAAGAAGGGTATTAAATTCATTTGGTTAACTTTGTGCTTGACCTGAGAAAGCTTCCAGTTAAACCGAGGCGAGAGAAAAGTTCCTTTTCTTTGAGATGTCCCGGGTTTTATCTCGCATTCATCAATCTCTGGACAGTCTCTTTTCCTCTTTTGACAGCTATTGGGCTCTTGGGCTTTTCTTTTTCTCTCTTCTGAAAAGATCGCTGTTACTCCAATAATGCACCGTGAAGGCTAATTCTACTGCCATTCACACCATGTCAGCCATCTAATCGCCTTTCCATCTTTTTTTTTGTTTGTGGAATTCCTGGGTCCTTTAAACAAGCTCTCGTTTCATTCAGAGCAAATTTATTGCTACAAAGTTCTTAAAAGGATAATGAATTTGGAATTAGCCGTTCCTTTCCAGTTGAAAGTAATGAATATCGTCAGGAAGCATAACAAATTGTTGGAGCTCGAGTAATAGAGGACCATTTAACCTCTTTCAGCCAGTCTTTTCGTCGTCACGAATAAAAATTCTTTGGCTGTTACATTAAAGAAAGGCAAGTGTCATTCTTTAAGCTCTTGAACGAATCTGAGCTCGTTTTCTGAAGAATTTCCCTCCCCATATTTAGCGGCATTTTATCCGTTTAATTGAATTAACCATGGGTAAATACCTGCATGTAGTATTTCGTGACTAAAATTATAATGAGAACAATGAATTTTAAATGTCTGTAAAACATTTTATTATATTGTTTCTAATTAGGATTAGAATAATATGAATGTCAAACAAAATTATATGAATGTAAAAAACTGTTTTTATCCACTCCTTTTGTCTTTATTGCCGCAATTTGTACTAAAATGTAACCTATACGCCAATGTCGGTGAAGTAAAATGACATGAAACAATGTTGTATATTAAATTGTGCAAGCTTAATAATCGATCTAGGCTATCATATCACCACTAAATATATGTTAATGCTGTAATATAATATAACATAATATTATATAATATAATAATATATGTTTACGGCCCGGTCACCATGGTCTTTGTCTTTTCAGAGGTCCAGAAGTTGTCTAGTTTGGTCTTGCCCAGTGAGGTCATCATCGCGCAGAGCTCCATTCCCGGGGAGGGACTGGGGATTTTTTCCAAAACGTGGATTAAAGCCAGTACCGAGATGGGCCCGTTCACCGGCCGGGTGATCTCACCCGAGAACGTAGACCTGCTGAAGAACAACAACCTTATGTGGGAGGTGCATCACCTCATAAAGCGCGTTCACGAATACACTGATTTCACGTCAAAAAGGCAGACGCCCGACACTCTATTGTGACAGTAACCCGGATTTGCGCGTCCTCGCAGGTGTTCAACGAGGACGGCACCGTGCGCTGCTTTATTGACGCGAGTCAGGAAGACCACCGTAGCTGGATGACCTACATCAAATGCGCGCGCAACGAGCAGGAGCAGAACCTGGAAGTGGTGCAGATCGGTGGCAGCATCTTCTACAAGGCCATGGAGGTTTGGGTCTTACGTCTTTATCTTCTACAAGGCTAGGGAGGTTTGGGTCTTACGTCTTTGTCCTCTGTGGCTAGGCCCGCTATACTTGGCAAAAATACATTTCTACCTTTGCTTTACGCAGTGTCATTTACACTAATTTCAAATCAGCAATCATTATCAGCCTTATGCTGAATGCTTGGTTCTATCTTTGAGACGAAGGAACCGGACACGAGACATTATTTTGCATTATTTTAGTCCACTAATTATAGTTTGTAACTCCTGTTTTTGTTTAGACCATTCCTCCTGAACATGAGTTGCTTGTTTGGTATGGGAATTCCCACAACACTTTCCTGGGTATTCCTGGTGTTCCAGGCATTGAGGATGAGCATCAGAAAAAGAACAGGAATGGTAAGTTTCATGAGAGAGTGTGTGCGTGTGTGTATGTATGTGAGAGAGAGAGAAGAGATGGTGAGGAGTGTGTTTTCGTTTGTTTGTTGAAGTGTGTTTGTGAGTGTATGTGGGAGTGCTAAATACTCACTTCTGCGTGCACTGAGCTGATAACAGTCATTAGCCTCAGAGCATTGATTACATAATTAGTCCGCGCTTTTGCTGACATTGTACATTCTTATATTGGAATTAGCAGGCCCTCTACTGGTGTTTGGAGGCATAACGTTTGGATTCCCGGTCCCTCTCCCTTAAATGGAATCTCGACTCAGAAATCAATGTATTTTTACACAGGATAAGATGTAAAAAAATCTTATGCAAAACCATTAGAGCTACACATAGGGCCGTGCATACTCTCTTCATTCCAGTAACCACAACATCATGACACCGGTGTTTCGTTGAAGTGAGCCCACGACACTCCAGAAGGCTCAACACTGAGGTCTGGCGTCCTAGCCTCACCCCCGTTCAAGCTAACACGCCTAACAGATTCAACAGAATGGTCAATTGTATTTATATTCCGGTGTAGCCAAGCCTAAATGCATCCCAAATGTAATTCACGCAGATATAACATCCATTCAACATAATGTAACCCATGTAACAATGCAATAATTTAACCTAACAGTACCTAAAATTATTGCATAAAATGTAATAATATAGCCCATAAATGTTTCATTTCAACACGTCATCCACTTTTTACATTCTTTAGACACAGGGCACAGTGACAAACGTTTCTGACTCCAAGCCTCTTGCGCTTCACAGATGACGCCCATTCATGTGACAGCAGCGGTTCAACGTCACTTTCCTCGTCTTCTTCCTGCGCGGGCAGCCGCATGCGCTGCGTCATCTGCCACCGCGGTTTCAACTCGCGCAGCAACCTGCGCTCGCACATGCGCATCCACACGCTGGACAAGCCGTTCGTCTGCCGCTTCTGTAACCGCCGCTTCAGTCAGTCGTCCACGCTTCGCAACCACGTGCGCCTGCACACCGGCGAACGTCCCTACAAGTGCCACGTGTGCCAGAGCGCATACTCGCAGCTGGCGGGACTGCGCGCGCACCAAAAGAGCGCCAGGCACCGGCCGGCGGGCGCCGTCCTCGAGGCTGGACAGCCCTCGCCACCCCCTCCGCAGATGTCCGCGATGGCCTCCATGTCCCAGCCGGTGCCGCTGGTCCATCACATAGCCACCATGGTGCTCTGAACAGTGCACGTGGTGCAAGAGACAGTGGGCTGGACGCACGAACAACGTTGCACTTTAATTCTTCACCAAATGTGACGCGTTATGAGTCAATACATTCAATAACTGAGAGGTGACCGGAGAGCCACCCGACAGTATGTTCTACTAACGACCAGTATCCGACATGTATCAAGTTATAATAAAATGAATGAATGTTCATTTCCATTAGACTTTTTCGTTGTTACTAGGACGTGAGTCGCAGAAAATGAGACGACCACAGTGAAGGGTCTCGGCTGTTTTCTAGAAACAAGGAGTAAAAACAGTCAATGACCTTCCAATCACTGTGGACTGAACACGAAGCACTGCATACTCCAAAAATGTCACTAGATGCCTTAAAATGGAGCCTAGGAATTATTACGATAGTATACACGTTCACGCATTTGTCTGTCATTTCTAGCCTTATAATGATTACTGTCCACTGTGAACAGGTTTTCTTTAGAAAATATAAATTATAATGACAAAAATAATTAGCGGTTAACAAAATTAAACTTACGTTCATACTTGGATGTGGTAGGTTTGAAAGAAATATTAAGATAATAAAATCAGTGTCGATCATGTGAATTGATGAGAATACGTCCTATTCACGATGTACTAAAAGACTGACAGTTTATTACCTGACCGAAGCCTCATTATGCCACATAACATGAAATAATAACATCACTTTATCTCTGTGTCTGCTGTAAATATATGTTTGTATATTTCCTTTATTGTTAATAAAAGTCAGTGAGCCTACTTTACAGGCATGCTTTGCATCTATTTAATTTATTAGCAATTTTAGGAAAATTTGAATTTCATCATTTTCTAAGAGCTTCATAAATTATCCATATGTTGTCTTTTATCAAACCAATTTATGCATAAGGTGCTTGGACTGTTAAACCAATATCCCTATTTTTAAAAAAGCACTCGAGCCTTTTAATATATTACATTGCGGTGTCTTCTGCTGACTTGCCAGACTGGCAAGTTTCACTGCAGATACATTTCTTGTACACTAGAGGGAACCCGAAGCTTAAAACTTGCTGCGAGGTGAGCCAACATAATCACCTTTCATCGTCATATTTCCTCAAAAAAAAAAAAAACCCCATCAATTTAGATTACTAAAGTTCGTTTAGCCGTTGACGAGAAAAGTCATTAGCTAACTCGTTATCTAAATGCATTAGTGTAAGACCATTACGTTTGCTCGTACTTCTCGCTCCACAATATAGTTTGATAAAAGTGGCTTATCTATTTATCAGTGGCGGGTTTGCCAGCCCTGTCCGCGTGGACCGCTCTGGTCCATGATCCGATCCACATTTTGACTCCATCACGACTCTGAGCATTAACACGCACATTCACGAAGTCCGAATACTGGCATCAGTCACCAAGGGGCTTGTTGCATAGTGTATCGAATCTGATCCTTTACTTACTTTTTATTTTGCTTTATCCATCTATCTATTGAATGAGCTTAATTCTCCTCCGATGTACCATATGCACTCTTCACAATAGAGTGGCTGCAGTGAGTGATGTGCAACCGACAAATATAATTTTGTTTCTGTCCTCTGCGTTGTTGATTCCAGAGGCTAAAAGCTTAAACAGTAATAACTGCAAGATTAGATGAAAGGAAAATGACAAAAACAAATCAGAATGCTTTTGTAGCGCTGTTTAGATGAAGGCTGTTGTGTTCGGTATAATTCTTGAGCTTTGGAGATAATCTTGCTTTGTGAGGCTGGTGGAATTTGTACACATCTGGAAAATGTGTTTTATTATCCTGTTTACTGGAGCTGCAACACATTTAGTGATCTGTTTAGAACCTAAAGGTCAGGTCATGTTGACCCCTTGCAAAAGGCTGATGGAAGTTTCCGTGAGCGTGCCGATGAAGCTTTGTCTCTGACAATGCTGTGGAGGACTGGAACGAAGGTTTTATGGCAAGGCCTCGACCCACTTCTTATGATTGGATTTTCTGGGATGTGTGTTTGAATGCTATGGTTTCACAATCTGGAACCCTTTAGATTCTCACTGACTCATTTGTGACCCTGACCCACATGAGATATTGCAAGTTTGCATATAACATTGCTAATGTGAACAATCTATCATGCATTTCTCTCCCTCTCTCTCTCTCAGTGGGAGGTTTGAGTTGGGTTCATTTGCTGGATTTCACCTGGTGTCCATGAGCTTTGCCCCTTTTTGCTTTTCGGACTGCAGGAAAATCTTTCTTGCTCAGATCAGATATGCAAAAGAATTAAGGCAAAATGAAAAAGTTCTCAGTTACCATGTTAGTTAAGAGAGAGAGAGAGAGAGAGTGGCAGTGAATGAGTGAGTGAGTGAGTGAGTGTGTGTGTCTGCACATGTTTTCTTTCAAAAGTGGAAACAGAAATAAAAAGAGCCCAACAGCAGTGTGTGAGTCAGAGATGTCATTGAAGGTAAAGAACAAATGTTCTTTCTTTTTGTAAACATTCCCCACACAAAGTGACCCTCGGCCTGTGTCTGTATGTCTGGCTGTGTCTGTATCTCCTGCTGAATTTATACATTCACATCTTTCTTGTTGGTTTGAAACTCTTTGCTCGAAGTGTATGTATTTTAAGATACTGTGTCCTGGCTCAATTGAGGTTTCATTGCTAATTCACAGCTTTAATTTGATGACTTAGACCACATATGCTATTTATATAGTTAAATATTTTTATTGATTTATATCAGACGAGCACTTGTACACAAGAAATGTATTTTTAGCAGGCTTCTTTTATAAGCAAACTCCCCATGGGATCAAAAGTTCTGTCTGTCTGCTGATTTATTGACTGGTGTGTCATTTGTAATCATGAAACTTTTTTGTTGTTGTTGTTTTTTTTTTTATACCTTTAGCAAAAGAAAGGACACACACAAACACACAGCCATTCAACTTCTGGCACATCATGTCTTGCCCTTTAGCTGTCTCAAATTGTTTGTGCTTTCTTGTTGTGGTCTGACACTGATTGTCAATCATCTTTTAATGTAAATGTGCTATTCTGTATATGCTAAGTAGTGATAATTCAGGCAGAGGTTTGATTAATTCAACCTGTCCCTAATTAACATGCTTTAAACATCAGTCTGATTGTCACGTTGTCAGGTCAAATGCATAATGAAATGATAAAATGGTCACAAATAATTTTAATTTTATTATGAATGTGAACCTTCCAATGAAACCCCTGACAAGACCCAAACTATCACTACCATGCATATTTATTGGGTATTTGGACACCATTCATGAATATTGAGATCAATTAGAATGGACTTTGCTGTCGTTTGTGTGAATAATTTATGATGTTTCTGCATATTATTTTAGCATGCACCCCCCCTCCACTCACTCATGCATGCGCATCCCCCCACACACTCACACCCCCTCCTCCCCACTCCCACACAGGTGCACACACACACACACACACACACACACACACACACATGCATGTTTTAACTTTAATGCAATTGTACCTTTGCACATTTTAGACTCCTCACTGCTGAAACAGCATGAATGTCTGGGGCGTGGCTGGAACAACATTTCGTCTCAGTTGCAACTGTCTGGTAGATTTTTAAAAAGTCCCAATACACTGGTGAGCTTAACAATGGTAGTAAATGAACAAAGAAAATTAGCTGAACAGATCAGACAAACAGAAGCATCATAACTGTTCATTTACTACCAGATACAGTATCTCAGATCATGAGAAGAGCCTGAAACATAGTACTAAAGTAGCTATGAAGTGTTTTCAGGTTAAAAGGTATAAAGTCCCTCTAAGCTTAGTCGTTCCAAATCGACCTTGAGCATGAGAGAGGCTTTTAACCTATTATTATTATTATTATTATTATTATTATTAACATCCTGCGTTACAGGGCTGTGGAAGACTATTACTAGAGATGTTCGGTATGGTGAACGTCAGCGCCCCCTGTCGGTCAAAATATGCAAAAAAAACCTCGCATGAAAGCCCGCAGTCTTCACTTTAGCCTCATTGTTTTATTTCCAAATTCAGTGTGGTTGGAGTTCGATAGAATAAATAATGAAACTCGTTTCCCTGTTCCGCTAGGCACAGACCGCGCTGCAGTTCGGTGTTAGTGACAATAACACAATTGCTATATATCCACTTGCTTTTCTGCATATCTTTTCGCCAGGTTTCAGCCACTCAGTCGACCTTGGAATTTTTTTAATTGCTAAAAATGTAAAATAGATCAAAATGTGAGTAAAATAGTGTAAAAGTTATCAAAACACGAGTATATAATGATTACACGGGGCAACAGGTGGCGAGAAATTATATTCCCTTTTATCGTGACGAACTGTTCTCATTCATTTTTTTTTAATTGCTGGCGTTCGCGCTCCAGTTAAACAGGACGAGGTGATGACGTAGAAAAAAAAATCCCATTCGTTGTCGATGATGACTGGAATAAATAGCACAAGCTCTGAAGCTCTGAACACGAACAAGACGGAGACGCGGGGAGAGTTTAGCCGTCAGCAGTCCGCAACACTAAAGGCGCAATGACCTTGTCCACGCTGTCCGTGCTGTGCGCGCTTGGGTTACTCGGGCTCTCTCCCGCGTGCTACATTCAGAACTGTCCGAGAGGCGGAAAGCGCTCGTTCCCGGATGCCGTCCCCAGGCAGGTAGGCGACTTGCACTTCACTTTAACTTTTACACTATCTATGCGTGCTAATTGAAACTGGGGTTTTGCGGCGCTTTTCGCGGAGTTTTAGCCTGGAGTTCACACAGATCGGTGCCATATTGCGCATCAATCTTCTCTCGTGATTGAGGCTTTGGAAAGCGTGGTTATGATATTAAGTGTATTGTATAAGACAAGCCATGTAAACAATGCAAAGACTTTCACGATGAAAAAGATCAAAAACTTATCCTGTGCATAACCTTATGCGCTAATTAAGCGTTTAAACATCCGGTATATGTCATATGTACATTTTGCAAATGATTGTATTTATGTTCAACCTTTCAACCCTATAAAAACGTGTGTTAAGCAAATACCGATGATCTGTCTTCAGTGTTTAGCGTGTGGCCCCGCAGATAAAGGCCAGTGCTTTGGCCCTAGTATCTGCTGCGGAGAGGGCATAGGCTGTCTCGTGGGTTCTCCGGCGAGTGCGCGCTGTGTGGAGGAAGACTATCTTCCTTCTCCTTGCGAGTCTCGAGGAAAAGCGTGCGGAGCCGAGGAAGGTCGTTGCGCCGCGCCAGGTGTTTGCTGCCACGCAGGTGACATTATGCTCCTGCTCATTTGTGATAAAAAAAAGCCCATGCATTTATCTTTATGTGTACAATACCAACCTACGTTTGTAGTACTATGACATCCAGGTTTTACGCACCAGTAGTTCTCATCATCGAACTTGAGATTAAAAAGTTAATTTCATTTCACGCTGAAAAGATGATTGTGTATATTTAGATGGCTGTACGCTGGACCCAGACTGCATGGAAGAGAATAAACGAGAAGATGATGAGGAGCAGAACAGAGGCTTAACGGGACCATCACGAGAACTGCTTTTGCGCATGCTCAATTTCAACAGGGCACGGAGCCCTTACTGACCACCTCCAAGTTTCTAGGGAAAATTTATAGTGCCTTGTTCTAGTTTACTCGAACACAGACGCTAACAGGTCCGCAGATTAGACAAACGAAGATGGCACTGACATGCTAAACAATATCGAAGATACATATGAGGTCTATTTGAACACAAAATCTCTTGTACATAAACTTTGTGCCTTTATGGGTGAAGAATGTTCTAGCTGTATTAACTTTCACTATATGCCACAATACCCGGTGTTGCAGTATGTTGTCATCTTAAAAACCTTGTATTGAAATATGCATTATACAATTAAAGTGTATTGCGAATAAAAACACTCTAGCACTGATAGCTTTTGTGATGCTCCTGTGGTTTCTCACGTTTCAGCTTGTGTAATTAAATAGAAATCAGACACGGAAAAAAAGCATTTTGCAAAGTAAAGTACAGGGAACCTTTCTTTCATTGTTTATGATTAAATGACTTTATACAATTTCAGATCTGCCATAAGAGCAGGAAATACTTACATTTCATCAATCTGGTGGCTGTTTTTCCAAGGTCAACAGCTGACTTTTTGAATCAACAGAATGGAACTTCCGTTGTCTCTTTATTCAAAATGCCCACATGCAAAAATAAAACTTCACAAAACAAAACAGTAACACAGACATCTGTATAATCTTTGAGGAATTATGTTTTTCATGAATAAGTAATTTCTAATGCAAAACCCCTACACAAATGAGATCACTTTCAACTCTCATGTCAAACTAACATACCCAGCAAAATTGACATAAGAAACCAAACATCAACATAGTGTTCATTTGACTGTGCATGCCATCATAGACAGCAAAAGAACATTTGCACAGCAAGTAAAGTAGTGCACATAAAAAAAAAAGGTGCTGAACTAGAGAAGACACCAACAGTGTTTTGTACAGGAGTGACTGGCTGATCAACTATTTTTCACTCTAGAATAATTCTGCCTGCTGAATTAAAAATATGGGAAAAAGGGAATGTTGGTCACTTTATGTTGGTCTACGATACTCTGATTTGCTAAAAAGCATGAAGTCACCGTCCAAGGTAGCGATGCCGACATCTTTCTTCAAAGCTGGGAGGAGAAACAATACCAGCGTCAGACTAATTCACCATAACCTTCAACTGTCCTGTAAACAGAGGTACCTTCATAAGTCGAGTCTTTGTGAAGCACTTCAAGCGTTCACGTTTTGGTAGTGAACATGGGTGTCATGTGGGTACCTCGTGCTGCTCTTTGGAGATGCGACCCCAGAGCTGCACAAGCTGTGCTCCGGCCTGGGGCTCCAGCTCCTGCACAGTACAGAGGAACAGCAAGTCAGGCTCTTACCCTGGGTTTCTAGCATGGGGTGCCTCAAAACAGACTAAACATTATCGTTGCATCGTAAAAGGAACTTAATTGAGTCATTTTAACTGAAACGAACTAGAATGCCAGTAATCAAAGGGGTAATTAAACATGTTTGGCCATTCTATTCAGTATGGTATAGTAGGAGAAATGTCTCATCAGTGATCGTGTATAAATCTAATTCCTTTTTTGACCCAGGATACACTTTAGCTTTTGTGAGAAAACGTACATTCCCCTGCGAATGTTAATGGGTTCATCCAGTGAACAATCCTGACAGTTTCATCATATTAATTCCTTTGCCTTTTCCTGTAAATTGAATAAGCTCCAAGTTCATGAGTAATGACGTGGAATGCTGCATTGTTCCCACTTCCTGCAGGACAAAGAACAGCAGCCCAGAACAGCAGGCCAAAGCCTGCAGTAAGAAAAACCTCAGGATGCACAGAGCGACAAGTGGATAGAGTCTTCGTGTACACAGCACTTCTTTGCAGAAATCAGAGCCCCAGAAATAGCTCAGCCCTGAAAACACATCGGAAAGATGCTGGAGTTCAAAGCTACACAACGGCCACAACAATGAACTTCAAGAGACTCGCCCTTACATGCCCTGGTCTACAGTCACGTGCGCGTGCGAAGGCCTCCATTCGCCGAGGTCGCAGGATGGCCTCGTGCTCAGCTGGGCTTTAAGATCTGCCTGTGCCTTCAGAAGGCATGTGAATGGTTTACTGCTGAGCATCAGCAATGACACACACGCACAGCATACGTACAAGACCGTTGTATGGATCACAATGCTGCCAGTGAAACATCAGTGAGCTTCCTACATGGAAACCAACCAATGCCAGCTGTCCTCATCTGCAGACCTTCTGAGCTCTACATCATGCATACCATTATTATAGCTTCTGTGACGCATTATAACAAGGCCACTAGGCAAACAACGATTTGCTGGACCATTACTGACTGCACAGCCAGTGTGAGGGGTTTGGATCAAGACCTGATCAACAGATACACACAAAAATTTTCAAATTTACAGATCTTAATAGAGCAGATTTAATAATTTAAAACACACACACACACACACACACACACACACACACACACACACACACACACACACACACACACACACACACACACACACAGAAAGAAAGAGAACTGATGTGGGCTCGGCAGACAATCACTAAATCTGGTCAGGTCTTATGTCAGCATTTGTACATTGCTGGAAGAGTATAACTGATCCTAGACCAGCACACATCAGCCACTGTCTATATATCCTGCTCATGCATAAGCCCACCTGTCCATCTCGGCTGATCTGAACTCTCTTGTTGTCATTCCAGGGGTTGAGTACTTGGTGGGTCAGCGGGAAGGGGAGGTTGTCTTTCCGGATCCACTCCACATTGAAGACCCCTCCCAGCCCCGAGGAACCCCAGTCCAGACACTGCTCTGGGCTGATCTCAGAGCTCATCCTAGCATAGCCCTGAATGAGAGGCAGGAGGAAGGAGGGATGGGAAACATAGGAAGAGAGAAAAATGATGGAGGGAGTGAATGATTGACAGAGAGAGAAATTCACCCAAATCTGCAAACATGTAGCTTGGAAATACAAAAACCACCCAGAAGTTGTTCAAATTGAGTAATACTGTGACAACTGGCATCTACCCAGAGTCCTTGGGCCCACCTGGAAGTGTCCAGAACCCTGCACGGAGAAGATGAGGAAGACCGCGTCGCTTTCCCGGAACGCCCGGTTCAGCTTGGGCTCGTTGCTGGGCGTGGTGGACCAGATGCCCCTCTGCTGAGACAGCTCGATGTTCCTCAGGTTACTGCTCTTCATGATGAAGTAACGCACCGGCACAGCAGACCGAGGCAACAGCAACTTGGAGCACTAGGGCGCAACAAATGTTACGGGATTATAATTGGCACAGTTAATCCAAAACATAACACAGGTTCTCAAAATTTCACTTTTCTTCCTAATTATGTCAAAATTAGAAAGATAAATGTGGTTAACAAAGGCTCAAAATTGCAGTGAAATACAGTTTCCAGAAAAACAGGACGTTCGGTCAGAGAGCTTTCATCACCTGTGCAAACACAGTGCTTCTGAATTTCTAGGAGAAGCAACTAGTTTATATGAAAAAAACGTATATGGTTAAAACATTTATTCCATGGGATTCCAAAGCTCAGAGAGTGTAGATCAGTTCTTTTTCTCTAAATTTCTGAACCTCATTGCTACCAAAACAACAAATGGCAATGCAAACAGATAAGACCCTCAAAATGTCTCATCTCTGGAAACAACAAATACTTAATGGTGTTCTAACAAAGCATCAGTAAGCCTTCTCTCAGTTTCTCCAATTTAATGCCGATTACATGTTTTGCAAGTAATACAGTAGGCTCCCGGAGTAATACATGAGGATGATCGTTCTTTTCATGCCATTTCTTTTAGTGTCTGTGTTGATAAATTTACAGGAAGCACATCTACATTGGTTCTACAGTACCGCAGTAACATGTATGATGTTTTTGTCTCAACTCTAGATTAGTGGAAGATCCTTAAAAATTTACATGGCCTCTGCATCATCCTGGAGGATTCTGAAGTGTTTAAGTGTACACACACACACACACACACACACACATATTCATTCTATCTTCCTGCATTCAGAAGAAATGTAGCTAATGTGTGTATTGGTTTAATCGCTGCACAAGATGAAGCCCACCCCAGCTGAAGGAGAGGTGAAATCGAAAGCTCCTCGCTCTGAGGTGGAGGAGGGACTAGCAGAGAGGTTCAGACTGAGGTTGTCCAGCTTCCCACACACACGGTCATCTGCAGAGCGCTTGGAGTGGAAACCGCTCTTATCCCTGTCGCTCTTAGGCTGCGATGGGGCAGGCGACTGTCCTGGGGCCCTGGGGAAACACTGCTGACTAAATTGCAAAGTCAAGTCAGCCAAATGTCATTTTGCACAAAGGGAAATCTTTGGGGGCAAAAGCATGCATATCTGAAAGTTTCTTTTAAATATCCAAAACAATTTATCCTTCTAAATAACAAGTAAACATCCTTAATGAGAATTCGCTCTTCTTGAGCGCCTGGGAGGTCCCCGTGGAGGTGCGTGCCTGTCTGTGGTGGGGCTCCTCTTGGCCACCTCTGTATCCGCCGCGCTCCTGCGGCTGCCGGTGCTCCTCCAGGACGAGGTCTGCAGGGGCTCGTTGGGTGACATGGGTTTGGGTCTCTGGCCGATGCCCGTGGGCTGCTGCAGGGAGACGGCTTGCTCCTCGGCCGACAGCACCGAGACCAGCGCCCGCAGGGTGGCCTCATCCAGCTGGGAACACGGCCTGGAGGGGAAGCGGATGCGCCG
Organism: Electrophorus electricus; assembly: GCF_041902795.1. Classification (NCBI taxonomy): domain Eukaryota; kingdom Metazoa; phylum Chordata; class Actinopteri; order Gymnotiformes; family Gymnotidae; genus Electrophorus; species Electrophorus electricus. The sequence goes on along the minus strand of NC_137504.1, from coordinate 26,313,522 downwards.
AAGGAACAGACTCTGCCATCGCTGCCTGAACTGGAACACCAGCTCTGCCATCTTAGCAGGGGAGGGGGAGGGGCAGCATACAAACAGTTATCATGAAGTTGATTACATGCATGCTGCAGGCCTTCTGAGTGCTCATAATGAGAACATAATGAAGCGGTCAAGAGAGTAACGAAAAATAATGACGTGTCACGGAGGGGAAAAAAATAAGCATTTTAGAGCAAAAACATCTTGTGTTCTAGAGAGTGTGTGTGTGCGCGCGTGCGCGTGTGTGTGTGTCACTGGTACAGTTTAAAAAAAGCAAGAAGAAATAAAATAAAATAAAATAAAAAAATCCTTTATCCTAAACTCCTGGTCAAGAGTGTAAAGAAGGAAAGAGAGAAGAAACAGAAGTCTCAGTGTGTGTGTGTGTGTGTGTGTGTGTACCTCTTGATCCAGTTTGAAGTTGAGCCATTCATCGATATTCACCTGCGCCAGGTGAACTGTAGAAGGATCTTCATTTTCACTGTCACTGCCCTCATTCATGGCATAGTCTGCTACTGTCAACACACACACACACACCCCGCTTCATTTAATATCACCTTTGCACCATAGAAAACACAAGACTAGTTTAAGGTAAATACCCAACTAAACACAATCCAATTAAGCCAATTTAAATTTAATGAATGTAGTGGAGGCACATTTGTTGAGATTTATAAGTATGGAAAATCTATCAAATATGTGGCCAAAAATTCAGTATGAATCTGCTCTCTTAAAGCATTTTCTGTAACAGATGCATGGTTAAAACACAGGTAAACACAGTTAAACAGAGTTGTGTTATGTCGGCGTCTGCTCATAGTGAGCTACCTCTGGGCAGGGCGGGCTCCTGCAGAGCAGTACTGGGTAGCTTGGCACAGCCTCCGAACACAGCCACGGTGAGGGGAGTGACCACTGTGCCACACCGCACGCTGGCAATCCTGTGTGCCCGTGTCATCTCGTCATAAATCAGCCAATCGGTGGGCAGGGACTGGACTGCTGCTGCCTGGGCGTTGGCTGGAGGGATCTGAGAATGGTACGGAACAGATTGGAGGGGGAAGTAGTGTGATTACACACATGCACACACGCGCGTACATAAAACAAACCAAAACAGTCTTTGTATGGCGTTATACACAAATTCTTATTAACCCCATAGGTCCAGAGTTAATCTATGTTACTATAATTAACATACAGCTCTCTCCATGTATCTGTTTACATAATATATATATTCTACTTACATTACTACAGTATTACATGCTGTACATCACCACCTGTGGTTAAAGGTTAATCTGAGGTTTATCCCTGAAAGTAAAACGTGTTTGTTTCTACATGCACAACCCGCCACTTGGTTGAGAGGGGCAGCAGGGCTTCTTCTGCCTGGCCGTGGTGTCACTGACCTTCTTGTACTGGGGCTGGCTGAGGACAGAGGTGTGGTGGAAGCGGACCTTCTTCTCCTTGGCCCCGGCCAGCGTCAGCCGCTCCCTGTCCACGTGCACCAGGCTGGGGTACATGCCTGCCACCAGCGCAGCCTTCACCACCGCCCAGTTCTCAGAGTTCAGGTTGACGTCGCGGATATCACCGCCGCCCCGGGCACGCACGAAGCCTGTGGAACACGGTGCGCGAAGTTCAGGCTCCTGAGCTGTGTGGCGCGACTGTGTTGCTGCGTATTATGGCTTGCTTCATTACAACAACGGCTGGAAGCAGGCAAGCTGTGCTCCTCCACGCGTGCAGGTTAAGTTTTAGCGCTGTAACACACCTGACCACGCTTGTGAATTCTGTGATATGTTGGTAAAACAGGACATACCCTGGACGGGGTCCGACACTGCTCTATAGCGCTGTTGTTAAGTTAACAGTTGTTATTACCCATGACACACTACTGCATCAGGAATGGACTTCATCTGTCCACTCAGGAGATCGTGAACATGATTTATAGTGTAGATTTATAGTATAATGTTTTTTCCTGTTTGCTCTTTTTTGGTTGTGCTTTTGTGTGTGCTGTGCTTGTAGGAGCAAGAGCGTTGGAGTGCAGAGGCTGTACCTAGAGCCCGGAGCTGGCCCAGCAGCTGGGTGCGCATGCCAATAATCATCTCCATGGTGGCCTGGGACAGGAAGTTCTTCTCACAGAAAGACCTCTCCCAGCCATCGTTGCGGGCTTTCTGCCATGCCTGTCACGTGACATCACAGGAGTCAAAGGTTAGATGTGGTAGGCAACAAAAACAAAACAAGCCTATGGAGGAGCTTATGCAGATTTGTGGTTTTACGGACAAGATTAAGCAACGTCGTGGCTGAAACTGTAATGCTACTCCTGAGTGGCTGCTGAAAACCCTCCTTAATCAAGGCACAGACCTAATCTGGCTCTCTGGAGTCAGCCTATAGCCGACTAATCAGCACATTAACAGCAGATAAACCAGGGACCACTTTGTTGACCCTTTTGATATTCAGGTTTGTTCTGCGAGTCCCGTAGAACTGAATTAAGAGCCTCTCGTTTAAAGACACCCCCAGCTATCTTCCAGCAGATGGCGCCATCGCTTTGTGCCAATGAGTGCCACATAATTACCCCGCAAGTTCTAGTCCCCAGTACCTGAAAGGCCCGGAGCAGCGCCATGTGGTCACTGAAGGTGTTGGCAGCGAAGCGTCTCCTGCATAGCATGGCAGCCCGTTTCTGTGAGGCCTGAGCAGGCAGGACGAATGGGTCCCTGTAGGCCAGCGTGCAGGCGATGGTGAGGATGGGGTCCAAGCACTTCAGCACCACAGCACACAGAACCATCTTGCCCAGGTGCGGCTCCACGGGCATGTCGGCCAGGTGGTAGCCCAGCTCTGTCAGGTCCTCCCATGCATCCATGGCGTCTATGGTCTGGACAGGAGCATATAGACAGTACTTAATGGCCTTTTTGGGGCCATTTTTCAGGACAGTATTGCTACTTACAATTTATAATAATTGCCAGGTTTGGTCCATTTTAGAAGTTGTAGTCCACATAGTGCAAAGCATCCAACAAGCAGAATTACAAACTTTACTTGTCTCTACTTGAAAAAAAAAAACATTTTTTTTTTTAAATACTACTCATAGAATAAATTTAACTATCATAATAGTAAAATAACAAAGGAAAAAAATAATTGCTGCATGTAATTAAAATAGCAGTTTTTGTGATCAGAAAGCTAAATTATTCAAAAACCTGATTAAATCATTCAGTGTCATAGGTTTCCAGGCCTTTTTAATTGACAGCTACCATACTGCATTGAGGGGCCTCTTGGTTTATAGTCTTTACACCTTTTAAAGCCCATCCAGGTTAGGAGACCTTCTTAATTTTAAGGGATGTTAGATCAGGCATGATCTAAATTAAATCCAGTAATTTTGGACCACATTGGATCACATTTTCATATTATTTTCATCTGAAAACAGACCTGAACCAGGTCATCACGCACTGTGCCCACCAGTGGACACAGCTTGCTCTGGGCTCTGGTGTTAGCAAGCTGGAGCAAAGCAAAACGTGGCCCGGAGCTCTGCAGGACTGGAACGGGAACCGCTGTTCTAGAAGCACTTTGGCAGCGACTGACTTTGTAACAAAGGGCCGATCAGTACAGCAGTCATTGCTGTACTATGTTCTGATGGAGGCTCTGATGTATGGGCGGTCATGTTCGAAGGTGTCACCTTAAGCATCTGCACAGCATTCTTCACTGTGACCAGGTGGGGAGGCTCGGGGGCCTTGGCCAGGAACTCTGCAATGGAGCAGTTAATAGGGGCCAGGAGCTTGGTGTGGAGACACAGTTCCTGTCAGTCAGACAGAGGGAGAGAGAACAAGTGGGAGGGAAGGGACAAGTGCCAGAGAGAGTACGAAGTGGAGAGAGGAGAGAGAGAAGGAGTGAGAGGAAAGGGGGAGGGAAAATAAAACAGTGAAGAGTGACAGTGAAAGAGTGTAAAAAGAAAATGATGAATGTCCACATGCATGCTGTAGGAGTGTGAAATCCTCCCCAACCCGCCCCCCGCCCAGTGTGTGTGGCTGTACCTGCAGTGGCATTCTCAGTAGCTGAGGGACCTGGTGCTCCAGCATGTTGTGGAAGCGCAGCCTGCTGAACAGGTGGAAGCACACCCCCGGCCTGCAGCGCCCGGCCCTAGCACACCAAACAAGTCAGTGAAGCTAACTGAGAAGCGTACCCTGCACGCTTAGCAAGTGAGTGTTGAGCTCCATTATTGTATCACAAGGTCTAATTGCAGGAGAAAAAAAAAAAAAAAAAAAAAAGGCGGCTTCTTGTCTGAATCGTTTCCATGTTTAAATAAAGTTTATCAAATGTGATTATTGCTATGAACATGCATGACATGAAAGGTTTTGTACCTTCCCTTACGCTGCAGCGCACTTGCTTTCGAAATCCACACCATCTTCAGCATGGTAACATGGTTCAAGGCATCGAACGCTTTCTGTCACAAATGAATCAAAAGAGAAACTCATGGGATGTCACATAACATGGGAAGCTGCCCATAATCTCACAATATTTAAAAAGTTACCTCTTTAACTTTTCCAGAGTCAATGACAAAGACGACATCGTTGATGGTGATGCTCGTCTCGGCGATGTTGGTGGAGAGGATCTTGAAGATGGCAGTAAAAAGCAGAAATCACTGAGTTCAGATACAGTAAGAAAACAAACAAAAACAAACACAGCAAAAATCTGCTGTCAGACAATGCCGAAAACTACACTCACAATTTTGCGAGCTCCGTTTGAAGTTGGTTTCAAAACCTTCCTCTGATCTGAGGTCTGCATGTTGGAGTGCAATGTGAACACTTGGTACCTGAGGGTTCACAAACAAAACAAATTAAAACTTCTTAACAGCCAAAGTTTATCCGTCATATTTGACCATGTTTAAGTTTTGCAAAACAGAAACCGCAGTTCAATTCATTTTGCTGCTAAAAGTGGCACTGACTGGTGACGGCAACAAAATTCAACAGGCCTGTGCTGATGCTCTGCAAATCTCTTATCTTCAAATAGAACGCGGTCTCGCAGTCCGACGATCTCGTCATAGCCTGGTAAAAATATCAAAATCGCACCTAAGGACAAAGAAAAGCAACCCATGTTTAGATTAATTTTTTTATAGCACTGTAGCACCGGGTACAAAGACTACAGATGCACAATACATTGTGTCCCAACCATCATCAACTGTATAAGAATCTCACCCCAAGGGTTCACCAGTGTGCTTGCATATGTTGCAAGGCATGTTAAAATCGCAACAGAGTACTTCTGTCCTAACAACGCAGCCCAAAGCTGAACATATTTTATGCAAGAGCTGGTCAAATTTAGCACATTTATCCGTTAGGGTAATATAGGGTAATACAGCTGATGCTTCTACCTCACTTAAAAAAAAATTATATTTTTAACCCTTTTGACTCCAAGGATCCAGCTGTGGGTGCAAACTAATTTCTCACCCTTGTAACTATATTCCTTTCATGTTAATTTCAGTGTCGCTACTGAATAATGGACAACAGTAATTGTATAATATGGCTCAAGATTAATATCTAAATAATAAACCCAGAGGTTAACATGCTGAAAAAAAAGTCTTTCTGTGGCACACGTGAACTAGATTTCCATGTTCTTAGGAACAGGGATAAAAGGAAAAACTCAGTGTTGGTCCATTCTCAGCTCCATCCCTGTCCCTCACCATCATCTGAGCTCTGGCAGATCCTATGGAGCAGGTGCATGATGAGGTCCAGGTCCACCTTCTCATCGTCAAAGCTGTGGTGGTAGGCCTTCAGCAGCTCCTGGTCCTCTGCGCTCAGCTCACTGCTGCTCGCCTGCACCAGGCTCGACTCGTCCAGCTGCCCCGCCTCCAGGGAGGAGCTGCAAGGGCACAGCACCACTGCCTACTCCCAGCCTCCATTATGGCTCAAAAGCCAAAACTGCCCTGCAAATTCTATGCAGCCACACCTGACTCAGTTCAGAAAAAGCTCAATAATGAGCTGGTGACCTGGTGTGCCAGAGCAGAAACATCTGAAAGCCCCTGCACCTCCACATGCTGAACAGGCACCAAGTATGAGTGTCTACTCCATATAATTTAAGTTGAGCAGTGTTCCACTTTGGTATTGGAGATCTACCATCCAACACACATGGCTCTGATATTCACTGCTGTTCCTGAAGGATTTGATAAAACAGGTGCGTTATGGTGGAACTGCCCGGCAGGGCTGTAGGCCTCCAGGACTGGAAATGGTCACTCCTGTTTTAGACCATTCAATGTGGACTATGTGTTTGACATGCAGCACTGGAATTGATTCCAATACCTTCATTGTCTTGTCATCAACAAAGCTCATAGGATGCGTGTTAATTACACTGTAATTTGTCCGTTTGTGCTTACATGTGTGACTCCAGGAGATCTGCTGCTTCTGTCTGCTTGAAGTGTCTGGCCCAGTCAAGGGCAGTCCTGATAAAAGTGACAAAGGGAGTATGCAGCTATTTAGGTAGTACACCACAATGTTATTGCCTTGGTCAAAAAAATTAAGGAAACACTTTTCCTTTTCACAGATTCAAGTGTAATGCTAATCAGAAATCATTCATTGGAGCTCGATGAACTAACTTTTATATCTTTTCACATATAAAATTGTGTACTACTTTGAGAACAAAAGCAAACTCTCCAATAATTGCCAGTTCAGATCCAGCAGGACACCTGTGTTAGGTACTGACCACACTATTTGGGAAATGAGCACAAATCAAAGGTCGAAGGAAACTAAGCTGTGCTGGCTGAGGATTGGACCCTGTGCTCACCAGCTGTTGGAGGCCTTGACGTGCACACTTGCCCCCATGCTGAGGAGCTGCTCCATCTGGCCAGTGAAACCCCTCCCAGCAGCCACCATCAGTGCAGTGGCACTCGTCTCACTGTGCCTGTAGTCAACTGAGACACGCAGAGAGAAATGAGACAAAAGCTATTATTGTGAAGGTAGTGAAAACTGTTGTGAAGTTGAGATCCTTCATCAGATGTGCAAACAAATTGCTTACACACACACACTCTCTCTCTCTCTCTCTGTGTCTCTCTCTCCAAGTGATAAATTTAATAGGTACACCCACTTTGAGAAGACAAACTGACTGAGGTGTCTGAATGGGGTGTGAAAGCACGTACTGCTGATATTTTCATTGAGAATGAGGTTGAAGAGCTGAACGAATGCGTCGGTGTCCTGCTCCAGGAAGACGCTCGAGATGCAGGAGTCCATTTCCTTCATTAGCCACGGCTCTAATGTCGTCACATCCTTCTCACTCTGCACACAGCACAATAATACAAGTCTGTGTGATCACAGTATCACCCGAAACCACCTTCACAGAACACTTACACTTAAACTTAACACCCTAATCTTAATCCATCATTCTGCCTAATTTAGATTAATGTCTAACCTTAATCATTCATTCTCCAGCACCTAATGCATGACAGTATGTCATCAGAAAAACTGCTTTGCAGCTCTGTTAATCAAGATCAGAGCTGCCCAACTCTGGTCCATTACACTGACCAGTCTGCAGGGTGTGGTTCCAACCCTAACCTGACACCAAATTTGGTAAAGTCAAGGCTTTCCATAGCCTCAGACCCAGAAATGAACTCCGCAGGAGGGTGAACCTCTAGGACTACGGCACTTCTGATTTAGATCTTACCACATGGTGGACCATAGATCAGAGCTCACGATCTGAGGTGTACAGATGTAGAATTACCAGCTGGCTGAAGACGCTGTCTCCCCCGTCATCGAGCAGTTCATTCTCCTGCAAGATGCGGATGGGAAGCCTGTCCCGCTGACACTTGGGCTGAGACAACCCCGCTTTCAGCTCACACCACTCTGTCAGAGATGTCTGCTGCCTCTCCTCTGAGACATACAGAATACACAGTTGGGGCACATAATGGAATCAGTCCAAAGCCACAGCAGTGTTCATCTGCAGTGAAGGCCACAACTAAACTCACCTATTTGCATCTCCTTCTCATACTTGCACATATCTTTGTTTGAGTAGCCTGTGGTCCGCAAGATGTCCTCAAGAAAAAGCTGTTTAACTTCATGTGGCTGTCCTTTGACTGAAAGGAAATATATATCCCAGTACGTTCATTCAATTAACATTACACTTGAATCTGTGACAATTTCAAAAGGAAAATTAGTCTTGTCTTTTCCATTAATTTGATTGTCTTTTCCATTAAACAATTTGTAATTTTTGCTTAGTGGTGTTTACTGGGTGAGACATATAATACTTCATATAGACAGGTGTAACAGGCAGTCAGTCATTTCATTAGTCATCTGGTCACTCACTGTAGATGATGGGGCAGTCGCCAAAGTATCTGATAAAGAGATTGATGTCGAGGGCAGCGCTAGACAGGATTAGCTTCAGGGAGGGCATCTTCTGCAGCATGTCCCGCAGCTTGATCAGGAGAAAATCTGTCAGGCCATCTCGCTCATGGACCTCGTCCTGGAACAACGGGATGTTTTTTTTTGTGAGGGCAAAGTAGTACATCTGCCATTTTAGTTATGACATTTGGCAGACGATCTTTAGCCAGAGTGACAGTACGTGTGCTCCTTAAGTTTAAATAGATTTAATTATGACAGTAAGTGTTCTAATTAAACCTATGACATTTGGGTGCTGCTAGCTACAGGAGAAATTACCTCACAAAATGTTGTGACTTCACATATGGTGTGGTGTTAACCAAAAACACATGTTCTATCAAATGAAATTACAGTGTAACATTATGATATGGCGTTATGTAAAAAAGAACCACATGCATGTAGCTACACAAAAACACAACTTTCATGTAACTAATCTGTAATTAATATTTCAAGCAAGATAGAGCAGTGCCATTTAAGGAGTAATGCAAGGAGAAAGAAATGCAATGGAACACTTAAGAAGAGCCCCATAATGCAATGCATTACTTTCAGCTCCACATGAAGGTCACAGGGTGAATTCTAAGTGCACTGAAAGTTTTGTAGAATTCTATTTGTTATCTGATTAAATCACTCTTCTGAAAAGATGTCTGAGAAGTTGTGCTGGGGGCCTACTCAGTGGTACAAGCTCTCAACACAGTTTTACACTGGGGGCTCTTCTGCTCACCCAGAATTAGTGCAACATTGTGCAAGATTGTGGGTCCATACCATACAACAAGTGCTAGAAATGATTGAGTGCAAGGAGGATCCTTTCAAAGGTTCATCAAAGCCAAATTACTACAGTCTTCCAATATTTCAATATTAATTGTAATGTGCGTTTTACCACAATCACGTGTGTGACAGTGGAGAGGGTGGCATCTCCAGCCATTAGGGTCCTCAGAAGCACACCACTTGTACAGAAGGTCAGCAAAGTTTTGGGAGAAACTCTAGAGAAGGGAACAGAAGATCATCATTCACAAATTGCATGTGAAAAACCAAACTAACTAACCAACCAAGCCACCCAGAGATGAAGAGGTAGTCAAAATTGCAGTGAAATAAACAAGGTTTCCAGAGAAACATGACATTTCAGACAGCTGAAGTTCTAGGAGGTGAGACGAGTTTATGTTAAAAAAAAGTCAATGTTTATATCATAACATTCATTCTTTGGGGTTCTAAAGTTCTGAAAATGTAGATGGGTTCTTTTTCCTGAAGTTTCCTAACTTCATTACATCATTAACGCAATGTCCATTAGCATTAAATTGCTTTGACACTGGAAATCCTTAATTCTGATGGTTCAAAGGTGTTCAATGAGCCAATCAGCAAGTGTCCTCTTAGTTTCTCCAATGTGCAGCTGATTACATCTCTTTTGAGAAAACCAGTAGACAACTATTGAAGTAGTGCATGAATAGTGGTAAGAAACTAAGAAATTTACATGCATCACATCCAAAGCTGTTGCAGGATACACAGTACCACAATTATTATCTGACTAATCATTTGTCTCATTCTTGATGCGCATGTCTTTAATATTTTATCTCGCCTGCAGGAGACAGAGGAGGCTCTTTAAAAGGGGATGCAGCGTTTTTCATCCTGTAGGTTTTCTGCAGTGTATATTATTAACCACTGCTTTATTTGTAGGATGAGAAGTGAGCACTAAAGGAATTTTTGTCGTCATTCTTTACAGATCAGTACATCCGTTTTCTGAACAGCTACACATGAGTTAAGGCATTATCCAGGACTTCCTGATGCCTTATATTCCTCCAAGCCAACTTGATAATTTCAGCTTGCCTCACAAATTACTGCCCAATAATGTAACATATTATTTTACACACTTCGGAGAAATACAAGCAATTTAAATTGGTAATTATTAATACTTTTTTAAAAGGTTACTTTCCACACTGACTGTATTTGTCGCCACAACACCTACTGCGAGCATTTGGATGCACACATTTTAAGATCTTTCCTGGAGCTGATCTACACCCCACCTGCTCTCCAGGCGGATCTGGTAGCCAACTGTCTGGCCAACAGTCTCGCCTCTCTCCGCGGCCACGCGCTCGGCTACGGCAATGGCTGCCAGTCTCCTGGGCTGTGTGCAGAAGATCCGGCAAGGAATTCCCTTACGGCTGCAGTCATCCAGCAGGAACTGTGGGATCTAGGAAAAAGGACACAGGCTGGTTTGTGTCTGGATGCATATTCCTGCATAGTTCTGTTTGCTTAAGATGTGGCCATCAATCAATAATGTGAAATACATTTTAATCACTGCTCCAGTATTTTCTACAGGGTGTTATAATTCAATACAAGAGAATTCTTCACTCTAAAACACACATGTGCCCAGCAATGATAAATAAGTACTGGCAAATGGCAATTATGGAGAAACTGTTGGCAGAACCTGAAAAGCAATGTTAACTTTTATTAATTTTGAAATAAAGCATATAAATGCTGTTAGCACTTTTGAAGCAAGAGGAGCAACCACAGCGCCAGCTCTGTGCGCTCACTACAGCCTCACCTGGGTGGTCTTGCCCGAGCCTGTCTCGCCCACGACCAGCACCACCTGATTCTCTTTGATGGTCGCCACAATCTCCTCATGGCGCTCAAAGACTGGAAGGGCCCGTCGAAAGCATTCAAGATCAGACGAGCCTCTCCTCTGGGGCACCTGGGGTATGCCATTATTTAATCTCCCACTGGTTCTGTTCTTGTCTCGATTGCTATCTGAAGGCAGAGAACAAACAAACCAAAATGACCTACCACATAAAATCATCATCACAGGATCACTTAAAACTCTGGATGTGTTTCTCAAATAGTTCCTAAACTGTGGAAGAGTGTTCCAGAGAATATTCCTCATGTACATTTTTACCCTTTGAAAGTCATTTATCATCTCCAAGCACATGTAAAGCACTTTGAGGTTTTGTGCTATATAGATAAATTATTAGCAGTCTGCATAGAATCTCAAAGATTGTAAAAGACAACATAACGATGTCCCATCATAACTATGTCCCATCACATCACATCTCAGTAAAAACAATAGTAAAAATGGAAACAGGGGGTGTTCACCTCCAGTTTCTAGGGAAATAGACTGGCCTCTCTTCATGCGTGGGAGCAGATCAGTGCGCTCTTTATTGGTGATAGGAAACATTTGCAGCAAGCTTCGCACCACATACTTGGAATTGTGGGTAAGGTCAAAGGTCATAATGGACCGGGCCTTCTGTGAGCCATCCTTCTTCCATATAGTAAGGAAGCGGTGTGATCCTTTTCTTGAAGGACATAAGCACATGTGCACCTGGTATTCAACACCTTTTGTGCAAACAAGCACACATACTGGTGCAGATGGTTTCTATCTGTATGAAAGCAAGGAAAAAACAACACACTTACCCTCTGCTTTTTGAAATGTACCCCAAGGACTGAGCAAGACGGTGTACAAAAGCCCTCTCTGAGCTAGTAAACGAGGAAGGAAACTCCAACTCTGTAAAACAGAATCCTAAGTCTTAGCTATCAACAGAAAGACTAGTAAAGAGTGAGGTTGCTGTCCCCTTAAGATAAAATCTTGTTACGTTTGCACGCACCTTTCTCATCACTGTAATGGAACCTCTCCAGTGATATGTTCACGGAAATTTTAACTTCTTCATCAATCCTGATGTCTTTCAGCCCTTTTGCTTTCAGGGACCGAGGCTGCTTAACTGAAGTCATGTATGCTTTCTGGGAGGTGGAATTCATTTGGAACATGATGCTTTATCATGGAGAACAGAAAGAGGTTTTGATGTGAACAACCTGACATCTGAACCATAGGGCTGAACAATTGAAAGTCATGGATTAGAAGTTCCTGCCATGCGAAATCACTGGGGTTTAATATCCCATGTCACAGGCACAGATAAAATACGGTTAGTCTTTCTTTCTGTTTTAATAGAATGTATATTTGAAAAAGGTCAGATTAATTTTCTGAGGTTGCGTTTTACACCAATCCAGAACTGGACTATTTGGACATTAACCTTCCTCCTGGAAATCTAACAAACCCGATTAGCAGGTGCTGGTGTTGTAGACGGCGGTGGAACAACACTGCTCAGAAGACAGAACTGCATTTGGAGAGTTAGTCAATACGTGTTAGGGAAAAAGCAGATTAATACAAAACAAACTTCTAGAAAATCTAAAAAACAGATTATGTAGCTAATCAGATAGCTAACCTAGCTCTAGTAAAACTGATATTCGTGTATACATGAAAACCGTGATTAAGATGGGTTAGGATCTTAATTTAGTCTTTTTTTTTTTTTACTAAACCTGAACCATAACCGAAAATAAATAATTATTGGACCAACTGAAAGTTTTAAACCAACCTATCTGAAACCCTGTCACGATAAAATTAACATTTAAGTGCGCTTGTGAGAAATTATCCTTGGTGGTTAGCAAGCTAGGTGGCTTGCTAGCTAGGAAGGCAACCTCTAAAGTTAAAAAGCTATTAGCGTTATCTTAGCTAACATGTTTACCTAGCATTACTAACTGGTTAGCTACCAACTTAGCTAAGCAAGATTTTTGATAGCGTTAACCGAACTGAAATCGCATTTCTAAACAAATTAGCTGTCTTGTCCGTGTAGCCAAAACTTAATTAGATGCATTTCTATAAACGCCTAGAAATGTGCATCAAGGCCAGTACAGCCCTACTTCGTAATTTTTAACGTTACTGGATAAATAACTAATTAGCTAGCCAGTCTAAATAGTCACACAATAATGACACATTAGCTAGCTAAGGTATTTATATCCAGTGCTATTGTTTAAATGAGGTAGGCTAGCTGTTCAAATCTGATTACACAGCAAGCTTTTATCTTGTACCAGCTTGTAAAAATAACCAACATTTGCGCCACGGACGCATTCGTTATTGGAAACACTGAGACAGTTAGAACAGCCAAATAAGGAAGAGCTACACTCGGCGTCAGTGGACTAAGGTTCATTACTTACTGTCTGTTGTGAATATTGTGTGTATAGATAGTGTCCAACTAGTTTGACACCGCAAACTCCAGGCGCTGCCTCGAAGACTATCTCTTCCTATTGAAGAGCCAATAAAGCCCGAAGACGCTGCTGTATTGCGCCGCGGAACACAGCCAGTCACATCGCAAACGAGGAGCTTGGCGCAAACTGCAAATGTCTAAGAGATTCCTGCTTGTTCTGTCATATTTGACCCATTTGAAAGTTACAAACAATGTAATATAACCTTAACCTTATTTATGGGAAAATTGCTTTTGCAAATTAAAAAAAAAAAAGTTATGATTTTTATTAGCATTTTTATAATTCCAGTGTTTTTGTGGACAGCTTTTATGTTTGGGTCAAATTTGACCCACGATTAAAAAACTGCTAGATTTCAATGCCTGGGAATATTTTCTTTTCTGTTCCTCAAACACACACAGAAGCACTCAGACATTCTTTACCTTGATTTACAAGAATATTCTTTCTCTCTCTCTCTCTCTCATATATTGGTATATTGCAGCTTCATGGTCTGCCCATCAGTTACTCTTCAGCAACCCCTGTAATTTAGAAGATGAGCACACAGAAAACATACTACCTACACTAACTAACAGTGCTAACTGGCTTTGGACATAATATTCTGAAAGCAGTGAGGCAGATATTGAGGCAAAAGATAATAATAAAGGAGGAAGATAATAGAATATAAGTCCTCCTGATGAGTCATCTGTGAGGGACACATCTGCCTATGCAACAAGGCCAGTGCAGGAAATGTATCTGCAGAAAACACACACTAACACTGAGGTCATCATGTAGGAAGCAGTGTAAATATGATGACCTTATTTTGACAGAACAAGTAAAAGAGTAACAGTACATTTACAGAACATTAAAAGTGCCTCTTAATTAATTTGAACATTTTTTGCATATTAAATGACAGTGTTATTAAAATGCTACAGTTTTTTAGAATATATATGCTATATCAGTTTGACTTGTAACATCATGAATATTCTTTTTCAACAAAATATGGGGCTTCATTCCCAAAAGCAGCCTCATGTCAACATAGGCCACCCTCCTAGCGTCCATGTCCCCATGCTTTCTCTGTCTCGCGTGTTTTACTTTACTTCCTTGATGTGGTTCCGTTCCTTGGTTTCGTTTTCTCCGACCCTCATGATTTGCACCCGTGTCTTGTTTAACGTTCATTAGACCATGTTTTTAAGCCCTGTGTTACTTTCGTCTTGTAGTTGATCGTTGGGAAGTCATGTTTTCGTAGGTCCTAGCCATGTGTTAATTCTAGCCGCCGTTTATAATTCCAGATTGTTCGTGGTTTCTAGCCTTCGTTTACCCTCGCGTCTTTGTTATACCCTCATCCCCTGTTTGTCATCGTGTGTTTTGTTTCATTTAGTTAATCATGCATTCCCGGACTCTTCGTATTGTCTCACTGACCCTGGACTGTTAAAACGACTACGACTCTGAATTTGTCCATAATAAATCTCGCTCCGCTGACAGCTCACCGTTGCACCTCCAAGGTTGTGGCGTCTTTGGAGCTACAATTTCACTTCATGGAACACGGGCAATCAAATTGCAACAGGGAACTTGGCACCAGTTCAAATACTGCATTTTTAAAAAATTTATTACCGAGGTTTTAACTGCAGTGCGTTTGGGTTTTCGACAGAACCCCATGCTGGCTCACCATTAACAGCGCAGGCTACTGTCCTGGTGAACATTCGCTCGCGACTAACCTTTTTAGTTTGATTTAAATTAGCCAGGTCGCCACCTTGTCTTGGTATCTGGCTTTACATTTGTCTTTGGATTGTTTACTATGTAATTTGAACCCCAACCTCTTATTCCAGAACATTAAAAAAACAAATTATGGTCAATCGATATATTTAGCTGAGAATGTGTGTATGGGGTATTGTCTCACTTTTAAACATACATTTTAGGTAGGCTATGTATCAAATGTAACTAAGCCTTCCAGGCTGTTATCAGTTATACAATCATATCAGACATATCAGTTGTACATCAGTAATTGTAATTAAAAGACTGAACAAACAAAATAGATTCCTGTACCACTGAGTAGTCTGTATGGCCTCAAAGATTTTGCTTCTTATGCTGTTATCAGCAGTAATGGAAAATACAGTACTGGGAGCAGGGAGTTATGGTGAGGTCTTTTATTCTAGTGCAGATGTTGCCTCTCAGACTGCCTTGCAGGAATACTTAGGTTTGTATGGTAGATGAGGCGTGCAGTAAACTTTGTGTAACATGAAGCGGATGAATCAGGAGCTACTTTCAATTTTATTATATTTTACTTTATCTACTTTTAGACAATATATAAGACAAAGTGTCCTTAAAGCTAGCTATTGTTCGTTTTGTCTGAGTGAAAAATGAGCTACATTCATGTGAGGCTGGACAGTTATTAAAACCTCTGGGGTGGGTAAAGACGTTGACTGATAGAACAAAACCTTTTTGCAGGCTTCCTGTGTTGTTTTGCTTAGTTTCAGAGCAAAGAAGGGTAGTCCTAACAGCCTGAGAAGCTGGTAAATAAGACTTTTATAAGACTTCTACAGCTCTTTTTCTTCAGACTATGGCTGAAGATTTCTATTTAATAATAATAATAATAATAATAATAATAATAATAATAATGATACAAAATTACAACAGGGATCCATTTTATTCATAAAACATAATACTGAAATCAACAAATATATTCAATATATTTAACAAAGGTTCTCTACTTTAAGGAGGAGAAAGACCAAGACATCAACAAACAAACAAAAAAATTGCAGGTTAATCAATGCACTTCTCATCACTTCAGCACATTCAGTATTTCAGTCACCATGAAGCACATTCTTCCAGTCGTCTTGTCCGTGTAGACTGAAAGGTAGTCTCTTTTGTCTTCTCCACTTCGCTCTTCGGTTTTTAAACCACACCTAACAATACATTGTGTATCATACTGATTAATCACAGAAGTCTAATTGTTTTTAATGTGCCTACTGATATGAGAAGATGCCATTTAAGAAAGCGCTCCAGATTTACCTTCAAGGGCAGTGATTTTCAATCTGTTTCCAGATTCACTGTATCCTAGACTATTTGTGTTAACTGATCCGTACAACTGTTAGTGTGAGCCAAATCTATATAGGTTACCTCCACCCGCTCCTCCCGTAGGTTTGTCCTCTCGGCTAGCTGCTCACGTGTGTGGATGTCTGGGTACTGGTTTTGCAGAAACAGCTCCTCCAGAGCACCCAGCTGCTCCTCTGTGAATATCGTACGATGCCGGCGGATTCGCTTCTGTATTTGACTGAAGCTCTCCCTACTCTGACCCTCACCAGCCAGGCACGTGTCCGTCAGCGCTCGCTTGTTCCACGCAAACCGACATGCTGAAAGTCGAAGTGCAGATGGAACAAGGCGTACAATCGTGATGAAGTTTAATGGAGTGGTCAACTGGAGTGGCAAGAGAAGTTCAACTATATAACCATCTAATAGATATCTAATCATATATCTACTTAGACTAATCCTTGTTATGCTCAGGCAAACCTGAACAAGTAGAGAAATCTAGTTACTTTATACTTCATGAGCAAGCGAAAACGGCATTATATACCTGCTAGCCCTAAATAACTTTAGTTGAGTCATTGTTACAAGGCATATGCAAAAAAACTAAATCAGAGCGTATATATGTCAGTATTAATCAGGGGGTCTTACAGATGGCAGGTAGGTAGTCAGCCTGTAGCATCTCTCCACAGCGTGAGCAGTAGCAGCAGCACATGCAGGCATGCTGGAGGGGTTCCAGGGGAGTCGTAGTGGTGGCAAGCTCTGGATCCAGGTAGGTCTTGGAGGGTCCCTGGGGCTGGCTTGTGTCCAGCATGGCGACATTCCTCTCATCACCTCTCTCTAAAGTCCCACTCAAGATGCTGTCAATGCTGAAGGCAAACCGCGTCTTCCCTATGTGGGCTTCCTTGTCCGCGGTCTGCATTTCACTACTGCCTTCATATAGTTGACACCACCGTGTGCTGGGCTGGTTTGTTTCTGCCTCTAGAGATGCAGACTTTCATATAGAAATGGGTTGCTCTCTCTCTCTCTCTCTGCTTCCCACACTCTCTGTCGAACCCCCATTTACTCAATAGATTAAAGAAAGGAGACAAAACATAATCCCCCTATACAGAAGCACAAAAAAAAAGTATAAAGTGGCTGAAAAAAAATCCCATCTAATCTGGGTAGTTTTGTGAAGGTGTTAGTGAGAACAGGAGATTCGGCTAATCTGGCTTTGGCTGAAATGAAATCAGATTTCACTGTATCAAATGAGGGGTGCAGAGGGCCCTTGAAATCCTTGTGGTTGTGGTTTTAAGAATAAGATAAATTGTCTGGCATTAGAGGCTTTAATTCTTTGCTGCTACGCCAGGTGTCAGGAGTGACCATGCGTCTTCAGGAGGATAAGATCGCATTAGTATGTGTGCGTACGACTATTGTGAAAACACGCATCTTTTTCACAGACAAACCCTGGTGTGGTTTATATTCGGAAATAAGCACATTAGTTTTGAACTACAGGACAAATGTGAAACATCAATCAATGTCCGTTGTAAAGACATGGGTGGAGATGGTGTGTTTTGCAAAACGGTACAAGGAACACAGCTGCATTGAAATATTGCGTTGCTTGCCTCGTGTGGACCTTATCACTAAAATTCAGCCATTTCCAGGCTCATTTGTGACATAGCACCTCGATGGAGGCAGGATATTATACATTAACATTCTTTTCACAACAAATCCCTTGTAATCATACAAGTCAGAAGCTCTTATTCATCAAGGAATTAATGGATTTTCAAAATCTGCTTTAAGCCTCACAGATAAGAGGGATAAAAAATAGATAACAATAAACAGCTTCTTTTTGGCACACAAATATTCATTGCCTTTACATTGTTGAAGTTACAGCCTTTATTGTCTATACTATTAGTATCTCAGGCTTTTAGAACTGTAGATTGAGAAAATCTTGCAGTATTATGTCCAGCCACTAATGGTATTAAATTAATTATCTGCCACTTCACAAGAATCACTGTTAAGACTCTTTCTCCAGTTAAACAAGCATCCAATGTGTCTAACTGTGGAATTTGTTTGCATTTTGGTGGTGTAATTTAAGTGTCCATAAATGGTGAGTGGATAGACTCCGTTGTCATTCTCGATGCTGCATTTCAGATATTACTCATGCTTATATGTATTAAAAATGCTGTTAAATGCTTGAGGGTTCCATGGGTGAAAATGAGCCTGCGATATTTTGACAGAAATTAATTACATTTGTTGGATTATATGACTGTTGTAATTAATCAAAAACATCTACAGAATTCCCACCAGAGAAAAAGTACGAAGCTGCTAAAAATTTGTTCAGCATGCAATAAAAAAGTGTGATTTATCAGTGGGCCCCATTACAACATTTACGACAAGGAAAGACCAAAACTGTGAGAACTGTAGCCCTGGGTCATGAGTGAGTCCTCCCTGAGCAGAGTTCAAGCTGGTTGTCAATGCTACATCATGTTATACATTGAAGCGTCATCAGTACAACATCAGATGGCATCCAGCAGATGGCATCATAGCTATTGCTGGGCAAAATTAATTTCTTCATACAGCTTCAACATAAGGCATATACAGTACAGACACGCAACAAGGAATGCACATGCATATGCTTCAAGAGAGGGGTACTACTTGATAGTTAATATACTGGCATATATAAAATGCCGAACAGAGCCAGTTGACCTCAATTTTGGATCAACATGGCAAGAGGAAAAGATCTAAATAATTTTAAAAAGGTTTGTTATTGTGGCTCACATTACAGGAGTTTCAGTCATGACTGCTGTTCACTTGATTAGTGCTTCAGTAGGAATAGTAACTGAAATCTACTTTAAGATCCAAACCAAAGACATTAGTAAATAGGTTTGAAATTACAATCGCAAGCAAACATTCAATGAACTTGAACTTGCTTTTTTATTAGGGCGACATGTGTGGAAAAATTGAAGCACAGCTATTCTGCAGGTGAATGTCAGTGCAGGACATGAGCTACATGTTGTAGTAGAATAGCAGCACATTATCCCCACAGCACAAATATTAATTCAAATTAGAGTGTTAAAGCCATAGGCATGCAACAGGTGTGGAAAAACCTTGTAAAATACTGTTTTATTCTCTACGAGTGGGTGGGTCTATGTGTGGCATAGCCTATATCAGTACAGTGCAGTACAGGCCTATTTACGAGTTTTTAATGTTATAGTGAGGAGCCAAGTGACTCTGTTAAGTAATCTGGTGACATTATTTTGGGTTCATTTCTCTTCTTACAGGGTAGGATCAAATGCAAAGTAAAATCAATTCAAAGTCATTATGCCTGTTTACCTTTATGTTATAATGAAACGTTTCTCGGTGGATGGGACTGGGCTTTCCTAGGATGACAATACTTCCCATTCACATGGCATAGAGGGTCACTGAATGATTTGCTTAGTATAAAAATTATGTAAATCATATGCTATAGCCTGTGCAGGCTCCAGATTTCAGACGTATTGAAACCAGTGAAACACCCGATTAAATGCTCTTTACCACTATTTGAACATCATCTAAGGGAATATCTTTTGGAAGAATGGTATTCCATCCAGTAGAGTTATAGACACTTGTAGAAGCTATGCCAAGGCACACTTGCTGCATGCTTCCTTTAATATGTTACCTGTCTGTGATTGAGAAGGAAGGACAGGAAATCTTTCTATTCACCTGTTTCCCAATCTAAAAGGCAGATTGCTTATTCAACAATTTGAATAATCCAGATCAAGGATTCTGAGTGGTGCAACAGAAGAGCATTCATTCTATCATCATCAGTTTCCTGATTTGAATCCTGATGGTGCTGTAGTGACCCATGTCCAGGAGTCCAAGAGAGCAAAACTAGACACACACACACACACACACACACACACACACACACACACACACACACACACACACTATATATATATATATATATATATATATATATATATATATATATATATATATATATATATATATATATATATATATATGTGTGTGAGAGGATTTGGAAAAATGATAAGGCTGAAGCTGGAGGAGTGACTCCAGCAAATCAATCTAGAGGAGCATAATTTAGCAATTGCTAAAATATGTACACAAGAATGAAAGCCATAACTCTTGTTTCATTCATAAACCTCTCTACTAATTTGTCTACCTTGGTTCCCCTGGTGGCAAGACTATTCCAGGCCTGTCTGGTAAAGAAGCTAATTTTGGGGCCATTTACTTTCTGTTTCTGCTACATTGTTGTGCCTTCCTCTACGGTACTCTTTATATGCTTTTCAGTCTTTCACTCAAATCTTTCTCTGTATTTGCATTCTCTTCTGTTCTCACTCTCCTTTCTCTAAAATCATAACATTTTAAAGTTCCTTTACACTATTGATATTTTGATAAAAATGTAATGATTCACTTATGACACAATAGCATTTACACATTAATAACATCAACTTGGCATTGACAATAAGAAATGTAATACAATGTGTCATGGTATGCAAAGTAGGCAAAGGTAGGCAGTTGCCTAGAGCTCATATGACCCATGGGACAAATGTTAAATAACTTATTCTTAAATACTTATGAATGTATATTTAGATATGACTGTTATCTTCTACTATAGCACTTATGTTCAATAATCTTAATGGAGCAGCACCCAAATTATGGTTGTAATAGTTTTTACATAATGACGCCATTGTGTGAGAGTAGATCGGAACAAGTAAAGAAACAAGCATTAGCTACAGTGTGGATAGCTTTGATGCAAAGTGATTTCTAAGTATTGAGAAAGGAAAAATAAAAGACAGAGTTATCTCTGTGTTACAGTGAAACATAAAAAGGGAGAAAAATCTAAATACACACTGTATGTAATGTTAATGCTAATGTTCGCATGTTGATTCTTTTTAGAGTCACTAAATCTGCCCTATATCACTAATTCTGCCCCTGAATTCTGTGACCATGTCAATAAAATTTATATTTTAATTTACTATATTTGTTACTAATCAAAGACTATAATTGTAATATAGTTCATTACTTAAAGTTGAGTGGTTATCTTTACATTTCAGTATATTCAGAAAGTGTAGTGATTTGGAGAATGTTGTTTCTTTATAATGTTTTACTAATGTGAATTAACCAATGTAATTATTCACTCATGAGTAATATACATAAGGCTATAAAAGTAAACATAAGTTATTTCATCTAAATGATGAATATGGGCATAACTGAATCATATATGAATGGTGTAATTATTCATTATGTTGCAACTCTCTGTAACAGGCTATATGGTGTAATCTTTCTTGTTGATAATTATTTGCTAGGATTTATGCATGTTTTTGAGAGATGAATTAGCTATCACATATAAACGTGTATTAAACGTTCACAACATTTGTTTGAAAAAGGAATGCTGATCCTCTAGGCCTGTGTAAGATACTGTTAAGTCATCTTACAGTGTTAGCTATTTATAAAATGCACACTCATAATTTCATATCTTTGGATTGTAATTGGAATCTTTTATTTAAAGCTATAAACAAGGAATACACAGGTTTAAGTAAAGCTTTGATGTTTTGGCCACAATTCTTATGGTTTCAATTGACATGTGACAATTTTTACCAGCATTCAGCCACCGGGTTTTCAGGAATTGGCATACACGCAAGCCAATGAAAGTGTTACAGACAATTTCATTTTATGACGTTCTCTCCATTAGTACGTGTGCAAATCAGGAACAGCCAGCATGCCGGGCTCCTCCAATCAGCGCCTTACACCAAGCTGCTCTGTGTCCAATGACGAGCCTCCACGACGGGGAAGACGTGAACGGCTATATACAGGCGACCTCATTCAGCGCACTTCATTTTAGACACTGATATCGTTAGAGAGAAGAGAAGAGAACCCGTGACAGTTAAGCATAATTCTCAGTAACATACAGAGACCGGTGTTTTGCGTTAGCGCCCTCATTATTATCCAGGTTTAGGTAAGTGATCTGTTTTTGTCTTCTGTATTATTTGGTATTAACTTTAGTAGTTAGCATGACAATACATCAACATGCTTGGAGTATTGGCTAGCGGTTAAATTAGCTTGTTGGTTGACTCTTTGGAAAAGTCAGGCGGTATAAAACTGCACGATGCGATGCAGGCTGTTAAAAAAATCTCTTCAGGTGCTTAACGTGAAGTTTTAAGTATTTAGAGGAAGGCTGGTGTTAGCCAGGCCACCAAGTAGACAGGCGTCTGACGTTCTAGTTGCTTCCATAGCCGGTCATGAAGCTAAGTTAACGGTCTAAGTTAGCATTAGTGTACGCAATCTGGTGTACGTAACACAATTTATCCACTAATATCTTTACTAGTATGGACTGAATTATAGCTGGCTGGCTAGCGGTTAACTAACTCAGTATCCTTGAACCGTCGCTTGCTGCTGATGTGAACAGTGCAGTTTAATTTGGTTAGCTAGCTTGCCACGGGAAATCACCTTTTTTCACGCGTGCTTTTCCGTTAACTTTGTGCTGACTTGGCCAAGATGGCCACCTAACTAGCTGAAAGGTTTAAGCATTTAAATAGCTTATCACAATGTAGCAGCTAGCTAGAAGTGTTTTATGTCTACAAACTCCGTGTGTCGCTCAGCATGCTAGCGAGCTCGGATGGCTAATTAGCTTGCTAGCCTACGTTCGTTATCTAGCTACTGAATGGCCGAAATTCTGGTTTCTCTGATTC
This sequence comes from Electrophorus electricus, assembly GCF_041902795.1. Lineage (NCBI taxonomy): Eukaryota > Metazoa > Chordata > Actinopteri > Gymnotiformes > Gymnotidae > Electrophorus > Electrophorus electricus. The sequence continues at coordinate 26,290,481 of NC_137504.1, read as the reverse complement.
GGGGCGCCACCTGTTGTGACCTCTAATGTAATGTAAACTTGCCGTTAAAATTTGCCAATTCATTCACAGAATTACGTCGGAGATCTGGGTACTGACTTGAACACCAAAATGAGATTGCTCTGCTTGTTTCTACTGGTGCTCGGCTCTGTGTATGCCGACGATGACGACAAGAAGGAAAACGTTGGCACCGTGGTAGGAATTGACCTTGGGACCACCTACTCCTGGTAAGTTGGGTGTCACTTCCTGGCTTGGTGTGATTTTTATTTACTTGTTTATTTTTGCTAGTCCTTGACTAGCCACAAGCAATTATCTTGAATAAACGAAAACCTAACTTCTCCCTGCCTTAGCGTTGGTGTGTTCAAGAATGGCCGTGTTGAGATTATTGCCAACGACCAAGGAAACCGCATCACACCTTCCTACGTGGCCTTCACCAGTGAGGGTGAGCGTCTCATTGGTGATGCCGCCAAGAACCAGCTGACCTCCAACCCCGAGAACACTGTCTTTGATGCCAAGCGTCTGATTGGTCGCACGTGGAGTGACTCCTCTGTACAGCAGGACATCAAATACCTGCCATTTAAGGTGTGCCTTCTCATCGCTTTGTTATCCTGGTGTTCGGCTGTGGAAATGCAAAGAGCCAAAATGAGACACATGCTTAACATTTTGATCTCTGCTTGGCTTCTAGGTCATTGAGAAGAAAAGCAAACCTCACATTCAGGTGGACATTGGAGCTGGTCAGATTAAAACCTTTGCACCAGAAGAGATCTCAGCCATGGTCCTTACTAAGATGAAGGAGACTGCTGAGGCTTACCTGGGAAAGAAGGTACAGCTTCCTAGTTAACTCTTTACTGTGTGGTGACCAGTATAACTGCACTGTTACTCGTCCTGTAATTTTCTCATCTCAAAGGAAGTCTTGCACTTGTTTGTAGGTTACACATGCTGTGGTGACCGTGCCTGCCTATTTCAATGATGCTCAGCGCCAGGCAACCAAGGATGCTGGTACTATCGCTGGCCTGAATGTGATGAGGATAATCAACGAGCCGTAAGTGCTGTTCCTTTTAGAACATGTGGCTTGTTGAACTTTGTGCTTTTTTTGGAGTTGGTTGTACCAGGTTGCTCAGGGTTCATTACTGTTACAGAACTGCTGCAGCCATTGCTTATGGCCTGGACAAGAAAGATGGTGAGAAGAACATCCTAGTGTTTGACCTGGGCGGTGGAACCTTTGACGTGTCCCTGTTGACCATTGACAATGGCGTGTTTGAGGTGGTGGCCACCAATGGTGACACTCACCTGGGTGGTGAGGACTTTGACCAGCGTGTCATGGAGCACTTCATCAAGCTGTACAAGAAAAAGACCGGCAAAGATGTGCGCAAGGACAACCGGGCTGTGCAGAAGCTTCGTCGTGAGGTTGAGAAGGCCAAGCGGGCCCTGTCCTCCCAGCACCAGGCCCGTATTGAGATCGAGTCCTTCTTTGAGGGAGAAGACTTCTCGGAGACCTTGACCCGAGCAAAGTTTGAAGAGCTCAACATGGTAAGAACATGAACCATCTTTGTGTTGGATGTATGCATATACATGACGGTGCTGAAGCCGAGCATTAGCCATGCAATCCCTTTTAATTGTTTATGGGTTTTGATTTTCACAGGACCTCTTCCGTTCTACCATGAAGCCTGTTCAGAAGGTCCTGGAAGATGCTGACTTGAAGAAATCTGACATTAACGAGATTGTGCTCGTGGGTGGCTCTACTCGTATCCCCAAGATACAGCAGCTGGTGAAGGAGTTCTTCAATGGCAAAGAGCCCTCCAGAGGCATCAACCCTGATGAGGCTGTGGCTTATGGAGCTGCTGTCCAGGCTGGAGTGCTTTCTGGAGAGGAAGACACAGGTGGGTCCTACACGCTAACTGATGTGGTTGGTTTGTATGGCATACATGCATGACTTGTGGTGTCTTTCCATTTAAACTGCATTTAATGTATTTTTTAATTCAATTTTTGATCTGTTGATTAGGAGATCTTGTGCTGTTGGATGTGTGCCCCCTGACTCTTGGTATTGAGACTGTTGGAGGAGTGATGACCAAGCTCATTCCCAGGAACACTGTTGTACCTACCAAGAAGTCTCAGATCTTCTCCACAGCTTCAGACAACCAGCCCACTGTCACCATCAAAGTTTATGAAGGTAAGCTTTAAAAATATCCTTGCTTCTAAACCTGTTTTTAAAATCTGTTTGAAACTGAGTTTGTACATGACCTGTTGCTGCTCTCAGGTGAACGTCCTCTGACCAAAGACAACCACCTTCTGGGAACATTTGACCTGACGGGCATCCCTCCTGCACCCCGTGGCGTGCCCCAGATTGAGGTGACCTTTGAGATTGATGTCAACGGCATCCTGAGAGTTACAGCTGAGGACAAGGGCACGGGCAACAAGAACAAGATCACAATCACCAATGACCAGAACCGCTTGACTCCTGAGGATATTGAGCGCATGGTGAACGACGCAGAGCGCTTTGCTGACGAGGACAGGAAGCTGAAGGAGCGCATTGATTCCCGCAATGAGCTGGAGAGCTACGCTTACTCCCTGAAGAACCAAGTGGGTGACAAGGAGAAGCTGGGAGGAAAGCTGTCCTCTGAGGACAAGGAGGCCATTGAGAAGGCTGTGGAAGAGAAGATCGAGTGGTTGGAGTCCCACCAGGATGCTGACCTTGAAGAGTTCCAGGCCAAGAAGAAGGAGTTGGAAGAGGTGGTACAACCAATTATTAGCAAGCTCTATGGCAGCGCAGGTGGGCCTCCACCAGAAGAGGGCGATGATCAGGGTGATAAGGATGAGTTGTAGGTTGCTATATGATTACATCTCGATGCTCTTTTTTTTTTTTTTGTTGTTGTTTTTTGGTTTGTTCTGTTCCTCCTGATTGTCCTTGCCTCTCTGGACTGGTGATTGGATGTACATATTGTTGGACACGATGGACAATTGTGAGGGAAGACATGAGGCGGGGAAGGGGGTGACAACATTTAAAACCACACACTTCCTGAAAGACTCTGAGCATTTTGAGGATGAGGGATGTTGTTCTTCACTGAGGTGGAGACTGTCAGCCTGTACTGAGGCTTGCTGCTATTCTCAGGCAGTTTGAAAGGAGTTCTGTTGATTGGGGGGGGGGGTGAGGGTGGGCTAGGATTATGGAGATTGGGTTCAGGGCCATGGTCATGTTCACAGACTTAACAAGTTATTTATTTAAATCTGGAAGTGTAGTGGATTTCTACTGCAACTACATGGGAATAAATGTTTGATACGAAACTACCTTTTGTATGCCTCTTTATTTTTCAAATTATGTTGGTCTTTTTATGAATCTATAAAAGTGCTCATTTAAAAATGGCAGATAGCATTGACTTCAACAGTTAAAAGAATTTGCATTCAGTGAACTGCTTGGTATTAAAGTTTAAGAATTGGCACAGTACCTATACCACTGAAATAAGACTGCTATGATTTAGTTCCTAATTAAAAAGGCTCGAAGCTGCTATTAACTGGACAGTGACTTAAGATAAATGAGCCATTCCAGAGCAAGGTCTGAAGTAATCCTAAAAAGGTGAGTCAGTAGTGTTGGCTGTAACACTAGTCCTGCATTTGTTAATTCCAAAAAGTTAACTTTTTTTTTTTATATATATACACAAACTTCTCTCCATTATGGTTTTAGCATGCATGTCTTGATTTTAACTTTTGTGCTGATCTTAGCAAAGTAGTTCATCACTCTAGCTAAAGTCATCTGCAACATGCTTGACATGAATTTTCAAACCAAAGGGAAAAAAGGGCCTGCCTGCACTCTGGTCTGCAGCTTCAGAGTGACAGCTATTCAGGCAACATGGGGAACACTTGCCAGACATTACATATGTTGTACCTGTATTTTTAAAGTTGTGTGTACACTATTTACATTTATTTGCCTTATATAACAAGCATGTCAACCTGTTTTACATGAGGATGTGGAATAAACATGATTGGAGAAAATTCCTCTATCCACAGTGGGGTATGAACTGCTAAGCATGGAGGTGATTCCATGCTGGTTTGGGCAGCCAGTTGATGGAAATCATGACTGCAATGCATGCTATAGGAATATCAAGCTATTTCATAGGACCAGGAGCCCATGGTACAAATGGTCTCATGACATTTCCATATGCTAAGATGACAATACTTCCATACATGAACACAACCATTTGCTCAATTTGTTCTAAACATTTTGTACTTCAAATGGAAAGTTCTGGAACACAGAAAAGTAGATTTTCAACTCCTTCCTGATTTCTTCCCTCAAAATACCTGAAAATTTGCTTCTTGCAGAACTTGTGGGCTAAATATCCCACTAGTTTGTGTAAACTTGTATGATAGAGAACACTGCTTTGAGGGCAGTGTCCTTTTACATATACACACCCCCCCCCTGTGAGTGATCTATATATTTGTATGTTAACTAGCCAAAGAAATCTACTTCAAAAGTAAGTCTTCTAACTGCATTCTTGTTTACTGAAACAAATCATTACTCTTTAATAAGTGACTTTATAAAACAAAGATAAGAGTAAGAAGGCACATGGATCATGTTAGCACAGTGACCAGACAGTCATTGAACAGGACTCCCTGAGTATCCATTCCTCCAAACACAAAGCAGAGATGCTTCGCCTCTTTTGTACTGCTCTCTGCTATTTCTTCTTCACTGCCTCCAGCCCTTTCTGACCATGGCACCACACACATTGAATGGTCCAGACGATTGGGCGGAGAGTCACCTTCAAATTTCATCAGAGTCCAGCGATGTTTGTCTATGAACATGAAGGGAATGTGACTGATCATTAAAAGACATGTCAGAGCACATTTTCTTGATCTCAGTGAAGAAACTACTTTTTCTTCTCTATAGTTACTGTGACATAACGCTATGGAGGAGAATACACTCACTGACCACTTTAAAAAAAACAAAAAAACAAAACATTTCTAGGAAATACTTTGTAGGTGCACAGCAATAGCCTGTCATACACTAACAGTGCATGGCAAATGAGCTACACAAGGCATGTTCAGGTCCAGTCCTGGTGTGTTGGATTCGTGGTCAGAAGTAAAATCTGTAATGCCGTAGGTGTCCAGGAGTGGAGCTGGGCCCTACTGGACTGCAGCCTATAACTATACACCTATAAAACACAGCTCCTAGTTCTGCATACCTAACAGAGATATGTTTTTGGGTGTAGTTTACATTTCCAGAGATTTGTTACGTCTGTCAGTGCTTTCACATGAGATGATATTTTTACATACCACACTGGAACTTGTACATGGAATTGGTCGCCCCCGCTGCCATCATCCCCCCAAAGATGTAAATGTTCCTCCCCAGGGCCACAGCTGAGTGAGCCGCTGTCCCTGCAGGGATGTCTCCTTTACCCTTCACCCGCTCCCATTTCATAACCTCTGAAGAAAGGATCAGGTTTAGTTAATAAAATAGCATGGCTCAAAGCACTCTACAGCTTTGTATTTTGTCGCAGATGTAGGGTATACCAGTGTCCAGCGTAAACATGTCATTGTGAAACTTCTCTCCTGCCATTCCTCCGTGGACATAGATGACTGATCCCACAGCTACGACTGCATGTCCATGCCTTGGGGATGGGGGTCTTCCCTGGGTCTCTGGCTGTGACCACGCACACGTCACTTCAAGCAGAGCAACAGATATAGTGCATGTTATCAACTTTGTCCTCATATACTCACAGCATGTTCAAAATGTGTAGACTGCAAAGCAATAACAGATACATTAGTACCCTTTTTCCCTAAGCGAAGGGAAAAATTAAGTTTGGAGTGCACACTGGGATGCAGTTCAGCTACACAGACATGTAACTAACACACAACGAAACACCTGCACAAAAGGTTAACTATAAAAAGCTAAGTTTAGTAACTGAGACACCTGTGTCAAAGACGTGCACCTGGGGGTCAGTGACTGGTGTGGCCCCTGCTTCTCCACCCGAGAACACGAAGAGTCTGTCCCCAACACATGCCGAGTTAGTGTGGTATGTCCGGGGGCTGGGCGGTTCCCCCTTCACCGCCACTGTTCTCCAAGGACCACTGTCTACACAAAATAATGTTACACGATATAAAAATCCAACATCACTAGCACACATAAACTAGACACATGGTTATCACCTGTGGTACATATGACCTGGAGTGAGTTTCGGTTGCTGCTCTGGTCTGCACCAGCAAACACCCACAGGCTCTCTGGGTCGCTCTGGGATGTAAAGCTACACAGTTCATATCTTGCTAGCAGACCCTGCCAATCTGCAATGTCCCACTCATGACTCTCTGAAAGAATGAAATAACTTTGATTACTTTCCCAAGTGTCAAAGTCAGATTTATTTTACACTGTGCCATGCTCCAATATGGATATGGTGTATAGAGCAGACTAATATACATAAGATATGAAATCATATATTTTATTAACATAGTGCAGGGTTGGTAATAAGTAGCAATTTATGTTAGTACGTATTGCAGAAACTGCAATCCTTGGGTTCTTGGAATGGCTTGGGAATGTGCAAGCAAAAAAGGTGTAAAAATCCATTTTAATGCCAAACAGCAATTAATGGCGTTAACCAGGGAGAAACAAAAAACATTACCAAGATTTATGAAGTAGGAGTCTGCAAAGCTGCCATTGGGATTGGCACCTCCTACAATCACAATTCTTCCCTTCCTACCTGACGGCACGTATGTGCATGTGTGCCCAACGGTAACGCCTGGACCGTTCCCTCGAGGGACCAGGACATACCTGCACGGACAAACGCAAAGTCCTTACACGAGTACAGAATTGACAGGCTGTCAGGTCACCTAGCTTTTGTTAGGCACTATGTAGCGCTATCTACCTACCATTGTTTTTCTCGAGGTTTGACCTCTGGGTCGAGAATCGGAAGGAGCTCCATCGCCCTGAGCAGGACTAGCAACAAGCTAACGGAAACGCTAGCTAGGTTAGCTAAAACAAGGTTAACACTTCACCTACGATAAGCTACCTAGTCTATACTTACAATTAATAGCTAGCTAACTAGCTAGCTAGTGTCCTCATTAACATCGACTGAACTACCCAGCTAGCAAATTTATATAGCCAGTTGGCTATTACTACCTATATAAACTATTTCCTTCGCCCAACCAACAGTAATCCTGAGGAACTAATAACCAGCCATACTTGCAGGGCGATGTCTTAACGAATGACCACTCCGGTCACCAGTAGCGACCAAAAGCTCACGGCCCTACCAAGCTAGATAACCGCTACGACCTTACGGTGCACAAGACAGACGTTAACATAGCTAAGTTAGCACACTGCATTAGACGCACAAGATTCAACAGCACTCTACCTTTGTCAACAAACCGCTAAACCATTTATCATAAAACCCTAACAGGGCAATGAAACAGCTTGGTAACCCCGCCAACAAATAGCACCTGTTTCGAGGAAATTCAGTCTGTTGTGAAATTGCTATTGCCAAGAGCTCTGTTGCCATCTAACGGATTGGCGTGAAGATGCCATATCCATATTAAAATTCTCTGTAGGCCTAATAAGATAAATCATTAAAATCTATTTTGGATATGCTTTTTTTTTGGCTATACCTTCTTGTGCATTTTTTTAGGCTAGGACATTTGAAAGCAAAATCTCTCTGGTCCTCAATTTCAGACAGCACAGGATAATAGACAATAATGCAATAATGCACGATTCTCTGGGGAAATGACGGCTCGATACCAACCATTGTGCCACATATAAAGAGCTGCCTCCATATACAAAGCAGCAGCAGTTTAGACGTTTATGTAGCTAACATAAGGAGATACATAGGACATTGATACAATGTTACTTTAGGTTGTCTTTGTAAACCGACCAGACATCTTCAGAAATACGCAACGAGCGCTTCTTTTTCTTTCGTCCCTTCTCTGCCTCCTTATTCACTCTACACCGAACTGGTGGTAGCCTACAATACGCCAAGCAACAGATATAAATGACTGGAGGAAATGTTGTTCACCACAAGAGGACAGCCTTGCTAAGCTTATTGGTCACGATCGAGGGGCAAAGACCATGTTCAAGTTTTAAACTTAAATCCGGATTGTCCAATTACTTTGCCACGCTTACCTTATTCAGGACAGCTCATAAGTCTTGGGCACTGAAATGGACTTTCTGCCCAGAACATCCTTTCTACCTTCCAAAGTAAAGGTAGATTTCATTTACCTTTCTTCTTTTACCATGTTCAGGCATGAATGCAAAATATGCATTTATGCCTGAACAAGGATTTCTCTCACAATATTTCAAAGATAGTTTCTCTTACTTTAAGGAAGATCATGGCTTAAAATATAAAGGGGTTTTCAATCTTCCAGAAAGCCCACTGAAAGGAGTGAGATCACAGAAATGAAAGAGGTTATATATTCTGTATATGACTTTATCCTCTTATTAAATGTTCTTGCTGGTTGTCTCTCTCACTTGTTCGCTGTGTAATGTCTTTGCTATAGCCTCTTGCTGTCTGGAGCACATAGATGGCCCGCTGTCAAGGACAGTCACAAACGCCAACATGACTTAAGTCGCTAAATAATATTACAGTCCATTTAGCTTCCATGACAGGGCCCAAGCACTTGAAAGAAACAATACCATGAATGAATATCCTCAAAATACACCAGTGGGTTTTGATCTAAATGTGATTAAATCATGTCAGCGTGCTGGAGATCTGGGGCAGTGCCAGTAACTAAACTCAGCTGATCCAGGCCCATTGTGTCACAGGCATAAGAATAACTTTACGTGTCTGAACACTGAACAGTGGTAGCTTCAAAATCATATTAATGCATGACCCTAAATCCTTACACTCACAGTAATGTAACCTGTATTTCATACACTATTAATTGTGGGTTATGCTGAAGTAATTAATTTTATCATATGGAAATTTTTTATCATGTTTTATCATATCTTATATTTTTATCATATGGAAATGAAATTTTCCATATTCTTCTTCCATACACTTCTTTTTTGGCACTTTTATTTTGATAAGATAGCTACACTGATCTGAAATGTTGTTCCTGTTATGGCTATACCATATCTGCCTTTATGTTCCTCTTACCTGACCAATATTTAAACACTGTAGGTAAGAAATAAGGCAGGTAGATTTTACCCTCTACCAAGAGTCTCTGGAGTATGTTAGCAGCATAGTAATGCCTGTATATCAGTCAGCCTCTTCTACCATTTCAGAACTGCAGCATTACAACTAGCCAAATATGCAGATTCTTAGATGACAAGTTTTGTTTTCTTTTATTTGTCAATTTTATTCACAATTGGAGGGAGCAAATATTTAATGCAAAGTCAAAAATAAGCAATAATATTGTATGAAATGAATGATTGTCAGTTTGTGATAGTCATAGAGCTCAGTGTGTTGGCAAGCTATAGCAACAATAGTCCTTTACCTCTGTAGTCTTACTCAGATCTCAGATTCTTTATTCACCTGGCTTACCATGCTCCCCCCTGCTGTCTACCTCTCTGTCCATCTGGTTCTTAGGTTGCGAGGTGCAGGCTCAGGTTTCTAGATTCAGTTTTAATGACTCAGTTTCACTTTGGTATGGACTGTTCTACTGTTCACAAAGTTTCCCTTGGCCACCATCTACACTATTCTGACTCCAGTTTTTATCTTCAAACCTTTGGTGAGTCTCTTAGTTATTTTATTTCTTGTCTTTGACCTTGGTATTATATGTCCCCCAGACGCGAAGAACCTTATCTAAAATGAAATTTAGACAGCTTTTTGTTGGCTTTTTTGTTGGTCTTTTTGAAATAATCTCTGCATCTTCATGTTGATTAATGCTGGGGATTCCCCTTTTATAGCTACAACAGTCTTTTTTTAAATCCAAGTAATTGCTGTAATACTAGTGAATGTTTTGAATCAGATTAAGCATAGATTTAAAACCAGAACCCTTTTTTCATAGCACCAGGGCAATGGTAGAAACAGGTAGATGCACAAATACGTCTACACTTGTTTTCTTTGCTCTTAAAATATTGCATTATACTGTAACACTTTAGGAAATGCATAGCTCATGCAGATTGCATAAGCCAAGGGTGGGTAAGGCTGTAATTAGTAACCCTCTCTTTAGTATCACTCAATCATTCATGCTGGTGGCAGTGAAGGCAATCATGAGCTTCAAAAGGTAATCCCATTAATAATGGAGAGTTTACCTACGGTCCCCGGATTAACATAGGAGAGAGGGGTCAATAAGGGCTTCTGTATTATTCTCTTGATAAGAGTCAGTGCAGGCTGGGTTCAGGGTTTGAATGTGGGAATGTTATTCCTCTGATCGAGACAGCAGAGGGAATCACATTTGTATTAACTAAAAAGAAAAATGGTTTACACAAATGCAATTTGTAATGAGGTGGTTAAGATACTTAAGATATCAACTGAATGCTGTTTTAAGTGCAGAAATTATTGTGGTTGTGTAAAGCTGAATAAACAGACGAAAAGTGTCTTCATCTGATGTGAAGATTGATGTGAAACCACTGCCCTGGAGAAGCAGTGTATAATCAGCAGTTTATGTGAAGCTGAAATACACTTGGAATTTAACAGAAAACTGGAATCTCAAGTACGCCTAACATTTCAGATGCTGATTTTAAACCTCCAATTCTCAAAATCCTTTCCAAAACACACACTGAAGAGAAAAAGCTAAATGTAAAATGTAGGCCTATGTGGATGTTTGTATGGAAGACCACACAAAGTTTTATGAATCATAAGAAAAAGATGAAATGTTAAAAAAGATATGTCTCCTGTTGCCCTTTACAATGGTCTGTGCTCAATGAACAGGGAGAAGGGGCACTTAAAAGTCCTCTGTGAGGAATGTGGAAAACACATTTAAGCCATTAACCACAGCTCAGCACTGACTGTGCAACACCATGGCCCTTGGCTATCAGTCCGTTAATTGCCTGCACTTGGTTTACCTCCCAGTGGATTTTGCTTTCGCTATAAAAGAAAATGTTTCAAGTATGGGAACTTTCCATAAACGGTAGCAAAAGTGGAACGTCCTGTCTGTGTTAAGAGCTTTTTTTTTTGTTGTGACCTCAGACAGCCAAGCATGAGTTGAGAGAGCCGCTTCATAACTGAATGGCGTGACAGCTTAATGGCGCGAGAAGCAGCTTTTCGGGCGCTAATGCAGATCTCTGGTGTGAGGAGTTTGGCTGTGTGCAGACTCTCCGGCTTGCACTGATTGACTGGAGGGGCAGTAATGAAGCAGAATGAATGAAAAACACAAGAGAGAGGGAGGGTGAGCAAAAGAAAAGAGCGGATTTGATGACGGGGAGAGAGGAGAAGAGAGAGTCAGTGTTCTTAATGAATGTCAGGAGGTTCTGGGAGGAAAAAGAATTCTGTTTGAGGGCTTCTTGGAGAGGATATAGATCTAATTTGTGGATAACAAGCAAACTGTTGCTGGAGTCTGAGGGTCATGTTGAAAGAGTGTCCCAGTAGCTCCTGGTTAATCAGCACACTTTGCTTAAGAGCCAGCCAGGGCTGCCATTTGTAATGACCAGAGTCCGCAGTCTGGGTCTCTGTGCCTCAGAGATGCTTCTTCATCCTGTTATGTGATATTGTGTTCAAACTGTGGAAAATGTTATTTCTCTGTATCGCAATACATATTATCCAGAGAAAAAGCCTTAGAGATGCACAAATTTGTCAAACATATGATCCATTTGTATGTATTGGTGATGCCTGATGAATGTATTCAGAATGTGTTGGTGATGAACCTGGATTGTTCGTTGGCTTCTATAAGTGCAGAGTCTTATTGACAGGCAGCGTGTATGCTCTCATATGGTGCAAACCTTGGGAGCACTTCTCACATGAGGAGTGAACTATGGAGAGCAAGGTACTGTTAAACTGCACCAGGATTAATGCCAGTCTCTGATCACATGAGACAGCAGGACCTTCGTTGGCACAGACACACAGTCAGACATGAGAATCCCAGAGTGAGTGTGTGTGTGTGTGTGTGTGTGCATAGACGTAAGGGACACACTTACCGGCTGCTTCTGGGCTGGGTTCATCGCAGGAGCACTGACTCAAAGCCCCAGATGGTTGGGGGACCCCCTTTGACCTGAAAGAAGAGCCATCAAAGCGCTCCAGTTCCACAGTGGGCTCTGTGAAGATCCAAATGCATGCTGGCGAGCTTTATCACTCCTGACCTGCAGCCAGATTTCGTTGACTTATCTGCCACAAGGGTGAATTCAATTGCACTGTAATAATTACAGTGTAGTTATTAAAATGACCTGGTCTGGAATAGGTTTGAATGAGTGCTGAAATATTTGACATTACATTCATGCTAGTTTGTATGTGTATATGGGTGCATGGACCTCTAACTATATTGTTTTTATGAGTTTTTGTAGAAGCATTAAAAATTAGTGTAGAAGGGTGTGTTTTTTCTGAGCTTAGTTTGAGCATGAGTGACTGTTTGTTTCTGAGTATGTCCACGGCAAGTTTTATTTTTGGCGAGGGGCTGAGTCTATGGTAGCGAGCCTGAGTCACACTTCTTTCTCATCAGCTATGCTCTACTAACTCCACCCACTGCCCCCTGTCTCTGTTTCTCTCTCTGTCTCTCCACACCCCCCCCGCTTCCTCTCTAATTCTGACTTTCTTTTATCTCTGTCTCCCTCTCTCAGGCTTTCTTTTTCCTCTCTTTTTCCTCATTTCTCTCCATCCCTCCCCTCCTCTTTCCTTCCCTCTTTCTCTTTTCTCTCTCCCTCGCTCTCCCTCTTTGTCTCCGGGAGCGCTGCTTTGTGTTCGGCAGACGTGTCAAATGTGAGCATAACAAAAATAATTGTGCTGACGCTTCAGGCCAGGTCTAAAACTGGATGTCACACTTGAGAGAGGAAGAGAGACAGATGCACAGAAATGTGAGAGAGAGAGAGAGAGAGAGAGAGAGGGAGGGAGGCGGAAAGGAGGAGAGTGAGTGAGAGAGGGAAGGAGAGGAGGAGAGAGCCAGAAACGGGTAAGGGGACAAATCAAAACATTCAGTGGCACATCTATGGGTTTAAAGAGCGTGAACCCGATGTGCTTCGTGGCAGGCTCGTCTGAGGGCGTGCTGTAAGAACAACGCTGCTTCTCCTCACAGCTCCCTCTGTTCTTTTCTCTCCACTCTGCTAACACACAGCGGCAGGGATGCCTGGGCAATGCAACATTTATATGTGATGTTATATAACACAGCCTTAACTGATAAGGTTTTATTAGGACTTCTTGCGGTATGGTTTTTTTTTTTTTTTTTGGCACGAATAACCATTATGTGATGAAATATTGTAACAAGGGCGTAGTGTCCCACTGTCACATAATCCTAGCAGCAGTCTCAGCTCTGCCTGTCTCTTCGTCCACAGGGCGGCTCAGGTTGGCAGTGGCTTTCAGGAATGACATGCTCACCGTTGACAGTAAGTGTCCAAGTGCAGTGCAGCCACTGGAACCCTGTTCCTGATTAGTAATGGACTTGGCCTAATGCTGTTGATGTCAACAAATGGAATAGGTTTGGCTTTGTTTTTACTACACTGGTTACCAATATCGTACCTACTGCTACCAGGAGTTGCCACCGATAAAGTTTGCTTTTTTATTTTTAACAAAATATTGATATACTACTGCTACTATTAATAATAATCATTTTAATTTAGTATTGTTCATTTTAAATACAACATCTCACTGTGCTTTACATAAGATTATGATAATAACAAAGTACATAAAATAACATTACAATGAATTCTCAAATATAAAATAAAATCACATAAAATATAAATAAATACTAAATAAATACATGTATTTAGTCTAAATAAGTACATTTTAATCTGTATTGAAAAACAGCTGTAGAACTTGCATTGCTGATGTTGTCTGTAGCTCTATTGCTGATAAAAGAAAAATAATTTAAAAGCAGCCCCCCTACATGAACCATTACATAAACCAGCTAGCCTGACAAAGCCATTGGGGCATGGTACAGTCTGCATCTGAGTTCTGGTACAGTGGGTGCTAGTACAGTCTACACCTGAGTTCTGGGTTTGACCACTGTCAACACTGGGGCTGTAAACAGCTTTATGGCAGCGCTGAAATGGAGGTGGTGGGTGATTTGACCAGCAGGCAGGTGAGAGAACACACATCCAATGTCTCCTGGGCACCGAGAGTGCTGTCAGCCTGGGGTGTTAATACCCTCATCGCACCACACCTTCCACCAAGCCGATTCCATCACTCTGGGAGATATAACATGAATGTGTTTCAGAATCTCCATCGATCAGCACCCTGCCCAGCCCTCTATTTATTCGTGTATAAGTGTCTGGGGCCGCTAGAAGATCTGATCTGAGATCTGCAGTTCAGTACCATCTGTCATTACGTCTTCTGTTTCGCTCAAATTCTTGTTTCAGACTTTGCTCTTAGCCCTTTTCCACTCTTCTTGTAGTTTTTGAGGCCAAGTGTCTCGTGGGAAATGATCATGGAATCTCCAGCTGTTATGTTAAGGTAGGAAACATGTACCACATCCAAACTACACTTACTGTGAATGCCCTATTTTAATATGTTTCATGTGTTCTACTACTAAGTCGTTTAGTGTGGTTTATTATGTATTATGAGGTGGTGTGCTTCAGAGAGAGAGTGGGTCTGTGAGTGTGCTTAAAAAACAGTGCTGTGTTGTTTATTAAAAGTTAAGACCATCATGGACTTGGGCTAATGGACTTGTGGAATCCCTTTGTGAGATCAGTGTTTCACAGTTGTAATATAGTGTGTGTGTGTGTGTGTGTGTGTATGCGCTTCTCTGTATAAAAGTCTGAATGTAGGTAGGTTGCCTTAAAGTTTTGAGGTCACTGAAATGTATTCTTAGTTGTGAATCCAAGCTGGCCCCCCGATAAAGACTGTATTACAGAAGTAGAGGCTATATGTTTGTTTGGTAGGTGTGGGGGTGGGCCTTAGGTGTGTTGTAAAACCCTAGATTTTTCCCACATGCTTTTCCCACATAGTGGCTGTAGAACAAGGTGGTACAGCTGTTTGAAAAGCTAGTTTCCCAAGAAGACTTCAGCAGCCCCATTTAAGCAACCAACTGTATAGCATCCCAAACCAGATCTGTTTTCTGGACAGACAAACATTTTCAGTTCCACTGAATACATGGGATCTGATCATTAAATTGAAGATCCATAAGGTTCTTAAATATGTGGGGGTTGAAAGTTGGACCTTGGACCAGTAATACGGAAGATATACGGCTACCTCTACTTGTGTCTTTTAAAAAAACGTCTCAGCCTCATTGTCTTTTCCTAAATTCTGCTGCCTTTACTTCAGCAGTGTTTTACTTGGGTTCTGTTTCTCAGGTGGGAATGGCACCAGACAGCGATGGGGCCACCCGCAAGACAACAAAGGTGGTATCCGACTGCTTCTGCCCAGACTTCCAGGAGACGTTTTTCTTGTGAGTCCAATGGGGAAACGTTGGGCTCATAGTTTGCTTCCTTATCGGACATCAGTGGTGTCTCTTTTACCATCACAATTGACACAGTTGAATGCGAGAAAGATTGAGAAGAATCTGTTCCTTGGTTCCAGTGCTGTTGGTCAAGAGGAGAAAAAGAAGAGGCTTCTGTTTACCGTGTGGAATTGTGGAGGTTCCGACAGGTACTATAGTCACACCACAGCCACATCGTACATTCAGTTTGGTCAAATTTCATCTGATTCAATTCAACTGTTATTACACCTGTCTAACATAATGAAAAGCTCAAGGTGAGTTATGGCTGCTGCTAATATCAGTAGAAATGCAATACATAAAGTACATAAAGTACAAAGTGCAAAGCATTCTAACTGCCAGTCAGTGCAAGTTGAAGGCAGTTAATGTGCACATACAGTAATGCACATAAGCAGACCACTGGCGCCAGGGATGTTTGTTTTGCATGGCTTCTGCAATATCGCTGTGTTTATGGCAACAGTGTTACGAGCATATTTGTTTGTTCGCTTCCAAGTGAATGCTAGCTCATTTACGGCAGCCTCCGCCTTGCCTTCCAGACCCTTTTCATGAATAATTCATGAATAATTTTCGGTATTGAGAGAGAAGACCTGAGCCCAGCGAGCGCGGCAGGGTGGTGGGCTGCTCTGACCTCAGGCATTCGCTCCCATGTGTGGGATTGTGGTTCCCTGGACTTGGGCCTGGCTTTAGCTTCTGAGCGCGCTCTACTTTGCATGCAGAAAGCCTTACATAACCGCTTAGAAGTTACCACGCACAATTTCCTTGCTTGCATATTTAAGTGACTGTAATGTTTTAGACGATGTGCGCATTTATTGGCGAAGAACTGACTTTCTTTTTTGAACATATTTTTGGTGCTTCAGTGTAGATGTTATTATAGCATGTGGAGGTGTGGAAATCAGTAATGTTGAAAGTGAGATTGAAAGTAACACTGAAAACGTTGAAAGAATATTGGACAAGTTTTATAGGTTTTAGCTAATAGCTTTGGCAAAGAAATGTTTTATACTATGGTACAGGTCTGGAGAGCTGATGAGTGAGGTGTTAAATCATGAAGTGCGATCTAATGCTCATTAGTGCCATAAATGCACCTCTCAGGGTGACAGATCTGTGAGTTTTCTATAGCAGTACTTTTGTCTGCAGTTTTTTCACATGAAGAGCTCTCTGATACCAGATCTTTTCAATGTCCTCACTTTTCCTTTGCTTTTTGGGGCCTAAATGGAGTTATTGTGTAGAAAATTGAGAGTCAGCCCTTAGCGGTTCAGCCCAAAGTCAAGCATATGTACCCACACTGGTCTTATATCTGGTTACAGATTACACCCTGACAAATGACATTATTAGTGGGCACCCTCTGCTGAAAACCCTTAATGCTTTTCATTATAGCACTTGGCTTAGTCCATTGTGCCCCAGACACATACATACCATCATGCAGAAAAGTAAAACCACTTAGGGACACAAGCCAATAATCTATCATTCAAGAGTGCAATCAGTGAACCATGCGGAGACTAGTGCATCCTAAATACGGGGACAAAGTCTCACCACAGCATGTTTTTATGGATGCTTTTGTGATTGTTTTGACCACTTTTGAAGGACCCAGAGGCAGACATTTGGCATACCTAGTTTATGTGGTCTGTATGTTCTTATTTTAAAAGCCTTCATACAGCCATATGGTCTGGCTAGTGTTGTTGGAGCTAGTTATTGTCTGTTGTCAGATGTTACCTCGGATGTGAGAAGCTTTCCATAGTGGAAGCTTGGGCTGTTATGAGATGACTAGGGCATTTGGTGCTCTAAAGGTTCCTGGGAAAACCAGTTCAGGGATACATAAGCAGATGATACTACAGTGATCGAATCCTTAATAAACCCTGTATGAAAACATGGAATGCCTGCACTCTGTTGTAAATGCCCCCAGAGTAGGCATTTACTGTAACTGACCCTCATGAAGACGTAGCACGCTATTAGCTCGCTATTGAAAATAACTAACTAATAAACAATTTAAAACCTGCTAAACTGTATGTGGAGCAAACAGGCAAGAGTCTCTGAAAATGTTCTGAACTTAATAACAAAGGTTTAGAATGACACTAAAACCAAGTCCAGAGTGTGAAGTGCAGCAGCAACTGCATTTCACTGTCACTGTCGTGTAAGTCACGGCCCTCATGCAACCTAAGTCGTGTCCCTAGCGCAATGTAAGTCTTGGCATTCATGCTTCCTGAGATGAAAGCAGCAGGTCTCTGCTGAATTTCTGGCTCTGCGCCTTGGCCCCTACTAGAGTCCGGAGCAGAGTAGATACCAGTTGAGGCTGCTGAGAAATAGATAGTGACACAGTCTTATGTGCTCCGGGCTGTGTAGCGTCAGATGTGACAGAGGCAAAGTGAATGTCGACAGAAGGTTTCTTAAATCCGTAAAACTGCAATGAGCTGGGTATCGGTTATGACACAATATCCCAATCCTGCACCTGGAGTTACTCTACACAGCACAGTTCAGTGTTCCCCTGTTCCCAACATACCTGTCCCAGCTCTGGTAATTAACAAACCTTTCACCCCAGTTTACAGTGGGTGAGTCAATTAAAATGGACAGGGTAGAGCTACACCTGAAGACCACAAACAACAAAAGTCCAATTAAAATTCAATTTAAATTCAGTACAGCTTGGTCATTCTTTCAGCACAGGTTAACAGAGAGCTTTCACTCTCCCTCGCTGTTGTACACACACACACGGAGAGGTTTCACCCTCCCTCGCTGGTGTACATATAATGAAGTTAAAGTGCAGACAATGAAAAATGGTGCAAATAGTGCAGGACATGTTTGAATGTTGTTCCATTTAAAATTGTATCGCTTTTGACTCTAAATTGACTGTACAATTGATTCTAAGAAGCTCTGGGCATTTGTGTTGTATTTTATAACCACTGATATAAACGCTCTCTCTCTCTCTCTCTCTCTCTCTCTCTCTCTCTCTCTCTCTCTCTCTCTCTCTCTCTCACACACACACACACACACATACACACACACACACACACACACACACACACACACACACACACACACACACACACACACACACACACAATACAGCACTAATATAATCTCTAGTGTTTGGTATGAATTTTAACTGTTGATGCGTTTTTCAACTCACATTGAGTTTTGCTATGTGAAAATGAGAAGCAGCATGAAGTTAATGTTCATGGACAGTTCTCCAAAGCTGAAGGAAGTTTTCAATCTCATTAAAATAGGAAGCATGTAATATTTGCCAGCATCCGTTCTGCCTTTGCCAGCTTCCAGACTGTAAATATTTCTTTAGATGATATGTTTCAAATCCTCTCATGTGCATACTGGGACCTAAATTAAAAAGGTTTCTCCTATCCTACTAAATGCTGATATACTGCTTATGATCTGAATGTCCTGTTTGTGTCTTATAGGCAGCTTGTTGGTTGCATGAGTTTTGGAGTGTGTTCACTGATCAACTTAGAGAAGGTAACGTGGCTACACACACACAGACACACACATTTGGTTTCTCCAATGTAAATCTGATTATATCTCTTGCAAATAATAAAGTAGACAAGTCCTGCAGTAATGCGTAAAGAGGAACAATAACAGTTGATCCTTTTGTGCTAGTTATTCTAGTGGCATTTACTTAGCTGGAATCTTGGAGGGCTGTCTCATTTGAAACTTGAAATAGTAATTTAATAGTACAAGAACCTGGGTTACTGATGTCACATGGAAATGAACTGGTTAAAGAGGGAGCTTCTGGTACACTCGGAAATATCGATTAATTTTTTAGGTTAAACGTGCACCCAGTTTAATTCACCCTGAAGACGCTTGTACTCCAGCACCTCATTCAGTTATTCAACAAGAAGCCTAATGTTGGTACAGTCAGATAATAATATTATTAACACATTACTAGACAAGCATGCTCCCATAGTCTTGTTGGTAGGACTGCCTCTTTCTGCATTATGCTAATATTTCTGAGTCGAGATTACCAGCATGTGGAGTAGTATTTATTTTGCCTGGCATCTGGCAGAATGAATATTTGATTGCTTTAATTTGCTAATGAGGGGCTTAGTGCGGACATCACAGGGAGTTTCCTCCCCTGTCCTCTGCCTCTTTTGTCGCTCTCTTTTTGATCTCTCCTCCCTCCTCCTGCATCCCACTGCCTGTCTTGGCATCATCTGTTTCAGTAGCCCACAGGCTGTCCTGATCTGTTTCAGTAGCCCACTGCCTGTCCTGATCTGTTTCAGTAGCCCACTGCCTGTCCTGATCTGTTTCAGTAGCCCACTGCCTGTCCTGATCTGTTTCAGTAGCCCACTCCCTGTCTTGGCATCATCTGTTTCAGTAGCCCACTGCCTGTCCTGATCTGTTTCAGTAGCCCACTGGCTGTCCTGATCTGTTTCAGTAGCCCACTGGCTGTCCTGATCTGTTTCAGTAGCCCACTGCCTGTCCTGATCTGTTTCAGTAGCCCACTGCCTGTCCTGATCTGTTTCAGTAGCCCACTCCCTGTCTTGGCATCATCTGTTTCAGTAGCCCACTGCCTGTCCTGATCTGTTTCAGTAGCCCACTGCCTGTCCTGATCTGTTTCAGTAGCCCACTCCCTGTCTTGGCATCATCTGTTTCAGTAGCCCACTGCCTGTCCTGATCTGTTTCAGTAGCCCACTGCCTGTCCTGATCTGTTTCAGTAGCCCACTGGCTGTCCTGATCTGTTTCAGTAGCCCACTGCCTGTCCTGATCTGTTTCAGTAGCCCACTGCCTGTCCTGATCTGTCTCTCTCAGTCCCGACCTTTCTTCTCTCAGTGCAGTGTGCTTCAGTTCAGTTTGATTCAGGATAGTTGTTGAGGTGACTATATTGTATACAATGCACAATTTATTTTTGCCAAAGCATAAAAAACTATCTTAAGCATCTCTCTCTTTCTCCATTACACACATGCACTCACACTCTCTCTCTCTTTCCTTCATCTTTGGTAAGCTAGTTTTACATTTGCCACATTGCGCTTTAACCCATTCTGCCCCATTGCTTGCAGGAACAGTTTCTTTCTGTTAACATTCGTTTACTGCTGATTTTTGCGCTTCTTTCTGAGATCATGTCTATTCACTACTAAGGGCCCAGACCAGCAGTTTTCAGAGAGGGATTGAGAGATGGAAAGCAGCAGAGAGAGAGTGAGAGTGAGAGAATAATAACAGAGTTGTTGTGTATTCTTTACTCTACTATTGTTTTTTTGTATTTTTTGTGTATTTGCATCTCTCTCTGTGTGTGTGTGTGTGTGTGTGTGTATACACTTACACACATTTGTCTGCCTCTGGGGAAGCTGTGTTTGTATGCATTCCTGCCTCTCTGTGTGTGTGAGTGTCTTTAGGGTGTGAGGGTATATGTACTAGACACATTTTTTCTTCCTCTGTGTGTGTGAGGGTATATGTGAACCTGTGTGGGCAGCCCAGCCATGTTACACTTGGTGAACCCTTGGACTCATTGCTGTCTATCTGCCAGCATGGTTTTACATAACAAACAAACCATCTGTCTTCATACCACCATGGTTAAAGAGGGCATCAGATGCTAAACCTGTTTATATGTGTGTGTGTGTGTGTGTGTGTGTGTGTGTGAGAGAGAGATTGTATGGGGGGCAGGACATGTATGTGCATGTGTTAATAACTTCATATAATATTAGTTTTTTGCCTGATGTCAGTGCTGAAAAATACACAAACTAAGTGATAATGTTAAATTTGTATGTTTTACAATGATACATGCATTTTGAGTACGTTTCGCTTGCACGCATGCACACACACACACACACACACCCACACACACACACACACACACACACACACACACACACACACACACACACAAAGTCTGCATGTTATACTCTCTTAAGATGTTATCCTTTTCCTTTGCTAACCTCTGTGCTGTCTCTCTCTCTCTCTCTCTCTCTCTCTCTCTCTCTCTCTCTCTCTCTCTCTCTCTCTCTCACTTTCCCTCTGCACTCAGCAGATCAGTGGCTGGTACTACCTCCTGGGGGTGGAACTAGGCAGGACTAAACACCTGCGGGTGGATCCCCCAGGCAGCATGCATGCCTGTGGTAAGTGTGCACGTGTGAGACGTGTGTGGTCGTTCGCATGCTAGCGTGTGAGCCATAGGTCAGATGGAAGATTAAAAAAGCCTTAGGGAGAGAGAGTGGAAGAAAAGAGAGAGAGAGAGAGAGAGAGATGCAGAGGGAGTGGCCAGATTAAGTGGGCTGGGCCTGTGTCAGACTTGAGCACATACCCAAATAGCTCGTGCATTCTGCTTCTAAGAGTTGGAAGCTGCGCGCTCGTGATGAAGCACTGTTTATAGGGCAATTACACACACTCACACACACACACACACACACACACACACACACGCACACACGCACGCACGCACGCGCGCGCATGCACACATTTGCGGGCAGGCGCGTGTATCCTCCTGAGCTGTGGCGGTATGTGACTGAGGTGGATGACTGTGTGTGTATGAACTCTCAGAAAGGCACAGATTAGGTGAGTGATCTCTCATGTTCTCTCTGTGATTTGAGCATAGGAAGCATGTCAGCTGTTGACAGTGGAAGGGGTCTGTGTATCATTTGTGTTGATAAATATGATGTATGCAACAGAGCTATCACTGATGTTATACCATGTGAAAAGATTTATAAGATTTGTTTAATGTTTTTTTTTCCTCGTATTTCCTGTGCATGTTTAAATATTTGATCCTTGCAAAAAAAAGAAAAGAAAAAAAAAAGACAGAAAAAAGCACCTCTTGTGTGTGTGTGTGTGTGTGTGTGTGTGTGTGTGTGTGTGTGTGTGTGTGTATGAGCACACTAGGCCATTTGGGAAAACTTCAATGCTGTAATATGTTTATTGGGGCATTGTTATAGACAGGAGCATGGGGCTATTGCACTATGCCTCTCACTCCAGCAGTCACTATTGTATGTTTAACCCTCTTTGTCTAGTATGCAGTTAATTTACTTTGAAAACACCAAGAGCTGTACTATCGATAAGTATAGCATTTACAGTACGTTTTGTACATAACAGAAAATATATACAAATCATTGTTTGAATGAATGTAATAATGTACAGAAGATGCACCATAACTAACC
The DNA here is from genome assembly GCF_041902795.1 of Electrophorus electricus. Taxonomy (NCBI): domain Eukaryota; kingdom Metazoa; phylum Chordata; class Actinopteri; order Gymnotiformes; family Gymnotidae; genus Electrophorus; species Electrophorus electricus. The sequence goes on along the minus strand of NC_137504.1, from coordinate 26,267,970 downwards.
AATGATAATTCTGTTTAAAAGGCATCCAAAAACCCATATTGCAGCTCATTATAATAAGGATTTACACATATAATTATTATCAGAAGTCTGGCAGGTAATCATAAGTTTTTATCAGAAATCTCCATAGTCTTTCTCTTTCATTCTGCTCTGGTCAATTTCAAATACATATGAGCAACACAGCAAACACCTTTTCACAACAGTAAACACTTTCTCATTGCTTGCACATCAGTTTCCATTCCTAATGGACTTTTTGCAAAACAGTAGACACGGAAATCATTTTGTAACACAAAAATCACATAAACATTTCTGACTGGGCAAATCACCACACAGTAGTTACAGCTGCTAATTACCAATCTTAAAACAATTCTTCAAATTGGGCCTGACTTGTGACCACTGCCTGCAAATCTAACTCCAAACCAATCGACAGACTTCTACTGATCAATGGCCAACATTATGCAGTCATATAGCACAATGTTCCATTCCATCACACATCTGCAGCAAGGGACTGCTTTAGGGCAGCCTGTTGAATTTACATTTATGGCATTTAGCTGACAGTTACTTATAATTATCAAAGTTACTTATAATTATCACTGAGTACAACTTGAACAATTGAGGGTTAAGGGCCTTCCTTAGGGACTGAACAGTGGCAACTTGACCCACCAACCTTCCTATTATAAGTCAAGTACCTTAACCACTGAGCTACCACTGCCCTGCCCTGAATTTCTGCCTCATTCCCCAGTTCTCAATCCTGTTGAGGAATTCTTTCTGCCTGGAGACGGAAAGTATATGATTACTGTTCCTATGATCACATGCCATTTTTAGACGCTAAGTCTGGGACATGTAGGGCAATCACAGCATCACACTGCCAGGGCTGGATCAGGTATGTCTGGAGATATTTCCCATGCTGCATTGCCAGGCAAAACGAACACGTGTTGATGAACGCATGTGGCCCAATAATCAGAGTCAGCGTGGATCAGAGTAAAGCAAATGACAAACCTTTGTCTTGTATTTTGTGTCACAACAGTATTTTTGGTCGGTTGATATTTTGTGTTTGAGTATGCACCTGTATTACAGTACAATATTGTATGATGCCCAATAAAATTACTGTTCTTACAGTGAAGATGTGTTTTCTCATTCTTGTGTTTCATATTTTTGGACCATCTGTGTCTGTACTGTTGCTTTTCTGGCATTGTGAGTTTAGTACAGTACAGTAGTAAGAAACATCTGTAGGTTGTGATCTGCATCTTTGAGATATGAGGTTAGTGCTTTTCCTGTGAATGGTTCACAAATGCTCGCATGTTTACTATTGAACTGCTGTGTGTTGCTGTTTGTGTGGGTTATGCACTTTTGCAGGATGTGGAGAGTTGTCAAGAGAAGATGAGGAGTGTTTCCATGTCTGTTAGTGTTTCACAGGCTGCATTGGCTGGTTAGGGAATGTGGTTCCTGTTTTGACCAATGAGGTTAAGCACGGGAGAATCTCTGGAAGCAGGGGCAGATCTTCCCCAGCACGACACAGCTGAGTAGATCCAGTCCGTCAGAACTCACAACTCTCACAGTCCACGGTCAGTAAAGCTGATGTGGGAACATTTAGTCCAGAAAGTAACTGTGACCGACTTGGCTGTCTCTCAGGCACGGCAAATCTCCGGCCGTCTTTCCCTTCTCCTTCCACTGTGATGGCCAGTGGACTTTTCAAGGCCAAACCAGCGTCTTGATTCCCCTACAGTGAACAGAGAACCATGGTGGAGAAAGGTTGGCTGGTCACTGCCTCGTGGCTGCGCTCTCTTTGGAGGGGGCGGATGCTTCTGCACCCACCAACTGGTGGGCATCTTTCTCAGTCTCGCGGGATCTGTCAGGAGCCCTCACCCCTTATTCACCTTTCTCTCTCTCTCTCTCTCTCTCTCTCTCTCTCTCTCTCTCTGCTTCACTCTTTCTCTCACTCTTGCTTTTTATCTAATTCAAATGGCTTTATTTGCCTGAAAAGTAATTAACACGTTACCAAATGATAAAGATTCATGCACAAGCGCACACACAGGCACAAAAACACACACACACACACACACACACACACACACACACACACACACACACACACACACACACACACGTGTGTATGTGTATATACATATAATCTTTGTCTCTTTCTCTCTCTGTCTGTGAATTGACTGATGTTGTCAGCATTATCCCTTATTCCCCCAATCATGTGGAAGGTTATATAAGCTCTCTGCCCATCACTAGGTCTCTTTTAACTCTTTGAAACACACCGGTTCACAACATGAGCATGTGTACTACATTATATGATGTGTTTGCTCTTAGATTGGAATGTTATTGATGATGCTTTTATTATAAGATTGTATTTTTCTATTCCATCTTGAGATGCTATTTTTGTTTCGGTAACTACACAGCCGTGTTGTTTTCTCTAATACAGCAACACCATTGCCCACAGCTGTGATGTAACAGCAGTTCTGGTTGAGGGCTGAGTTATGTAGTCATTTGGTGGTGTCGGTGATAATGTTCTCGCCCTGAACGTTCTCTACAAGCTCACTCCAGATACAAAGAAGTTGTGTTTGAACTAAACCAGGCCATCAGTAGCTCAAAACCTCAAACTGTCGTATGTACACTGGAAGAAAAATGTAGCCTACTTGTGGTTGTGGTCAGTGTTTCATGGTCTACTGCTTAATCCTGCTGTCATGACATGCGCTCTGTCACACACTACTCGGAGCACTGCCAGCTTGTATTTGTGTGTGTGTGTGTGTGTGTGTGTGTGCGCGCGCACATGTGTGTGTTTGTGTACGTGTGTGCATTCTTTAGAGTGGTGTGGGCACTCTCCTGTGCTCCCTAGAGAATTAGAGAGGCAGAGAGTTGTACATCAACCGAGGGAATATTTCACACATTGTGCCATTTTCAGTGGTGTGTTTTTGACTGTTCTGCGCTGCTTACATCGAAATCTCAGATCGAAATCTCAACTGAAATTGGACACTATCTACATATATTTTCTGAATTTGTGTGGTGTGCTGTTTAAGACATAAAGGAAACTTTCCCACCTCATTCCCATGCTGTCATATACTCTGAAGCCTTTATTTAAATGCTGGGGCTGTAGTTAACGACAACAGCGCAGTATTGACACTTAACATACCTTTGCATTGAGCTTAAGGAAAACAAATATATAACCAAGAGGATTTTCCAATGTGCCAGTGTGCGCTTCCTGTTTATGAGAATCTGGCAAATCTATAGAAACATGGGGATGGCTGGCACACATGATTTATGGGCAAACATGCGAGAGTCATCATCTGTGATTCCTTATGAACTAGTTTTAGTTTTAATCTAATCTAAGCCCAATTATGGACTGAAATGGGACCTGTAATATGTGATGTGTGTGCATGTGTGTGTGTGTATGTGTGTGTGTGTGTGTGTGTGTGTGTGTGTGTGTGTGCGCGCGCACGTTTGTGTTTATTCAACAGAGATTTAAGGACTGTGAGGATATGGAAAGAAGGTGGTCTGATAAGGGTGAGAGGTTTTGTTTTATTTTGTTTTTTGCTAGGATTTGCTATAGGCTGGAGTTCAAAAATTTACATTCTAAGTAGAGCCACAGAAGCGATTAAGGAATTACTGAAGTTTCAGAAACTCTTGCCCACTTTAATAGCATTTGTAATGTGCAGAATTCAGAGTATTTTTTACAAAGTCCAGACAGCAGACACACACACTTGGATTACTACCTTTTTGAGAGTTTCCATGGGCTTTTGTATTACTGTAACTAAACCACGGATTGCGTGTCAGACTGACACACACATGTTCCCCTGGAGTGCAAATTAGTCAGCTGTCTGTATAATTTTAGGACACGGTGCAGTGTGTTTAAGAGCCTGCTTAGCATACTTCTTGGTGACTAGTGTAGATAAGTGCGACGGCAGTTTGCAGAAAAGATTTAATCGTGGCTTCACACATGGAGGCTCAGAAGGCCAGTAATCTTAATGTGCCTCGCTGCCTTTATGCTATGTGTGTGTGTGTGTGTGTGTGTGTGTGTGTGTTTGTAATCGTCCATTTAACCTTGACTATGTGTTTTCATATCCACATTCTAACCCTGTTCTAATACGCGTGTGTTGATTGTGCATGTAAAAGCGTGGATAAGTGTGGATAAGTGTTTCTGTGAGTGGCACGGGTAGACATCTCCCCGTGGCCTCTGTGAGCTCCACCTCCACCACGGCCTGAAGTGTTGCAGGGATGGCCAATGAGTCGGTATACAGACCTAGCCTTTCCAGCATGCTGTGCTGCTGGCTCGTTGCAAAGGTAAGTTTGGCCTTAGGGGAGGGTGGAGAGAGGCTTTGATCTGGAGCCAAAAGCCGGCATCACACTTCTCTTGTTGTCTGCGGCTGCTGTGAAGTTTGCATGCTGGCAGAGGAGACCGTCGAACGACTCGCCCGGTTGAGGGGGTCTCTCCCAGAATGCAGTGTGCCACTCAGAATCAGAATCTTTTAACATCTGGATTCTGTGATGTGAAATGCAGTCTCGGGTACTGCCCATGTATGCATGGAGAAACGTCCCTGCCTTAGTTACAGTCTAACTTGAAATGGCTAAAAGCAGTTAGTTATGTTGGCATGTTTTCATGTCCTTAGATGGGAAATGTTTGTTTTTGTTTTTCCACAACATGACCCAAAGACAAACGTGGGATATTCTGTAATATTCTGAAATATAATGTTACATATATAATGCTCTGGCTGTCTCCTACACCCTGTAGTGTTGGCGATCTGTAAAGTAGGTCAGTGTCAGACATTATCACGTCACTCATGCAATTGAAATGTGGCTTTCTGATTGGCTCTGATGAAGAGATGGTGGAATGGAAATGTGTGCTAGCATGAATGTGACTTCCCCCCCCACAAACTCATATGAACTATTACATATAATTTCTGTTCATTATGAAGGTCCGCCTTTGTACGTTTTGTACGTTTTCATGTAAGATGGATCACGCAAATCTGCTGTGGTGAGATAATCTGGTGAACACTCGTGCGATATGATGTGCAGTAATGGCCAGTATGCATGTTTGTCTGGCAGATTCGCTCCTATTGTACAAAGTCCTGGATAAAGTGTGCTGAAGCTTTGTTGTTGTGTTTGCAAGTTGTTGTCAGGTCTGTTTTTTTGTTTTTTTTCCCTTCCTATAAAGTTTCCAGCCTACGCGTCTTTTCAGTTGTTCCCTGTCAGTTTTTCATGACTCTCTCTGTCTGTCTCTCTCCCTTTCTGTCCATCTCGCGTCTGCCGTAAAATCCCAAACCTCCGCTGTGCGTGCGTATGTGTCATTCCTCCCCTGTGAACCCAGCCGCAATCGAATCTGATTGCATTCCGCTCGTGGCTGTGGGCGTGTGCTGTGCTATTGTCATTCGCCTCACCAGAACGATTTGTTTGTTTAGAGTATTTCAGAAGTGTCAGATCTATTTGCCTCACTGGTGTCTGTTGCTTAGCTCCCTCAATGAGCGTGTACCTG